>NC_080541.1:151782501-152131501 GCF_028640845.1 Ahaetulla prasina | reverse complement strand
TTTTTCCCTCCTTTTCGGAAAATGTCTACTTTCCTAGAAAAATATTAGATTCAGAGAGCCCTGCTCTTCACCTCTTCTTTTCTACTTGTTAGGTACGTTTCTTTTCTTTTTTCTATAGTTTCAATGTTTCTTTTTTCCAGCTCCATTTTTCAAGTTCTTCTCTACATCCATTTTGTTATGATTCTCCTCCTCCTTTATTTTAGTTCTATTTGTAATTCTACCTGGGCTTGGAATTTTAATTTGCTAAACTTCAGAGAGTCGATAGATCCCGTAAGAGACTTCTGGCATTACAGTCTTGGAATCTCACTCGCTATCCCTTAAAATGTTGACTGCTGCTTGGATAAGCAGATATGTTTTTCCAATAGCATAGAGTAGTGTTTTTCAACCTTGGCAATTTTAATGGCAGATGGGTGGCAGATATCTGGACACACACAAACTGAAGCCCAGACATCTTAAGTTGTCAAGGTTAACAAACACTGGCATAGAGAGTAGTTCTGTCCCTTAATGGTTGTGTTAGAGTAGCCGATGCTAACCTAGCTACTGAGTCAAATTTAGAAGCTAAGAATGCAAATAACCCATCAATCTTTTTAATATTTCTGCTATAAAGAATTTAAACAGAAGAAATAGGGGAGGTGATATTCCAGTCAGGTAATCACAACATTCCTCAAAGAAAGAAAAAACAACATATATTATTACCGCAGTTTTGGTATTACTCAAGGCTGCCCTCCACTGTTTTTGATCCCATCTCTGGCACCATATAGCAACATGGAGGCAGGAACCACTGATTGAAAGTCTGGAGGTTTCAACAAACCTTCTTCTCAAGAAGCCCACTGGATCTACACAACCTGGCTTCACTTTCTGCCCTGGTGTTGGTACTTGCCCAATATTGCTGTAACCACTCACCTTCCAGGAGACACCTCACCTGGTCTTCTTTCTGGGCCGATTTGTGATAAAGGAACAGCTTATACAACTTGGGATGGCCTTCTGGAAGTGACTTTCACACCCTTCACTTTCACCTCTTTTGCAGATTCTTGACTAAAAGTATTCTCCTATTTCTACAGAAACAACCTGAACCTTATAGCAAAATCCTCTATTTCTTTTCCCTGGATATCCCCCAGTGTAATTCCAGCTACATCAAAACTATTGGGAAGATAGTACACTGCTGCTTTATTTCCCATTTATGTCCTTGGATTTCTCTCTTTTTCTTTTAAAGGAACAAGATTTTCTCTTTACCAAGGAGGCCTTTTGCCCATGTGATAAAAAAAAGGCATCTCTCCCTTTGAATGTTGATTAAAGCACAGATGCTAGCCAAGAGTTCAAATGGTAGGAAAGCAAGCTATTCCACAGTGAGATTTGTAGAACAAAGCTTTGTGCCTCAAACTTAGTAGCCTGGAAATGCACAAACAGCAATAACCTTTTAACTTTTGATGATGATGATGTTGTTGATGATGATGATGATGATGATGATAGAGTTTGTTGCAGAAAATTAAATCCAGAAAGCATACACAAGTAATTGATGCAGCAGGATTCATTAAATAAGAAACTTCTTTATATACATAATAACACATGAGACATATATACAATACCAAGACCGGTTCTCAGAATCAGAAGCATAATCAAGCAGTTAACAGAAGGAAGGACAATAATAGGAGCACATAACTTATATTTATACATCTCTCAGTTAACCTAAGCCACGCCCAGGCGCCAAGCTGTTTCAGCTCCCAAACAGCCTTCATTGGCTGATTTAGTTGCTATGGCCTATACACTGGCTGACCTTGTTGCCGTGTCCTATTCCAGCCAGTCCCCAATGGCTGACCTGTTGCCATATCTATCCCAGTTATGAACTCTCATACACACTGACAAATAATTATTTTTAATTATAATAAAGCAGGATAATGTTGGTAGAAATAATAGCCCTTTGTGGGCATTCCTATAAACAAATGCATTGAGGAGGGAAGGTTTGAGATGGATATGTTTCTTCACATATTGATTTTTTTAAAAGAACCTGTATCTTTTTCAGTGTTATCAGAATTAGATTAAAGTTGCAAACACACTGCCCCTTTTATAAGGAGGACCCTGCCAAATTTCAGACACAAGGCATTTTAGTAGAAGAGAATATATACTGTATAGCTTAGGTCATGAGTCCCCAAACTTGGCAGCTTTAAGACTTGTGGACTTCAACAAGTCTTAAAGACTTGATGGAGTTGGAGTCCACAAGTCTTAAAGCTGCCAAGTTTGAAGACCTCCGGCTTAGGTTGACCTGTGGAATCCTTAGTGTTCTCAGAGCTTGGTTATTTGTTTGAAGACTTTGCATTACCCAACTAGCTAACATCATCATTGCAATGATGTTACCCAGTTGGGTAATGAAACATCTGCTAGCAAACAACCAACCACAGAAGGAATTTTACCATGGATCTGATCCCCTTTACAAATTTGAGAAGAAACAGAAACTTGTTTGGTGGTCTAATTCTGTGATAACCAACAATACAGAGGCACCCTTTCCTAAGAAGCCTGACAAATTGTTAAAAGAATGGTTTATAGCCTTTTACATTAAGTGCCATCAACGTTGATTTTCAGGATGGGAAGACAGAAAATTAACTGCACACATACACTTCACTAACACCACAGGAAAGCTCTTTAAAGTGTGACAGCATGGTTGAAAAACCACTATAAAGAGTGGGGAACAGCATGTAGCAAACTAGTATGACCGAAGGGCTGCTGATTAATGGTTGAATTGAAAGGTAGACTTGTCAGTCATATCTGTCAATCACTCAACTGCTTCTTTTCTCATTCTCTCTGCTTCGCCCTAGCTTCTAGCAACATGAAAGCACAGTGACCTCTTTGGCAAATGAAATAGCATTTTGTAATCTTCCAGAATGTTAAATTGCTCATGAAATTTTATGACAGTGGCAATCAGTTTCTGGTTGTTTCAGACGAAATTCAATTTGGGAATGTGGCACACAGAACTGATCCAAAACAGCCTAATTCAGCTCAGAATTTAGATGAACCAGATGCACTTCATTTAAAAATATGAAATATCATTTAATTTCATTCAATAAATACCTTTGGTCCACGTGATCTGACAGATTTTCCCATTAGTTTCTCATCATCAAGTTCACACTGTTCCAGAAGATCCAATATGTCTTCTTCCTGAAAAGATACATTGTTGAATAAATGTGAAAAAGTCAGAATACACACAACATTTAGTACGTTGTGAAAACTACCCTTTCCCCCCCCTTATCTAACAGTGTCTGGATCCTAAAAACAATGCCAATGGAAACTTGCAATTATTCTTGTTGAGGTAATTAAAACAGTTGAAAGATAAACTATGTCTCCACCTCCAGTTTAAATAGGGCTATTTTAATAGCTTCAAGGATTATTTTCCATTTTAATTTATTTGGCTATTTGTATTTACTTCTTCCCATAATCACCACCATTCATTACATACTTTTGCCAATGATGTCCAAATGAGTTACAGCTGTCACAAAAGAACTCCACACTTTAATCTCTTCAGCCAGGTCCTGACAGTCCTTTCCATCTCTTCCACCTCTATCCCTCTGAAACAACAATTACACGGAGTTTGGAAGCACAAGAAAGAAATGTTGCCGCAAGGTGACAACACGAGACCTTATACCTCATGAGTCATGACAAGAGGCAATTGCAAAGTTGGATCTCACCTCTTATTTCATCCGCCATAAGAGTCCAGGCTTGGTTCTGTGCAACTTCCACCTTTTCCCAAAATTGAAGGAATACCTTAGTGGGCATCTGTTTGACTCAAACGAAGAGGCAGAAAGGACTTATCAGGACCTGGTTGAAGAGACAAAGTGTGGAGTTCTTTTGTGATGATTGTCCACTGTTGGCAGAAGTGTGGAGTGAATGGTGGTGATTATGTGGAGAAGTAAATACAAATAACAAAAGTGCTCAAGTTCAAGGATTATTGTCTGTTTTCTTTATTAAATTATCCCTATTTAAATTGAGTTATGGAGGCGAAGGCGTCACTTTTTATTCAACTCCTATATAATTGAATTTTGCCGTATTTTATTGATAGGTGCCCAAAAGCTAAACTTTTAAGCTGAAAAAGTTTTGATTCCTGACTAGGCAGTTGAACTCAATAATTTAACCCACGGCAATCCTATACACTTATTGATCTATGAACATTAAGATTCCACAGTGAAAAGACAAGATTATACTAGCTAACCACAGCTAAGATCACTACATAGGAATTCCAGCATAGCTGTCCATGCAAAGTCCATTTGAAACAAGCCTGAAATGAACAAGCAGTTTAGCATTTCTTTAAAAAGTTGCTTGAGGTTTCAAAACCAAGCAACATCTATCAGATCTTCTCCCTGGAACTGCTGAAGTAAAATGACATCTTTTTCTCTTTCAGGGTGCTATTTGCAAACTTGCTAGATGTGTAGCCAGAAAAAGTGTATGGGGAGGGGGGACAAACCATAATTGGAAGCAACATGCAAAGACATAACACATGGTTTATGAATCCTTAATGTATGGATCCAGCCATTCTGGTTTTTAAACCAACATTTAAAAGTAAGCAAATGCTACAAAACTGGAAAAGTGTACTTTTTTCCCATCAAGCTATGTTTGAATGATTAGTAAAATGTATAAAAACAATGTTGGTTTTGCTGCGGTATAAACACAACGCTGTTCGACAGTACTACAAATTGGATGAGAAGAAAAAAAGAATCTAAACATTTTAGTATTTCTACATAGAAATCAATTATTTGAAACCAGTTAAGTCAATAACAGCACTACTGATACCTTCATCCTTTTCAAAGGGTTGTTAATTTCCCGTTGAAGTGAAGCTGCCCTCCCAGCAAGAAATGTTTGAAAAGCTGTGGCTAACAAACCTTCATATTTTTCAAGTAGAAGCGTATCATCGGGAGGGTAAATACGTCTACAATATGAATAAAAGAAAGGAAAAATCTATGAGATGCGAACCATTATACAACCCATCATCCTATATACATGCTTAATTAAAATGGAGTTAAACAAAATGTATGGCTTCTGTTGTTTCAATAATATAAATATATATATATACATATATTAGATTGCATTGGTTTATGCACAGAGCTAAACCACAGAGATTTTCAGGGAGAACACCAATTTGGTAATATATTTAAGCAAAACACAGACTGTGAAAACACTTATTCTACTTAAAATCTACTGTATTTTCACTGGAGAAAGGAGACACTACAACTAAAAAAGCAAAATAGGAACAAAGCTTGTCTTTATACAAATAATAAGCTTAAGTGTTCAAATACTCACTGTAATGTCAACCAGGTTTGCATGAGATGTGAAACATTATATATTGTATTCATAATTCAGAGACAGAGAGAGTGAGTTTGAGAAGGACATTACAAAAACCACAAAAATTGCATTAGACATCTACTACTTTCTTTCCGATAACAGCTATCAATTATAACTCATTTCCTCCTTTCTATTCAGCTGAAATGACTGCTCCCTGTTCCCTCCGACCACACAGATTATAATTTATTATTAATATCCAGCTTGGCTAGTATGGACTGCTGGGTGACACATACACAAAAAAGTTCCAGACTTCAGGACAGATGCCTGCCTCTCCTTCTGTCATTTACAAATTCTGGAATACACCAGAATTAAAGCTGCTGAATAGATAAATACGCAAAGTATTACAACTGCTTTGGAATCTCACTAAATCTGCTATACGTAATGGCAATATGCAATGGATGTTTTGTTTGACAAAAGGAAGTTCTTTCCAACATACAACTTTTCTCTGTGATGGTATATTTCAAAACACATTACAGAGTAGGCTATACGCAGTATCACAAATTTTACACACATCAAGACTATTATTTGGCAGTGTTAGAATAAAGGGAGAGGGAAATTATTCCTCAATAGCATTGCTAAGGATGATTCAACCATGTTGAACCATGCTCAACCAACAATGCTTTTGTGGCCAATAATTAATAATCAAAAGTTGAAAGAGAAAGGATAAACATTTTCAGTCTCTTTTTGTTTGTCTGTTTCTTTTGTGATCAAAATATTTAAAAATGAAATAAGAACATTACTAGATTTCAATGGTATAAAGTGAAAAGCTTCCTAGGACTAAAAAAAAGAGGTAGGGAGCTGAATTCTTCCTATACACTACATCTATTAGCTGCCCAAACTAATCAAGAAAAATTAAATCCCCTAAACAATTCTGAAATTCCCTATAGTCACACCAAGACCTATAGTTTCTAGCAGCAGACACATAAGGATACTTTAATTAAAATGTGGCACAGTGGTTAGACTACAGTATTGTATGCTAACTCTGACCACAGTTCAGAGTTCAATCCTGATGGGCTCAAGGTTGACTCCACCTTCCAGCCTTCTGAGGTCAGTAAAACGAGGATCCAGATTGTTGGGGGCAATATGCTGACTCAGAGAGGGCTGTAAAGCACTGTGAAGTGGTATATAAATACTATTGATAATGGTATATGTCATCTTTCAAAACTTGGTTTTCCCAAGGCATCTTAAAACACACAAATATCACCCAAATGAAATATCAAACAAAACATAGTAATAAAAATATTTAACATTATATCAATGCAAGGAGAAGTTCTAACAAAAAGCTTCCAAAAACACTATAATGAACACATTACCAGATTAAGATATCAGAAATAATAATCATGATTTTTTTTCTGATTCCAAACTAATAAACAAGTTGGTATCAGAAGAATCTAATTCTAGAAACTAGGCTGGGTGGTATAATTTTTCATTATACTGCAAGGGCTGAAAAAGTATAAATTTTAAAATCAAGATAGTAAAAAATTAACACAGACCAAATTTCCTCTGTCCTTACTATAAATTTTATAAGATCTTATGCAACAGTATGCAATCAATTTTATCTAAAATTTTATTAGATGTCAGGGGTTTTTTCCTTTTTAATTGGGGAGCAATCAGACACCAGGTATTCTGCTGCTAAGGTAAAGGTAAAGGTAAAGGTTCCCCTCGCACATATGTGCTAGCCGTTCCCAACTCTAGGGGGCGGTGCTCATCTCCGTTTCAAAGCCAAAGAGCCAGCGCTGTCCGAAGACGTCTCCATGGTCATGGGCCAGCATGGTTAAATGCCAAAGGCGCACGGAACGCTGTTACCTTCCCACCAAAGGTGGTCCCTATTTTTCTACTTGCATTCTTTACATGCTTTTGAACTGCTAGGTTGGCAGAAGCTGGGACAAGTAACAGGAGCTCACCCCATTACATGGCACTAGGGATTCGAACCACTGAACTGCCGACCTTTTGATCAACAAGCTCGGGGTCTTAGCCACTGAGCCACCACATCCCTCAATTCTGCTGCAACATGTCAGTAAAACACATTATAAAGCTCTTAAAAATAGTTCTCTATTTTTCATCTTTCCTTATGCTGCATTTTGAGATTCCTTTCAGAAGAAACACGTTTCTGTATCTCATTTTTAAAAAGAGCTATCATGATTTTTAAGGAATTCCTGATGCATGACAAGACATTCTTCTGTAGTCTATCAAAAGAACTTAGGCTGATAGTGACATATCTCAAAATCTGTCTTAAAGTTTAACAGAAAGAAAAACTCAGTAAGTTTTTGCTTTTATCATCTGAGATCAATTGGGAAAAATGTTGTTTAAGAAAGTTGGTTTGGTTATGGCTTTGATTTCATACTACATCTGTCTTTATACTAAACTTCCATTTTAGCCAGGAAAGATTTGCCTCTGAATAGAGGAAATAAATATCTCTGAGAACTATAGAACCATGATGTGGTTGGCAATAGTATTTTGAGAACACATAGCCTACACTCATCCTAAGGTCTATTATTATTAGCCCATTTCATCATTCAAGAAAAAAGCACCTTTACGCAAGCATGATACAAGCAAAGTGAATTCCATTCTAAATCAAATGAATCCAAGATATACTTTGAATTAGGAAACTAGGGATTACATAGTTACCTATAATTTCCCATGTGCCTGTTTTCATGCTCTTCTTTGGAGATCTGCCTGCGTACTTGTGCAAGTCTCTCTTTCTGGAAGCCAAGAACATGTGGAAATGACTGAACATACCGCTAGAGAAAAAGGTAGAAAACATGGCTCCTTCATTTATATATACATAGATGTTTAAATTACCAGTTCTTCTCTCCTCCTTTCTAGGGAACGCCGTTGCTTTTCCCAATCAGAGGATATAGGTGACAGCCTTTTCATCGACCCTTGGCCGTATAGTCTCTTCTGAGCTTCTGCTTTTTGCTTGGCTAAATTTTTTCTTTTATCACTTGTCCTGAAAAGAAAATACTGGAAAAGATCAACAAAAGCCAACCAAGTGGGTTTTCAGCTTTTCTGGCACAATGATGTCAGAGTCTAGGACTATCTTTATTTGCTAATGACCGGCAAGATCACTTTTTTCCCATACCTACCAACCTCCCAGATGGAAAAACACAAAAAGTTTGCCATGTTTGCAGAAATAGAGGTCGTCCATTTTTTTCCTTTTGCTACACGGCAGCTATTCCAAGACCCTTTCTGTTTTCATCCAACTTCACTGGCAAACCAATGAGTGCTTGGTACTGACAAGCAGTAATGGAGGGGAAATAGAAGTTGCTACTACTACAACTGCTCTTCCCAAGGAGAGAGCAGATGGGAGCTATCTCTGTTAGCCAGATAATGAACTATCAGAAATAATTTCTCCTCATAAACAATCATCCTCAGTTGGTTATTAACGCCATGTCCTGAAAGGATGGTGAACGCCTGGCAATTGCCAGACCTTGTTGCTTTCAGATGCTTTATTTATTTATTATTTATTTATTAATTAGATTTCTAGACCGCCCTTCTCCCGAAGGACTCAGGGCAGTGTACAGCCTTATTAAAACACATAGGTACACAATAAATTTAAAATACATTTAAAATGAAATATTTAA
Organism: Ahaetulla prasina; assembly: GCF_028640845.1. Classification (NCBI taxonomy): domain Eukaryota; kingdom Metazoa; phylum Chordata; class Lepidosauria; order Squamata; family Colubridae; genus Ahaetulla; species Ahaetulla prasina. The sequence goes on along the minus strand of NC_080541.1, from coordinate 152,122,592 downwards.
CCGGCCAATTTAAAACTAAAAACGGTCAAACGACCGATATAAAACCCTAAACTATAAAATCATAAATAGATTAATACAATTTAAAATAAATTAAAACTAAGTTAAACTAAAATATCAAAATTAAAATAATATTTAGGCTAGTCCCGCCCAATTGAATAGCAGAGTCTTCAGTTCCCGCTTGAAGGTACGGAGGTCAGGAAGTTGGCGTAACCCAGGAGGTAACTCATTCCATAGGGTCGGTGCTGCCACAGAGAAGGCTCTCCCCCTGGGGGTCACTAGCCGGCACTGTTTGGCTGATAATACCTGAACAAGTAACTCCTCCTCCTGGACAGATGGTACCAAATTCCAGATATTGGAATTCCTACCATCAACTAGATTAGAGGAATACACAATGTCCTCAGAGGCCTCAGTTATAATAAGCCCTTTAAAAAGAAATCATATGGCTCTAGACATTTTCACACTCTAAGACAACATGCATAGATATACAGTAGTACCAGTCTCATTGTAACCTTCTGAATCCGATCAGATGGACAGAAGAGACACAAATGCGTCCTTCTTCTGCCTCAAGAAATTGCTTCATAAAAAATCTGGCCAGACCAGTATAGTTCTTGGATCAAACTAGGATTTAACTTACTCTTTTCCAATAATGACAAAGATTGTATTATATTTGGATTAAATACTCAGTGTCAAAAAGGATTTAACTTAAATTATATGACAACAATTTTTGGAAAATATGGTAAATGGCACCTCTATTTCTTTTATAACCAAAGTAAATAATGACAACTGGCCTATGCATATTTACCTGATGTTGAGAAGCTGTAATGCATTCAAAAGGACACCTTTTTTCACATCATAATCAATTTTCTGGTCAGTACCAAAGCTGGGGGCTCGATTAATCTGAGAAAATTTTTTAAAAAAGGCAGAACATTTTCAGGAATGTTAAATACAAATCATAGTATGTACAAAACTTTCCATCACTCACATATATTCATGTACCACAGACCAAGTTTTCAAGATCCTTACTTGCAAATGTAGCAAGCAAGCATATTTTTCTATCTGAAAAAAAAAATCCTCTTAAGGATTTAAGCAAGATTTACACAAATGCTATAAATTTTATGGCATATGAAATATCCAAAATAATGTTACATTTAAAATGTGTTTACTTTGCCTGTATTATTTATCAATTTGTATTATGATTGGAGCATGAACACTCACAGTTGAAAAAAGAGTAAATGTTTGCACTGTGCAGTGTAACACGTTTTAATTTATATTTCAAATGTTTAATGATTTGTATTATTAACTTTTAATTTTTACATAAAACTAATAATGTAAAGCTATTAAAATGTATTTTATTGTAGGTTTGAGAGAAAACTACTGCTACCCATCTCCACAATCCCAAACTCAGACACACCAACATCAGCCAAGCCTCCTACAACCTACCCCATCCCACTGGGCCCACCACCTCTGGTGATTACAGAGAATGAGGTACAAGGTCTATTTCACAGCAAAATCCAGGAAAAGCACCAGGCCCAGACAAGATAACTCCTTCTTGCTTAAAAGCTTGCACTGACCAACTGGCCCTCATCTTTACCCGCATCTTTAATAAATCTCTAGAGATGTGCTATGTTCCTTCTTGCTTCAAATGCTCTACTATCATCCCAGTGCCAAAGAAACCCTTCATCAAGGAACTGAATGACTTCAGACCGGTTGCTCTAACATCTGTAGTTATGTAGACCTTTGAAACACTAGTGCTGGCCCACCTGAAAACCATCACGGATCCGCTGTTAGACTCCTTGCAATTTGCCTACCGAGCAAATAGATCGACAGATGATGCTGTTAATATGACTCTGCACTACATCTTACAACATCTTGAATCTCCAAAGTCCTATGCAAGGATCCTCTTTGTAGACTTCAGCTCAGCATTCAATACCATCATTCCAGATATCCTTCTAACTAAATTAAGTCAGTTGGCTGTACCTGACTACACTTGTAGATGGATAATGATCTTCCTAACAGACAGGAAGCTGCAGATGAAGCTAGGCAAAATCACATCAGATACCTGTACAATTAGCACAGGAGCCACCCAGGGCTGTGTGCTCTCTCCACTTCTCTTCTATCTATATATCAATGACTGGATCTTAACAGATCCCTCTGTTAAAATACTGAAGTTTGCAGATGATACAACAGTGATTGGTCTCATTCGAGACAAAGATGAATCTGCATACAGAAGGGAGGTTGAACAACTATCCTTGTGGTGCAACCAGAACAATCATGAACTAAATACACTCAAAACTGTAGAAATGGTGGTAGATTTTAGGAGAAACCCTCCTATACTACCACCTCTCACAATACTAGACAACACAGAATCAACAGTAGAGACCTTCAAGTTTCTAGGTTCTATCATATCTCAAGACTTAATATGCACACCTAACATCAAAAACATCATCCAAAAAGCACAACAAAGAATGTTCTTTCTGCGCCAACTCAGAAAGCTGAAACTGCCCAAAAAGCTGCTGATTCAATTCTACAGAAAAATTATTGAGTCTGTCATCTGCACCTCTATAACTGTCTGGCTTGGCTCTGCAACCAAATAAGACAGACACAGACTTCAACGGATAATTAGAACTGCAGAAAGAACAATTGCTACCAACCTGCCTTCCATTGAGGACCTGTATACTGCAACAGTCAAAAAAAGGGGGGGGGCTGTGAAAATATTTACAGACCTCTCACATCCTGGACATAAATTGTTTCAACTTTTACCCTCAAAACAACACTATAGAGCTCCGCACACCAGAACAACTAGACACAGGACAGTTTTTCTCCAAATTCCATCACTCTGCTAAACAACTAATTCCCACATTGTCAAACTATTACTAAGACTGTATTACTATTATTCTTCTCATCCTTCCTAGTACCTATCTCTTCCTACTTATGGCTATAACCATGTTGCTTGTATCTTTACAATTTATATTGTTTTACTGTTTCCTAGTATGATTTGATTGCTTATTAGTACCCTATGACTATCACTAAGTGTTGTATCTTATGTTTCTTGATGAATATATTTTATTTTTTCTTTATGTACACTGAGAGCATATGCACCAAAGACAAACTCCTAGTGTGTCCAATCACACTTGGCCAATAAAGAATTCTATTCTATTCTATTCTATTCTATTTCTAAAACAAAAAAATCAGAAAAGCATAGGAATATATGTGTATATAGAAGGTTATTATGCTTTGTAGAAAAAAAGGTGGTATGTCAGGATATTATTCCTTCTAACAGAAAAAAATTGAGTAAAGTTCAAAAATATAGAATTAGTTACATTTCACTGTTCTTCCCAATATGATCACAATTGGGAATTCATTGCCCTTTTAGGAGATTGAGCCTGAAGAAGGTGTCAAATACACAGCTGAGTCCCTTCGCACCTACAAGAAATTAAATCCAGCCCACCTTGAATTCCTTTAACTCTTATCTACTGCCAACTAACCATTAATAGTTCAGATTCTTGTAGAGAACTTTAGCATACAATAAACCTATATATTCATTTGAACTGCCTGGAGTCTATATTTCCTGCACTTAATAGCCCTCCAATGCTATTATCTAGCAGCTCAGGCAGTGTGGCCAGTTGTGAAGGATATTTGAACCAGTAGTGTAGTAAGATATGGTGAACCACAGATTCCCCATCCATGATATAGAATATTTCATGGAATAAATCTGAACTCCATGCTATTTAAAATCACTGAATATAAGCTATCATATAAGCTGTATGGTAGCTTATTTCAACAGCAAATCAATAAAATTTGATAGAATCAACTAATAATAGACCAATCAATTATTTATGCAGTGGACTACAGATAATAATGCTGCTACTCAATGAGTGCACCACAATGATAGATTAGGTGCTGTTCAATATCTTGGGGACTATAGCAATCAGTACATTTATGTGGAATTGGAAATTATCTTCCTCTTGCAATACCAAGCCAGCAGTCACACAAATTCACTGTAAAAGTTTTGCTAGTAACATTTTCTCAAACAGCAAAAAAGCTGTTATATTTTGATTTTTGAATTTGGATTCCCCTGATTATAGTAAGTATTGAAAACTAGACAAAATCCGTCACAAAACCTAGAAGTTCTCTACTTTTGATTTTGTGCTTTGGTTGCTTAATATCAAGTTCATAGGTTTCTGCAATCCAAATATGTATTCCGACAGAAAATAATAATTACAATGGGCTCTCCTCTCTAAATAACAGGAAGAAAGATGTTAAGCCACAACCCTCAATTCTCACAAATACTAAGCTGCTTAAAAATTTATCTCCCAGAGTTGGGGATAAGCCAAAACTTGCTACTTTTTTGTTCTAAAAATAGTTTTAGTATACTTAGCTAAAGTATCGTTCTATTGATTGTATTGCCTATGACTGCTCAGAGTTGTAGACCAGCAATATTGGGGTGTAAAAGTTTCCCCTCCCTTAGCTTAGATCCTGAGAACAGGAAAAGTATGAAATGATTTATTAAGATAATTTTAATTGTTTAGGCATTTAAAATCAAAACTAATATTTTAAACTGGACCCCAAAACAAATTCTTAATCAATGAACGTTACGTTTGTATATTCTTCTTTACTGGCTTCACTTAACTGCAAACATCTGCAGTCTGGAAAACTCAGATTATCAACACAGAGTACATCACAATATATTCTGCTGTCAGAGTTGCTTTGCAGAGTGAGATGGGTGGCATATAAATTAATATGAATGAATGAATGAATGAATGAATGAATGAATGAATGAATGAATGAATGAATGAATGAATGAATGTATTATAACTTCTCAAGTTGAGGTAACACCAAACTGGAAAAAGCCATTTCTAGCTACAGCTACCCTGTCATCACCCAGGAATAAGTCTCTGTCTAGAATCTTTCCTAACTATAGTTTTCTCCTTTTATCCACTTCCAACCACCTGGTTGTATTTTCCCAATCTTTTTACCTGGGAACCCTACTCATTCCCTTCATCAGCTTTCTTTTCCCAACTATGCAGCTCTACAGTTGTTATTGAGATGTGTTAAAACTGCAGATCCCTTAATCCTGTATTCAACATTGACTAGAGATCCTGAAAGTAGAGATCCTGAAAGTAGAGATCACATATGATGGAGGAGAACTATTTTCAAACACATTAATCTATCTGTAACTCATTTACATTATTTAAATTTCTTGGAATTTTAAAGACAGTTGAATAAGTACCTGACCATAACAGGGTCACCTGAAGAAACAGGTTCTCTTCAACATGGAACCCCTTACAATATAGATCTCTCTCTATTCGTATATTGTTGATTGCAAATGCTAATACAACATTATCCAGACAAATTAAAGATGGAACAAAATAGACAAGATTACTTTATTTGGAACAGAGCATTTCATGTTTTACCCACTAGATGGTGTAAAATACTTGTAAGAGGACATACAAGCTTCTGCTAGAGGAAAAGCTATGTGAGCATAGCTGGAGAAAAGAGGTCCTGATTCATGGTTCAAACATGTAACTAATATTGTCCCTATCATGTTTCATCTGAGAATATTTTTATGGTACATTTCTAAAAATATCAGCCTTGATCCAAAAAGCTGTTAGTTAGCGCAGGATAGATAAATAACAGGTGTCATCATAATCATTGTCATGAGTATCATCCCAAATTACTCCATCGCAGGTTGAAGCCCTCCCTTCTCTATAAGGAGAAGAGAAGATGACTGGCTCAAAGTCAGCCAGGAGTGGAACTCATGGTCTCCCAGCTGCTAGATCAGGGCCTTTAACCATCACATAACAAAATATTGTATTATAGATTATGCATACATACATGTTGTTGTATTAGTGTGTCTGTGTACAGAGTATGTATTTTCAGGAGTCACTTCAAGTGGCTCAGTGGCTAAGATGCTGGGTTTGTCAATCAAAAGGTCAGCAGTTCAAATCCCTAGTGCCACATAACAGGGTGAGCTCCTGTTACTTGCCCCAGCTTCTGCCAACCTAGCAGTTTAAAAGCATGTAAAAAATGCAAGTAGAAAAATAGGGACCACCTTTAGTGGGAAGGTAACAGTGTTCTGTGCGCCTTAAGTGTTTAGTCATGGCGGCCACATGACCACGGAGACATCTTCGGACAGCTCTGGCTCTTCAACTTTGAAACTGAGATGAGCACCGCCCCCTAGAGTCAGAAATGACTAGCACATATGTGTGAGGGGAACGTTTACCTTTACCTTTATATAAACCAATAGTTAGATAAAGCTAAATGTTTCCCCTGTCCAGTCATGTCCGACTCTAAGGGGCAGCACTCATCTTCATTTCTGAGAGACCAAGCGTTGTCCAAAGACATTTCCATGGTCATGTGGCCAGCATAATTATATGCCAAGGCACATGGAACATTGTTACCTTCCCACCGAAGTGGTACCTATTTATCTACTCATATTTGCATGCTTTCGAGAACTGCTAGGTTGGCAGGAGCTAGGACAAGTAATGGGAGCTCACATGATGCTCAACTTTCAAATCCGGGCTGTCTGCTTTTCAGCTGACAAGCTCAGCATCTTTAACTGCTGAGCCATCGCATCCACTTCTAATGGTTAGATAGGAACACCTGATTTTTAATTCAACAATGGTACTGAGTGGCATACCAGTCGTGATTTTTTTAAAACTTTTATACACTTATTGAAATTATTCTAAAGCTGCTCACCTCTAGTAGCCATGGCTTGAGTTTCTTGTCCAGCAGAATATCAAATCCCAGAACTTCAAAGCAAACGCTGTCACTTCCAGGAGATTGTCCTGGTCTACACATACGATAAGCATGAAGGACATGTGGCTCTGCTACTATAAGTGTCTTCACCACTAACTCCTGGGAGATTGTGCAAAAGGTAAGGACAGCAGAGTAGCACAATTATTGTGTTTATTTGACTTTTACAGAAAAACATTCTATTAAAGAGCAAAATACGATAGACTTTTAAATAAGAATTGATTGTTAGCTGGGCTCTAAATGTCAAAAACTCCAGGGGATATAATATTTAGGATCTAATTAGGACTGCAAAAGGATTCTAATAATTTGTTCAAAACATTATTCAGTTTCCTGGAGGGTGTGGGGAAATCTGGTACTTTGCCTGTTTCCCCTCTGTGACATAATGACAAGATTCTACACACAACAGTTCTTTTAGTAATTTCACCGCATTGAAAAAAAATAAATAAGGACTTCAGTTGCATGCATCAAAATCCATATTACGTCCTGGTCCAAGAGATACAGTACAGAGCATTACCACTATGATGCCCAAACACAGAACAGCTATTGCATATTAGTTTTCTCTTACTGAAATATCATTCCAGAATTTGGAAACGTCAAGGTGATTTGTTTGCAGAAACTCAGTAAACCACTTTATAGAGCGCTTACTGCCTTTATCTTCTGTTTCATCCCGTTCAAAATGCTCATTATGCTTATTCACAGAGTAGTTGGTCAGATGCATATACAATTGGCTCTGAAACAGAAATCAGAATGTGATTCCTGAGGGACAAGTAGAGAAAGAGTTTACAGTTCTATTTAAAGAGAGAATTAATGAAGATGATGCTAATGAAGCAGGTTTTACATTGGAGAAAAGATATTTTTTATTGCTTAGTTTTTTAAAAGTTAAATAATATGAAATACAACAGAGGAATAAAAAATATGCATGATATGGGGAGGGAATCAACCTTGTAGTTTTTTCCTTGATACAGAATAGTATTTACCTAATTTATTTGTTATTACCTAATTTATTTGTTTATTTATCTAATTTTATTCATCTAATGAAATACCAAGGTTGGAAATTCAGGATAGACAAAAGGAAAAACTTATTTAAATATGCCAAACTAAACTATTCAAATTTGCTAGCATAAAAATTGGTAAAATGAGTAAATCGATGAAGAATAAATCTATCTACTGTAGTCATGAAATCTGTATATTGTCTCCAGGATCAAAGGCTAAACATAATCCCATGGAGAATTCTAAAGGAAATGAATTTGCTGGACCCTTTTTAAATCAGTGCTTAGGACCGAACATGGAACCAAGATGGCACTGGTCACACATCCAAGTTGGTTGTAGATGAAGGTTGTGGATCCATCCTGGCCTTTTTAAGGCCTCTCAGCAGTTGTTGATACCCTCAATCATTGTATTCTTCTGACTCTCAACTCAACAGAAATTTTTTAAAAAGCCAAATATAATCATTCCAAAACAATTTCTCTTGCAATCAATACCTAGCTGTTCTCTATTACAATGTATACTGTAAGTTTGCCTAAGCATATGCTGTTGTACTATTTTTATTCACCCAAACCTTTACTTACCAGATTCGATTCATTGGGTGGATGATATTTCTCTGTGCCCATTCTCACTAATCCATCATGATATAGAAATATTTTAAGTGGATCACATGAAGTTACCAGAATGTATACCCTTAAATCAAATTTGTAACCTTCCATAAGGAAGGGCTTGTCAAGGTATTCTTGAACTATGAGGTGGTCCTGGGAATGAAGTTTTTCTGCATTTCTGACAAGGGAGATCCTGATAAAAGGCAAAAAAGAAAAACTGAAGACTTTTCATTCTGGCTAATTATTTATTTTTAAAAAAATAATGTCTCTTAAATACTGTATTTTTCGGAGTACAAGTCGCACCAGAGTATAAGATGCACCTTAGTTTTTGGGGAGGAAAATAAGAAAAAAGATGATTGGCAGGTGGATTGGCTTCCCGGAATACCCCCAATCAGCTGTTCCCAGAGGTGAATTTTAGCAACAGGTTCCTTGATTGTGAGCTCTGTGCCTTGCTTTTTTTTTTGCTTTTTTTCTGCCTCTGAAACTCTGTTTCAGAAAAAACTTTTTTCTGCCTCTGAAAGCACCCGAAACAGAGCTTCAGAAAAAAAGCCTCTGAAGCTCTGTTTGGGAGCTTCTTTTCTGAAACTCTGTTTGGGGACTTTGTTTCTGAAGCTTCGTTTCTGATGCTTTTTTCAGTCTCTGAAACCTCCATTTGAGAAGCTGGGCGGGGCTACATTCAGAGTATAAGACGCATGCAGATTTTCACCCTCTTTTTTCGGGGAAAAAGGTGTGTCTTATACTCCAAAAAATACGGTATGTAGTAAGATACTGGTTTCACTTCTTTTAAGCCAGGTCTATTAAGCCGCGGTGGCTCAGGGGCTAGGACGTCGATCGAAAGGTCGGCAGCTCAGCGGTTCAAATCCCTAGTGCTGCCATGTAACGGGGGTGAGCTTCCATTATTAGTCCCAGCTTCTGCCAACCTAGCAGTTTCGAAAGCACGTAAAAATGCAAGTAGAAAAAATAGGAACCACCTTGGTGGGAAGGTAACAGCATTCCATGCGCCTTTGGCGTAGAGTCATGCCGGCCACATGACCATGGAGATGTCTTCGGACAGCGCTGACTCTTCGGCTTTGAAACGGAGATGAGCACCGCCCCCTAGAGTCGGCAACAACTAGCACGTATGTGCGAGGGGAACCTTTACCTTTACCTATTAAGCCTACTTCTTAGGCATGTACATCAAATCTATTATACCGTATAGATTACCAAATATTTGAATAACTTTCAGCTATAATTATTGTGTTATATTATGCTGTGCTGTGCTGTGCTGTGAGTTGGGCAGTTACATAAAACTTTTTAATAAATAAATAATAAACAGATTATTACAGGTAGTCCTCAATTATTACTCATTCAGCAACTGCTCAAACTTACAACAATGCTGAGTGATAATTACAACCGTATGTTGTACTTACAGATTTTACAATCACCTACAGTCAGGTGATTGTGATTAATGACTTTCCCTGCCAACTTTCCATAAACAAAATCAATGGGGAATCCAACAGGAAATTGTGGTTATGTGGTGTGCTTGTGGTCCTTGCTTAATGACAGCACTGGGACTGTCAAAGCTACTGTCAATAAGTGACACAGTCGCTTAGGTTTTTTTATTTATGGCCACATCCCTTAAGGATAGAGTTTCCAGTCCCAATTAGCGTTGTTAAGTATGGACCACCTGTATACAGAAACAAAACTAACAAATCCAGTCCACTATTTGGAAGGAAATGTTTGTTGCAAGTATAGTAACAACAGCCTGCTTACTGTCCTTGTTATTAAGGAAAGCATTTTTGGAAAGTCAATATCTAATTCCATTAATATAAACAAGCGTACTCATGTGGAAGAATTGGATTACCACTGCACCTACCCATGTCCCATGGCCCCATTAGCTGGCTTGACTATGAACGTTTTCTGTCGGCGCTTTCTTTTAAGTTCTTTTACATAGTTCTGGAACTGAGTAAACTCTGCTGGAAAAATCCACGTCCGAGGAATGAAACTATATTCCTGTGGCTGAGATTTGATCATTCTGGGGGGGAAAAAAACCAGAACCAAAAAAAACCAGTGCATTTTCATTATCTGTGGTTTCAATCTGATTTAATTCAGGGTTTAGCAGCAGCAGACCGGACAAAGAAAAACATATTCATATATTGTATACTTAGAAGTTATACAGATAGGCCTCGACTTACGACCATAACTGAGCCCAGAATTTCTGTTGCTAAGTGAGATGTTGTTAGGGGAGTTTTGCCGCATTTTACAACCATTCTTGATGCCGTTGTTAAGTTAGTAACACGGTTGTTGTGAATCGGGCATTCCGATTGACGTTGCTTGTGAAAAGGTCACAAAAGGTGATGACATGACCCCGGAATACTGCAATGGTCGTAAATATGACTCAGTATCTGAATTTTGATCACGTGACCATGGGGGATGCTGCAAAGGTGGTAAGTGTGAAAAACAGCCATAAGTCACTTTTTTCAGTGCCGTTGTAACTTTGGTCACACTAATGACTGTAAATCATTACAGACTGTAAATCATTACAGGGCCTCTGGTGGCTCAGGCTGGTAAGACAGTCTGTTATAAACACAGCTGCTTGCAATTACTGCAGGTTCAAGTCCCACCAGGCCCAAGGTTGACTCAGCCTTCCATCCTTTATAAGGTAGGTAAAATGAGGACCCAGATTGTTGGGGGCAATAAGTTGACTTTGTGTATAAATATACAAATAGGATGAAGACTATTGCTTAACACAATGTAAGCCGCCCTGAGTCTTCGGAGAAGGGCGGGATATAAATGCAAATAAAAATAAATAAATCAAGGTCTACCTGTAGGTTAAGGGCATTTATCCTCAAATATATTTTGAATTGCCACTGAAATGCTTTATTGGAAACCATAACTCAACAGGGAAGGTGCCAAAGTTAAGATTATCCAACAGTACATATTACCATTGTAAAATCTGAATTTCTGTGTGTGTCTGCATAATTTCTTTTTGTTCAAAATGTTACTTTCACACTTTCCCAATCAACTGAGATGGAAACGTTTAGGAACAAAAGTGCACACTAAATTGCTTACAATTTATTTGTACTCTCTTTTTTTAAAGGAGGCGGAAAAATATAAGAAGATTGTTATAAGAATTACCACAGAAATGACAGGTATAAATAAAGATCTTCATATCCCCAAAGGTTGTACTAAAGAAATGTTGATTCAAGTCAGGTACTACTATTATATTCGTCACTTTACAATAAACAGAAAGCAAAGCAAAACAAGAACAGAACCATAACAACTTTCCTGTCATTCTTTTAATTTGGCTGAGAGATTGTATACAATTACTAATCGCTTATGTGGGTACAAAACTTGCAAAAATGGCCATCTGCAGATCCAGGATTGGAGCCAAGAGTGTCAGGGTCTGTGTACAATAGAGAGCCTGTTACAAAAGCAACTAGCTAATTGTGGAAAGAACACTTCAAAATGAAAACAGAAAAACCCACAACCATCATGGCAATTTTTATAATTATGCTTACAGTTATTACAGATCCCAAGTAATGGCAGTACTGTGATTCAGGATTGTAGAATTGCTTTATTGCTTTGCTTAATTACACACCACCATGATTTTTTTTTTGGATATAGGTAGTCCTCAAGTTACGACTGAAACGGAGCCTGCTCATCCTGGTGGTAACTGGTGACAGTCGTAAAACGGTTGGTCACATAACCGACCCAATTTTACAAACTTTTTTTATGGTGGTCGTTAAGTTGTTAAGTGAACCAGTGGTTGTTATGGGTACAGTTTTATGAAAAAATGGAAGGAAATGCCATTTTTCGCAAAACCATCATAAAATGCATTGTGTGATTGCAAGATGCTGCAAACAGCCATAAATGCGGCCTAAATGTCAAGTCTCCAAAGCACAGTCATGTGACCGTGAGGGGGAAAATGACTATCAAAACTTGAATCTGGGTTGTAAGTCACCTTTCTGTCCCACCCCATAAGTCTGTCAGAACTTCGGACAATTACAAATCAAGGACTACCTGTACTCTTAATGTCACAAGTATATTCAAACTAAGATTAGCCTCATATCTTCACCCCATCAATTGATCCTGATATTAGATGACTCGGATCCTAAATACCTGAAAAATGTGAACTGTATTTGACGTGATAGAAACTTCTTACTGGTCAAAAAGTGATGAACAACATGCCTTGTTAGCTGAAGTAACGCTTCAATACAGGTATAGTCCACTTACATCAGTTCATTTAGTGACCATTCAAAGTTACAACGGCACTGAAAAAAGAGACTTATGACCGTCTTTTCACACTTACAACCATTGTAGCATATCCATGGGCACATGATCAAAACTCAGATGCTTGGTAAAAACCATACATTTTAGCATCTTTCTCATATCTTGATTAGATTTGCATATGTGGCCACTAAGCTAAATCAATTCCTTGACTATTCAGTTCTTCCTTAGTTTTAAGTTCCCCTTTTTCATTTAAAATGGCTTTTATAAAGAATCAACAGAACTAGTCCACATACTAACAGGGATAGATGAAAAAGTAATCAAAAAAATTATAGCTACTTATTGAGCATTAAAATGGAAGAAGAGAAGTGAAGGAAACAATGATAGTATGGGCTAAAAATTTTGGTTATACTATAGAGTTAGATAAATGTTAGAAATTGTGGGATAAGAATTATAAACCAACAATGTCAACTGTATATTAAAAAAAATCTATATAAAATGTTTTATAGATGGCACTTTTCACCAGCACTTTTTGCCAGCAAGACTGGCAAAGATGTTTCAGGTCATGTCTGCTAAATGTTGGAAATGTAATCAGACACCGGGTTCATACTATATGTAGTGGACATGCCCAAAGGCAAAAAAGTATTGGAAAAAAACACATACATGGTTAGAAAAAATGATAAAGCAACACACAGATTTAAAACTAGAAATATTTTTGTTGGGTATTTTACTGGAAAAATACAATAAAGGGAATACATATTTAATTTTACATGTGTTAACAGCAGCAAGAATTGTGTTTGTACAACAGTGGAAAAATGAAGAGATTCCTGCTGAGGAAAATGTAATTTAAAAAAATACTAGAATGTGCAGAAATGGATAGATTAACACTTAAATTAACGAGAAGGAAGAAATTGAACATGGGATTTGTTTTATCAATGGCTAACTAGCAGAAACACAAGTTAGAAACATGGAAGCATAAGAGAATGATTAACTACATAAGGAAGGTCCACAGAAATGGATAAGCAAATACTATTATTATGTGACCAATATTAATGTTATATTATTTTTATTATGATTACTATTTGTCAAAAGTAACCATACTCAGACCAACCCACTGTTTATGTAGACATTGAATTTTTTATATTTAATAAAAACTTTCTAAAACTTGGGGGGAAAAACACCTCAGATGCTTGCAAGTGGTTCATATTTATGATGGTTGCAATGTCCCGGGGTCATGTGATCAACTTTTGCAACCTTTTGACAAGCAAAGTCAATGGGGAAGCCAGATTCACTTAACAACCTTGTCACTAACTTAACAACTGCAGTGATTCACTTAACAACTGTGCCAAGAAAGGTCGTAAAATGGGACAAAACTCATTTAAGAAATGTCTCACTTAATAACAGAAATGTTGGGTTCGGTTGTGGTCGTAAGTCAAGGACTACCTGTAACTCTGAAGGTTGCTATTGAAAGTCAAGACTAGGTCTTCTCTAATCTGATGCCCTCTGGATATATAGAATTATATCTTCCATGATCTCTTCTTGGGATATCAGTTGAGAATGCTCAGAGATATACGAACAAATTTGAAAGATGCTATTTTGGGGAACAGTGAGCTAGTTTTTCCATGGGGAAACTGTTATGGGATGCTTTCTCCATACAACTGAATCTGTTCTCTATTTAGAAAAGAGGGAGGAAATCCCATTAAGCTACAAAAGGGGCCTAATCAATGAAAGGGAAAAAAGAAAAGAAAAGAAACCCATTCTACAGAGCCCCTTCGGTTTTTCTAGAAATCTGGAAAACAGACAATTCAAGTATCAAACAAAGAAGCATTCGTGCAGGCTTGTCTTCCCTTGGTTTAAGGCATTAGTAATGCTCAATTAATTTGTTCAAGCTCTTTTTGAAATAACAATTACAGTAAAGTGGTTAATGTCAGAACATTTTTTTCTGCTTTCTGAGCATTGAAAGTATTGATATGAATGCTTCCCTCTTATTATGCTATGTGTTTTAGGATAGAAAAAGGCAAGCCACAGGCAATGGGTTGTTATGACTAGCCAGACCATTTCTGCCTTGCCCAAAGCTCCTCAGAATCACACCACTGAAAAGTATTTATTTTTATCCCACCTTTATTATTTATTATAAATAGCTCAAGGAAGCAAACATATCTAATACTCCTTTCTCCTCCTATTTTCTCTCCACAAACAATCGTGTGAGGTGAGTCAGGGTGAGCAAAAGTGATTGACCCAAAGTCACCAGGCCAACTTTCACACGTAAGAGTGGGACTAGAACTCACAGACTCCTGGTTTCTAGCCTGGTGCCTAAACCACTAGACCAAACTGGCTGGCAAAATTGCTGATTTTCAGTTTGATTTTGTTTTTAAAGTAATGTTTCAAATAGATGTGTTAACCTCTACTAGTCCTAATCTATTTATTTTTTTAAAAAAAATATTTTTAAAAAAAGTCACAACATTTATTTTTTTAAAAAGTCACAAAATTTGAGAATTAAGAGTTTTATCACACGCACAAACATACACGCACAACATAATTATAGCTCAGATCACTATAAAGCAGCTTTCTGAGTTTCTAATTATACTTCTCTGCTACCTTAGTAAAAAAACCAAGTCATTATCTCAAGATAACTATTTTTATGCTTGTAAATTTAAGTGTTGGGTATTATCTAGCAACTCTTAGCATAAAGTAAAAATCAAATTAAGTATTCAAATTAAATGTATATTAATATGGATTGCATGTTTACAAGATAGAAATATTTGAAGAATTCCTTACAAGAAAACTTTTTTTCCATTTTGAAATATTTTTCTGTTGCTTATGAACAAACACAAAGAAAACATAATCAAACTGATTTAAAAAGTAACTTTTCCTGGATCAGGCCAAAAATCCATCTTGTTTGCCATGGAGGCTAACTGGAAGCCTTCAAGAAGTTTAAGGCATAAAGCAGAAGTGGGAAACCATGGCCCTTTTATGACTTGTGGACTTCAACTCCCAGAATTCCTTAGCCAGTTATGCTGCTCAGGAATTCTGGGAGTTGAAGTCCACAAGACATAAAAGGGCCATGGTTCCCACTCCAGGCATAAAGCAGGCAATTTTCTTATGTAGTTGCCCCTGAACTCACATCAAATATCACTTATGGCAGCTGCGGGACACATGGCTGTCCTGTAGCTATTGATAGATCCATCTTTCATAGCTCTTTGGAAGAACTACCAAAGACTGGTAGAGGACCAGTTTATTTTGGACTTTAGGAACTGGATGACATTCAGGAACTACTAATGACTAATTGGATATCCAGTAAAATAAACTAGTAGCTATATTTAAACTTCTTAACCTGCACTGTAATCAACTGTTCTCCATTATTAAAAAAAAAGAAAAAGAAAGCAAATTACTTAGTCATGTTTCGTGCCAAGAAGTCCTTCCTACAGATTTCCCCCATTCCAGGAAAATGGTTGATTCTCTGGTTAAAAAACAAAAACAAAACAGAAGACACACATGAGATAGGAATTTCTGATACAAAGCTGATACATATTGAAGCTGAAGAAGAGTCAATAACTATAAGTGCAAGATAATATTACTAAATATGTTTTGAAGCGTCTGACATTTAGTAAATAGTGTGTTGACCAGAAATACGTACAGGTAATGGCTCGCTAACCAACTTTCTCATTTAGCAACTATTCAAAATTACAATGATTTAAAAAACAAATAGCTTTGCATCCAGTCCTCACATTTATGACTGTTACAGCATACCAGTCTTTTGATCATGCTTTAGGTGCTTTGCAAGCAGGGTGCATTTGCAGCCATCAGTGTCCCGCAGCCATGTGATTGACATTCTTGTCAATCAACTTCTAACAAGCAGTTAGAGAATGTGAAAGTAAAATTGCAAAGTCATTATCATGTGATGTCTTGCTTAATGACCAAATGGGAAGTGACACCGCAAACCCACCATGGTCACACAATCTTCTGCTTAGCAATTGCGGTGCTTAACAGCAGACTTGCCAGTCCAAATTGTGGCTGCTAAGCAAGGACTACCTGCATGGGCTCTTTAGCAATCTTACATAGAAGGTGTTTAATATAATACAATCTTTCTCTTTTTCTCTCAGTTTAGGAATTTGGTCCCAGATTGCTGAAATCCTGAACAAACTATCAACTAGGAACACAGTGGCTCTTTGTTTCTTACTATTTAAAAAAAAAAATCAGATTTGTCCACTACAAGTAAGGAAGTAAGAATATTGCAACACTAAAATAGCAAGTGCTTTTGTTTGGATATTTCACTGGTACAAGTCTCCCATCCAAACAAGAGGAAGAACAAACACTAGATAATGTAGCTAGTAAGTGTAACCCTGAAGAATCATTGGCTTGCTTGAGGCCTCATACAACATATAAGAATACTTTATTTACTTATGGAATTTATAAGGCTGCCCAACTCAAAATTTATTATTCTGAATATTTGCAAAGCTGCTGCACTAAGAACCAATAACAAAGAGAGAAGTATGAGACAACTTGGAAGATCTCCTTGACAGTAATGATCTATTCAGGACTAAACTACTACTCTAAGATAGTCTAGCACATCTAATCAATATAGCCAAGAGATTTTAGCATAAATTTGCATAAGTCTCCAGCAAACTCTATTGATGGTGTCTTGCTAGATGGCAGTACCTAGTTAAAATTGGTAATCTCAAACTAAGTACAGTCTGATCACTTGATGAGGGTAATATTAGGGCTTTGAACTAGACAGTGAAATAAACACACATACACTCAGACACTATCCTAGAAGAAGACAAGGACAAACCATTCTTGAACCTTTGCCAAGAAAACATAACCATGTCCATAAAAATACCAGAAGTCAAGTCCCCAGTGAAACAACATCTGTAATACCCTGTTCTAAATTGACCCATGTGTAGAACTCCGTTCCAATTATGACTGTCCATGTAGTTTGATTTCTGCTAGAAATATGACAGGCCTCGGCTGCTGTAGAGGTAATCTTGAAAAAGATACATAACAGTGGTTATAAAAACATGAACTTGCCTCGGAAAACAGGAAGGGATAAGAAAGAAACTCAGTATAACCATACCTTGACTTTCTTTAGTGTAAGAAGTGGGGACAATGAAAAGGTGTAAGGTTAAAATTCGGTTAACCTATATCAACAACCTATATCAATAAAACATTAATATTTCTTGTGTTGTCTGTTTCCCAAACTAGTCTATTTCAAAGGGTTGACAATTGTTTAAGACAATTGTTTATTGAGGGCCGCATCAGGGTTATTTTTGACCTGGGGGGGGGCAGGTGGTGGCAGGGTGGGCATGGCCAGCTTTATGTCACTCGTGTTAGGGGCATCTGTGGTGGCCCGAGATCTCTGCCAGTGAAAACAGGCTCCCAAGCTCCATTTTTGGCTGGGACGGGTTTCTGCAACCTTCTGCCAGTGAAAACGGAGCGGGGGGGACCCATGGCGCTCATGAGCTCTGTTTTTAGCTAGGATGGCCTCCTGCAACTCTCTGCCAACAAAAATGGAGCATGTGACCCTCCGAACTCAATTTTTGCTGGCAGAGGCACTGCAGGCTAGTCCATTGTTTCCAGGGCAGCCCCGCAAGCCAGATCTAAACACCCCACGGGCTAGGTCTGGCCCCTGGACCTTGAGTTTGACACCCCTGGTCTAAGCTATAGATACTAAAATCTTTGCCTGGAACTTTGAACCATACTTTGATCATACTTCTGCCAAATGTATATGTTGAAAATAGTTTGTTTCCAGTTTTGAATCAGGATTAATTGACCTGAACTACCAAGAGAAATCCTGGACATATAACAGTTTACTATTTTAATCATTGCCTCAGTTCTTCCCGGTTTTTACCTGGTAGTTCTGGAGATCTGCAATTTTTTCTTGCTGCACAGCACAGTCACTCCAGATAAGGTTTGCGGTCTCATCATCATCCCGAGTCTTCACAAATCCCATTTCTTCTATTGCTACCCGGACTACAAGACAGAAATAGGAACATGAAAATCAACATAAACAATTAGATTTCTCAGTATCCAGAGACCTAACCTTAATTTTCCAGATTTAGAAATATAGCAGATAACATTAGCACACAACATTATTAAAATTACTCACATTATTCAGCCTACAATATGAATACAGGTAGTTCTCAACTTACAAACATGTTTAGCGACTGTTCAAAGGTACAACTCTGAAAAACGTGACATGAACGGTTCTTGCACTTATGACTGTGACAGTATCCTCCACAGTCACATTGATCAAAATTCAGGGTTTTGGAAACTGGCATGCATTTATGAAGTTGCAGCATATCTGGGTCATGTGATTACTATTTGTGACCTTCACAACTAGCGTCCAACAAGCAAAGTCAATGGGGATTTGCTTAACAACCGTATGATTTATTTAACAACCACAGTGATTTGATTAATTGTGGCAAAAAAAGTTGTAAAATTAGACACGATTCACTTAAGAAATCAGGGATTAGCTGTATTCCACAAGTCTAATACTCCCTACTGTAGAAATATAGTGATTGTGTGTTAGGTTAGGAGCAAATACTGGCTTATAAAAGGAATCATAAGACCTTTCAGCTTTGAAAACTATCTACTAAAAACCTCTGATTGATTTTTACTTGAAGCTGTAGGAATATGTTGATTCTGACAAGAATTCACTTCATAAATGTTTCTAAGCTGTCGCTTTTTTAACTAAATTTACATAATAGAAGATATAAGAAGATATAATTCATTTTCTTCTTGGTTAATTGCTTTGTGTAAACAGGCAATATTTGTACTTTTCTTCGTTTATGCCAACTGAAAAATCAGACAAAATCTAAATGATTACAGCTATAAATAAGTAAAAGCATAATGTTGGAAGAATAGTAGATAATATTCAAGAACCCTGAATGGTTAACACTGAGGCTTAAAGTGAAACAAAAAAACCAAACCAAGGAATCCTGTCACATTTTGTATAAAAGTCTTCTAAATAATGAAATATCTCGTAATGATACTTTCACTCTGAATGATAATGATAGCAAGAATATGGTATTGACTGGACAGATTATCACAAGACATCATAATCCTCCCAATTAAAAACAGATTTTCCCTAGCTGAAATGCTAAGCTCCAGTTTAATAACAATGTGCTCTGTTTTGTAATTCATGTGTAAAATTAATGTGAAATTGAATGACCACACTGAGCTTAATGCATTATAATATTGAAAAATATTAGCTGCTAGATATCTATGGAGATGAAATGCACCTTTAGGATTAGCTGCTACAACAATTTACCAAGACAAAAAATATTTCCTAATAAATATGCAACTTTCTAGCAGAAGGGTAGGGATTTAATAAAAGAGAATACAGGGTTTAACTGTGGAGTCCTTGGTGCTCTTTGTGCTTGGTTGTTTGCTTGCAAACATTTCATTATCTGACTATGGCAGGTGTGTTCAAACTTGGCAACTTTAAGACTTGTGGACTTCAACTCCCAGAATTCCTCAGCTAGCTTTGCTGGCTGAGGAATTCTGGGAGTTGAAATCCACAAGTCTTAAAGTTGCCAAGTTTGGACACCCCTGGACAGAAAACAAGAGCCTAATCAAGGAACTAACAAGGAGAAAACACACCCCCACTGACATTGACACAACAAGCTACCGTATATAAACCCCACACTCACTAGCACTGATGATATTTTCCTAGTCACGTAAGGAATCATCTGCAAACAAACAACCAAACTGAGAAAGCACCAAACACTCAATTTTTTTAAGTAGTTACAACTCACTTATGATGGGATTAAAATGTCAAGATTAACTTTTGACATTTATCTATGGCTAAAATTTCTGAATGTGTCACTGTATGGTAATGGAAGCATCTCTGATCTTTCTCAAGGAAGAACGGAAGAATACATCAACGTCCTGATATGTAATATCCTGATATGTAATATTTTGACACGTAAAGCTTTTGTGGGCTATGAAACTTTCTTTTCTCCATCTACCTTTCTTTATTTTAACCATAGGATTAAATGTAAATTAAGCAGAATATGTAGCTTGCTACCAATTTCATATTTTGTGCCAGCAAGATTCGCAGTAATGGTCGCATGTTTTTTCTTCTCTCTGACTTTTCTCCTTATTGAGTTTTGGAAAGATAGACCTGAACTCAAAGACAAAGAAGTGGTTCCTTGGTTATCTGTTAAAAAAAAAAGAATATAGTAAATCATCATCATACTCTCTTTTCAGCAAATTGAGCATAAACAAAAAATTATTTATTGCATGATGTTAAAAACATAGCAAAGCTAAACAAGCGGTTACAAACTTTTGAAATACCAATTATAAAATTTCATTTTAAAGTGACAATGTAAATGTAGTACACACCACTAACGTAATTAACAATTGTTTCAGTCCTAGCAAAACCACCACATGATCCTTCTGTGGTGTAAACATACACTCCTGCCTAAACATATACCGGCAATGTGATATAATGTTTCAGATTTATTTCAAGAGTGATATTTTAAAATGACAAGGAGTAGAAAAGCAACTCTTGCTTGCAAATCATTAAAACATCACCTGTTCCTTGGGTTTCTGCTGCAGCTAAATGAACCTGAAAGCAGATGCAGCTGTTTTAATGAACCAGTCAAGTTCTATGACTACATTTCTTTGTGTCCAAAGCAGTAGCTATATAGAGAATACCAACACTGTATAGTCCCAATATGGAAGTAGCTTGATCAGTACTTAAAATCCTTTCCTGTGCCCCCACCAAATTCCCTGTCTTTTTAAAAAATATAGAGAAGCAGCACGACCCATAATGCAATTATACATGTTTTTATATGGCTGTAAACCGCCCTGAGTCCCTAGGGAGATAGGGCGGTATAAAAGTGTGAATAATAAATAAATAAATAAATAAATAAATAAATAAATAAATAAATAAATAAATAAATAAATAAATATATATATATATATATATATATATATATATATATATATATATATATATATATATATATATATACATACATACATACATACATACACCTGGAAGTCCATTATCCAATCATGCATGTGGTATTGCCAGGGCTGAATAGAATACGTAATATCTGAACTGCCCCTAAGTTACTTGTTAAATCCAAAGTATAAGGTTTCTGTAATATGGTAGCTTACCTCCCTCATTAGGCAAGGATGGCATTATCTCTGGGATGCTGTAATCGGAGAGCTACACAGTCAAGGAATTTAAGAGGCTTTCCAAGCCAATCTTCTTTTCATACCATTTCAGTTCAAGATTGAAGCAAAACCCAGATTTTAAAAAACAAAAACCACAGATGCCTGTATTTAAGTAGAAAAATGTACCAATTACAAAGCATTCCATGCAGAT
The DNA here is from genome assembly GCF_028640845.1 of Ahaetulla prasina. NCBI lineage: Eukaryota > Metazoa > Chordata > Lepidosauria > Squamata > Colubridae > Ahaetulla > Ahaetulla prasina. The sequence continues at coordinate 152,100,695 of NC_080541.1, read as the reverse complement.
CAGTTTTCAGCATTCAGATTTTCAGAAAATTTCTTTGAAAGACATCTTAAAATTTGATGAAGAGGCAGATGAAGAATAATTTTTTTAAATTTATTTATCTCATTTTCAGGAAACTCTGACACAATCTTATGTAGAGACTCTAACTGGGGGAACATGGAGACTGCTTGAAAAGATGGTTTAATGGTGGACAGGACCACATGGGTTTTTTGGGGGCCCTGGGCAAAATGAGCACATAGGTGAGAGAGGGAGAAAGATTTATACCCTCTCTTGGGCCCCGCCTTGGAATTTCCTGTTCCTGTGTAAGAAATGTATTCTGATTGGTTGTCAGACTCCCATGAGGCCATGCAGGGGTAACTCTGTAAGTTGTCTTGAGTCCCAGGCCTGGTTGAATCTTGCTGGTGATGATATAATGAAGGGGCTTTGGGGAATTCCTATTATCATTTTAATGGCTTTGTCCTGGTTTGGATCCTGAGTGAGAGCTAATCCTATTATGTCCTGAGGGGCATGTCTTATGTTTTGTAGATATGCTGGCCCAGCCTTTGTCTTGTAGATAGGTTGGCACCAAAATATCTGCTGGGGGGGGGCAGGGAGCTGAGGCTCTTGAGTTTGTCTTTAGAAACATGTTTCTCCTTTAGGGAAAATATAATATTCTGCCTTTTTAATACTTCCTGGAATATTTCATTTTCATAAGAGAGGGGTGGGTGCTAACTTCCTACACCACCCTTGCCTGTAACTCATGCTTAAGGAGGAAGTAAGAAGAAAAGTGATGTAGCAATTTAATCTTTTGTTTACTTGGATCTGGGAGCAATGCAAGAAATGTCCAGTTAAGCATAAAACAGTCCTTGCACCCTGAGTGGAAAGAGCAGCTGCTCATAATGTCTGTGGATGGGAGAAGAGGTCTGGTTAGGGAGCTGCTTTTTTTCTAGGCTTTGTGTTGTGATTCCCTTCTGTATTTTTAAACACAGCGAGAAGACAAATGGTCCTTCCTGGCTTAGAACAACTGCAAAGGACTAGAAAGTCAGAAGGAGGAAGTCAGGGAAGCCTAATTAGAGGCAAAAGATTAGGTTTCTCAAAGTCATACAGGATATAATTACCCAGGGATGAAATGCTCCCGGTTCGGACCGGATCATCCGATCCTGTAGCAATGGTGGCGGGTGGTTCGGAGAACCAGTAGCAAAAATTCCTGCTCCACCCCACCCCCACATGCCCAGCTGAGCCACGTGATCATTTTTTTTACTTTTAAAAGCATTTTTTCTTCGGCTGAAAAATTGCTTTTAAAAGTAAAAAAAAAAAGCTTCTGATGATCACGTGGCTCAGCTGTGATCGCCAGAACCCTTTAGAAGCATTTTTTTTACAACCTCTTCAGCCAAAGATACTGTAAAAGAATGCTTTTAAAGGGTTCTGGTGATCAGGCAACTTTGGCTTAAGAGGCTATTAAAAAAATGCTTTTGAAAGGCTCCTCTGGTGATCCCAGCTGAGTTGCCTGATCATCAGTTGGCCACACCCACCCAGTCACATTACCTCCCCCACCAAGCCGCACCCACAGAACCGGTAGTAACGAATTTTACATTTCACCCCTCTAATTAGTGTAAGATAATTTTTGTATGTGTGTGAGGGAAGCAAGCATTTTGGGACATGGCCTCCTGACTCTTTTTTCTTCCTTCAAAATTTTCAAACATACATATATAAAATAAAAATGAACAACTCATTACACATGAAGAAAAAAGGAAATCCCCCAATAAATAAACATTTAGAGGAAAAAACCACTTTAACCACAAATATATTCCAAGTGAATCTCATTTTAAACATATTTGAAAGGGTATTGTTCATGAACTTTGTCCAATTTTTCTTCTCAAAGGAAGAGACTATGTGGCATTCGCTGATTGACAGAATTTGTAATTTTCTAAAAATTCGCTAGATCATCTCGAACATCCTTTATATCTTGAGTATAGTTTTTCCCCATCTCCTAAGGATTTAACTTTTTAGTATTCCTATTCTCTAAGTTAGTCACTGCAAGTTGGTATTTTATCTAAAATTATATGCTCTAAGTAAATATTTTAACAATAGCATGGAACAGCCATATTTGTCAATTCTCAAAAGAACCTAGGAGGTTTAAAAAAGGAGGAACAATTTCCCACTAAAGCATTTTAGAATGACTGTCAACCTCAAACAGAATATTACCCTTTTATTCAAATGTGTATGATAACCACAATAAGTGTTTTCATTTGTACACCTTGAATTAATTAACTGACCCGTGTGGACTGGGTATAATCTTTGCTATCTCTCCTACCTCTTTCACTTAAACAGTAGTGACAAATTAGAATGAGGGTATGGAAGAATTGGGGTCTGGGACAAAAGAAATAAAAATTCGGAGGAGCACCATTGGTTTAGCAGTGTAAGAGCTTTGAGAAGTCATTGAATGAATAGTTATAAATTGAGTACTATATGTAGATAAAGAAAGGGATATTCATCTGTAACTTTCTGTGGGGTGAAGAGTTACTAAATTTATATCTGCTGTAATGAGGGCTGAAAATCACTCCTTTATATAATTTTATTTTTATTTATCATATTCTTTTTTTCTTTTTTGGTTCTTGCTACTCTTTTTAAGTTTAGTTTGCATTAGTTTGTTTGTTTTTTACTATTGTAATCAAAATCTTTCATTTAAAAAAAGGGGCCGCGGTGTGGCTCAGGCTGTAAGAAGCCTGTTATTAAAACACAACTGCCTGCAATTACTGCAAGTTCTAGTCCCACCAGGCCCAAGGTTGACTCAGCCTTCCATCCTTTATAAGGTAGGTAAAATGAGGACCCAGATTGTTGGGGGGGCAATAAGTTGACTTTGTAAATATACAAATAGAATGAGACTATTGCCTTAGACACTGTAAACCGCCCTGAGTCTTCGGAGAAGGGCGGGATATAAATGTAAATAAAAATAAATAAATAAATTTTAAAAAATCATAAAAGAGAAAAAGAAACAAACATACATGACTTTCAGGCTGCTGTCTCCTATTCACACTATTTCTTGATCCATCATGACTAAAATTGGCTTGGATATCTTAATCCATCCTGCCAGTGGTGGATTGTTACCAATTCGCCCTCGATTGGGCGAACTGGTAGAGGTGGTGGCTGGACGCTCCACCCACCCGCCCAGACATCTCTGCGCATGTGCAGGAGCATTGCATGTGTGCGAGCACATGAACGCCCACAAGCAAACCAGTAGCAACAGGATTTGAATCCCACTACTGCATCCTGCATATACCAAATCTGAAAGTGTGGTTACTAGGACAGAAACAAACTCTAAGCAGAATTAAAATCATGTTTTAAAGAATCTGCATACTTGCTTACACCAATTTAGAAGAGATATATAAGGGTCAAGAGAGCAAAAGATTTATACAATCTGGAGAGAAACCAGAACAAAAGGTTGGATGTTGCTTCAAAACAAACATCAGAATAGGATGGAGAATACAATGCTTGAGTTTCTAAGTGTCACCTGGTGGCTGATTTTCTTAAGATTAGATTAAGGAACTAATTGTAGGTTTGTAACTTGATATGTACGATATAATTTCATATGGTTTTTCTGATCCCCCCACTTACATGGATAAAGTTCTTTTTCTTTAGCCTTAAAGACAACCATGATATACTTACATGTCTCATTTTAAATTATTAAAAGTTCAGGATTTGGGTCTAAGATAACAGTCAATAGAGTGGTTTTTATCTTTTCTGTCTAATAATGTTATAAGGAAATGTAAATGCACTTGGCTTAAATTCAAAAGTTCTCTTACCAGTGTCTTTTTCCCCACTTGGAATTGAACCCAGATAGACATTTCTTCCAACAATGGTACAGTAGTCCTTATTTAGTGACAACTGAGACTAGCAGTTCAGTCATTAAACAAACTGTTTACTTCCTTCAGCTTTCCTTTGTTTCCAGCCCTGCAAAGGTCTTCAATGTGAGGATTGGTTGCAAAGTTACATTTTTGTCACGGGGGGGGAACAATGTATGGCCATTAAATGAGTCATTTAAATGAAGACTACCTGCACTGTGGGCTTTTACTCCTATCAACTATTAACAAGAATGCATGGCCAATGAGAGGAAGCTTCGCACTAGGCAGGCCTGGTGAGTTACTAGTTGGCCCACTGAAAAGCTTTGGAGACAGTGAGCTGAAAAGAGTGGGAGATGTGGAACATCAGTTAACATGACTAGGATAATGACTGGGTTAGAAATAAATGTAATTTATAAGCAGCATCTGCTGTCTCATAGTAGGGTATGAAAACTGAACAAAGTTCCTTCTTTGTTTACTGGCTGGCTGCTGAGGAGAAGACGAGGGTCAAATTGCCTTCTCCCTGCCTGAGGGGCATCTATGGAGAGTATGTGTAAAAAAGTTTTGAGATGGTGAAACTGACCACAGAATGTACCCCACCTAAAAAGCCGAGCTTTGATTGTCCAGTTGTGACTCCCATTTGTACTTTTTCACACACAAACACACAGACACACACTCTTCTGCAGTCACCCTTGGAAGAGGATGAATTCCATAGATCATACTGGCTAGAGTATTCTGGGAATTGAAGATCACACACCTTAAAATTGCTCAGGCTGAGAAACACTGCCACAAACCAAATGACACATGAGCAGGGCATAAGGACAAATTCTTATTGTCATCAAAGTGGCAAGAAGGCTCCTTAGGAATGAAGTGGTAGATACTGCTAGAGCTGGGAAGCAAGGGGAACGGTAGCAACAAGAGCCCCTCGGGACTACAACAATTGGCTTGGTAGTGGCTTGGTATCTCCTTTATGTTGCTTCAAACAACCTAACAAAACCTCAGTGAAGCAACTGAAAGATACTCATTTCTTCAGATGAAAGATAAAAAAAGCTTTCTTTTTTGTTTAACAAGCCAGGTTCTCCACTTGAAAGAAGTACCTTCACTCTTTAGCATGATCCTCAGGAGTGATCTGAATGCAACTTGATTGCCTCAATATTGGATGATACTACCACAGAATATTTTGAGAATTGAGGATTTTCTGAGGAGCCCCTTGCCAGAGAATGGGCTTAATGCTTTGGCAATGCATTGTAAAATCAATGACTAAAGAAAGTCTCAACTTTAGTTGTAGAACAGCCAACAGAAACATCTTCCTATCTAAAAGGTGAATATGAAAGTTAACTGGAGGATTCCAATGTTTATGTGGGGATATTTTTTATGTTTAATTAAAAGACAAAGTTATTAAAATATATATCTTAAGTATCTTTCAAGATTTGCAAGAGAGAAGGGTATAAAAACTGAAAATATTTGCCACTGCACAATTTCCCTGGCTTCACCTATAATTTGTCATCCTGCCCTCTGCCTCCACAGCCCCATTAAGTACCAGTTGTCAGCAACTACTATATTTTCCTGGCTTGGAGATAGCTGGATACTAATTAACACGAGACATTATTGGTTGAGGTTCAAATGCCATGAGAACAGAAAGGAGTCATAAAAAAGATGGGGAAATAAGTCACAAGATATATCCTCATTTACTTACAGGACCAAATGTCCTACAAGGAAGAGAAGCAGCAGCAAAGGCTGAAGAATTGCCCTTCTTCTGTTCTTATCAAGCCCATCAGAGCCAGCTATCCTGTAAGAAATAGTAGTAAAATTCAATACACTGGGAATGGGGAAATTCTATCACAACTGGTTCCCATGCATTTTTTCTTCTTCTGTGGTTTTCACTCCCACAAAGTAGACCAGACTAGGTAATCCACGCCACAGAAAGATTGAGAGGATGTTTTAATGAGATTGGATGTAATACAGTGGTGAAATCCAATTTTTTTTTACTACCGGTTCAGTGGGTGTGGCATGGTGAGTGTGATGTGGCTTGGTGGGCGTGGCAGGGGAAGGATACTGCAAAATCTCCATTCCCACTCCACTCAGGGGAAGGATACTGCAAAATCTCCATTCCCACTCCACTCAGGGGAAGGATACTGCAAAATCTCCATTCCCACCCCACTCTAGTTTGGGTCTCCAAACTATTCAAAATGTCCACTACCAGTTCTCCAGAACCTATCAGAACCTGCTGGATTTCACCCCTGATGTAATAGCAGAATTTTACAAATCTGTATTATGTTTCCCTTCTTATAACCCTGTGAATCAGAGAGACAGGAGCCACTCTAAAGGTTTCTCTGTCCCAGGACTTAAAGAATGTTAGCCCCCCTTTGCTTAGGTAATAGAAGTTTGGTGTAGTGGGGAAGATGCTGACTTAGAAACCAGGAGATTGTGAGTTGTAGTGCTGCCTGAGGCATGAAAGCCTGCTGGGTGACCTTGGGCCAATTATTTTCCCTCATCCCAACTTAACTCACAGAGTTGTTTTTGGGGGAAAGAAGGAGAAAAGAGTATTAAGTATGTTCACCACCTTGAATTATTTATAAAAATAATAAAGGCAAGATATATATAAGTATATAAATAATTGGTTCTTGCATGTTTCTGTCAAGGTCATCTACAGGGTTATATTTTTATAGTATATATGCCTGAGAACAGGGATTCTTTCATTCACATAAGAGCAAGGTATAAATGCTTTAATAAATGCATATTTCCCAAGTCAGGTCAATCTATGATTTCACAGATCCCAAACAAATCATATTATTTTATTTTATTTTATTTGCATTTATATCCCGCCCTTCTCCGAAGACTCAGGGCGGCTTACACTATGTCAGGCAATAGTCTTCATCCATTTGTATACTATATACAAAGTCAACTTATTGCCCCCCCAACAATCTGGGTCCTCATTTTACCTACCTTATAAAGGATGGAAGACTGAGTCAACCTTGGGCCTGGTGGGACTTGAACCTGCAATATTGCAGGCAGTTGCTGTTAATAACAGGCTGCATTAGCCTGTTGAGCCACCAGAGGCCCTTTTATTTATTAACTGAGTCACATTTAGAGGTTACAAATAAACAAGTGTTTCTTGTAATGCCTAAACCAATCTACGCTCTCATTCGTTTTTTACCTGCTAAAAAGGTTTTGCCCAATATTCCAATATTTTGCCCAATAATACATTCACAACAATACCATCAAATGCATTCTAGATAATATATCTATGCAATATTCGCATAACTTAAGTTGTTAATTAATATTCATGTAACATAGTTTAGAGATATTCATATAATTAAGCTGCTGATTAATAAAAGTTTTCAGGCCCTGCCGATGCCAATTTCTCTGTTATCAACAAACTCTATTTAGACATGAGATTTTATCAGTTGTGGTGGGCAAAGAAGGAACGACAGCCTATTTTTATAAAATATATACACAATCTTTGTATTCTTTTTTCTCTGTACCCAAGCAGTTAAAAATAAATGAAACCAGAAAATGGAAGCAGGATTGCATAGCATGATATTACTAGATAAGCAAAACTACTGATCTCTGAGTTGATGGTCTCATCAGGAAATCTAAAAGAAAGTCCTGGGGTATACACAGTATCAGGATCAACTGGGTAGAGATTTCAATAATGCATTTTTCATATAAGTTTCTAAAACAATGGCTTGTAATTACCATGCCTTCATATTCAATATAAACCAATCTACTAAATCTTAGAATGTTAATCCGGTTTCTTTCAACAAAGGCTTGCATGTTTTTAATTACCATTAGCAGATTGTGCAAAAGATGTAATTATTGTGGTTGGCTCACTTGCTCTAGTCATGTTAATCAAATAACATCAACAACAAGAGTATGTAACTAATGACTAGCAACTTTCTTTGTCCTTGGAAACAGATAATAAACCAAGGTCTAACAAAGATGAAACCAAACAAGATCTTGGAGGCTATTAATTCAATAATTATGAAATCAGATGCCATATTTTTTTCTGGAATGCTGCATGGACTGAGTTCTAGAGAAATTCAGGTTCTATCATTCTCCTTGTGAGATGAGTTAGGTTGAGATCACTCGCCAAAGTTACCCAGCAGTTTTTCATGCCTAAGGCAGGACCAGAGTGCACATAGACCACATTTGCTACAAGAATTGTGACCTGATAATGAATAGCACCATCACTTTGCTGACTTGCTGCCAGCAGGAATGACTAAAGAAACCATGAATGTTCTGCAATTTGCTAGTCTAAGGTATAGACTAGAAATTATAACTTATTTCTTTAGCTGCAAATCAGCTCAAAAGCTGTATTATAGTCTGTACAGCCTAGAATCCCGATTCATGTTACGGTTAAAAATCCATAAAAAAGCTTATTTAGACATTTCCCATAATCCCGGCGTTTAGTTAAGTATGGTTTATTACTGTAATTACATTTGTCACGATAAATCTCAGGAAAAGACTATTCTTTCCTTCTCTGACTATTTATAGTAATTTATAGTTTTCTTTTATGTACACTGAGAGCATATGCACCAAGACAAATTCCTTGTTTGTCCAATCACACTTGGCCAATAAAAAATTCTATTCTATTCTATTCTAATATGTATATGCCTCTGGAAAGAGCATCAATAGACTTTTTAAAAATACAAGTAAATCTTAATCTCCATTTTTCATTGGTTTATGATGATATCTGTTTGCAACTAAGTTATTTTGAAAATGTTCTTTATCTCTTTCCAAAGCATCTTAGTTGTAAGCAATATAATATTCAGAGCCTCACTAACATGAAAATCAGTATTAAATTATATTCAGAGTTTCTTCAAACCCCAATATAGCATATACTAATTCTCAATATAATTCATATTAAAAGCCATATGCACATAGAAAAAGGACAGGATCTAAATTAAATGGAATTTTAGGACAAGTATTAACTGTCCCAAAATCCATTTCAAGATCTGGAACAAACAAGAAGACATCATTGTTGTTTTGCTGAAATTGCTGAACTTCAGGATGAAAATGAAGAAAAGCAACCTTAGACAAAGACTACCACCAGATGGAGGCCTCTTACCATTATTGCTGAAGAACCACTGCAGTTATTCCAATTCCATCTACCTCTTTAACTAAGTTTCAATAGGCAAACAATAAGACTTCTAAGAAAATGTGCAAGTTTACGAACCACAGAAGAAGGGAATCTAGACCCTTCCCTTGATTAAATTCGGGGAAATAAAGCAGGCTAGTTACATGATAAAAGCCTGACAAATAAAGGCGGGGGGGGGGGGATGGCTCAATTGTTAACTTCAGTTCATTTTCATATCAATGTGATCCTCAGCAATCAACAGTTAAGGAGGCAGGAATAATGACGCAGATCCATGTCAACTAGATACTCTAACAAACTCACTCTGCTGTAAGGATAGATTCATATATGAATCTGATTCCACTATGGGCAATCAATTATATGGACTTCTTTTTTCTTATTGAAGCATCATAATCAATTAGTAAATAAAATAAGGGGGAAAAGCACTAACCCAGGAGAAACATCTTTTCTTCAGTGTAAAAAGTCAAACGGCACCATCAGAACAAGCTCAGAGCAAGGAACAACAGACTGGCTTAAACAGAAAAGTAGCCTTTAGCTTCAGAGCTATTTTATAATGGTAAATACACAAAAAAAATTAGTTTCTGAGAAAGCCTTCAGCTAAAATATGTTGGACTTAAGAAATTACATTTGGAATAGGTACACCATAGAACAGTCATGGTTAACCTTTTTGCCATTGTGTGCCAAAAACGGGGGGAGCACGGGGGGACATATGCATGCGTGCCCACACTCATAATTAAATGCGCCTAGCGCATGCACACACGACCCCCCACACACACTTTTGGCACGTGATGGCATGGTGGGCCTGGTAGGCCCAATTTTTGCCTTCCCCAGGCTCCAGAGGCTTTTTACAAGACTGGGGAGGGCAAAAATGGCCTCCCCCCCTCCCCCCGGGAGGCCCCCTTGTGGCTGGAAATGGCCCATTTCCTGACTTCTGGTGGGGCTGGAAGGCCCGAAAATCAGCTGGCCAGCACGCAGATGCACACTGGAGCTGAGCTAGAGCAACACTCGCATGCCCACAGATCTGGTTCCGCATGCCATAGGTTCACCATCACGGCCATAGAAGTTTTCTCAGTTATTTTCAGCTGAGTGCCTTTTCTTGCTAGCTCACCAAAGGAACACATGCTGTCTTTTAATTGGGGGAGGATACCTATTATCTACATGATGCTTTGGGGGAGGGGGGAAAGGCTCTTGTCTCAAGGGCTTACAATGAAACAGAAGCACGCATGAAAACAACAAAGGGAACGAGAAAAATAGAAAAGAATACACAGTTAATATCGAAGTTAAAAAAAACCAAGGAAGAATACATAATTCTTTCAAGTAAGTATAGTTTGGTTTAGTTGTATAATTGGAACTGTATATACAGGACAGTTTCCTCTCTCAAGCATTTTATATATTAAACAGTTACTTGAAAGAATACCAGTCCTTAAATGGAAACATCAAAGCAAGATATTTTCTCTCTTCAGCTCAAAGAGTAAGACACTTGGAACTGAAAGAAGTACATGTGCAAAGATCACAACCATCACAAACAAAATAATCCCATAAACATCAGTATTCACAAATACTTCAATCCACGTATTACATAGCTATACAGGGAGTCCTCAACTTATAACCATTTGTTCAGTGATTGTTCAAAGTTACAATGGCACTGAAAAAAATGACTTATGACCATTTTTAAATTCATGACCATTGCATCATCTGTGTGCTCACAGGAACAAAATTCGGACCCTTGGCAACTGGCATGTATTTATGACACTTGCAATGTTTCAAGGTCATGTGATCCCATTATGTGACCTTCTTACAAATTCAATGAGGAAGCCAGATTCACTTAACAACCTTATTGCTAACTTAACAATTGCAGTAATTCACACAGCAACTGTGGCAAGCAAGGTTGTAAAATGGGGCAAAAACTCACTTAACAATTGTCTGCCTTAGCAACAGAAATTTTGGGCTCAGTTGTGGTCATAAATCAAGGACTACATGTAAATCTGTGTATTTTCAGATATTGCTGACAACGACTGACAAAACATCCACTAGACATAGATATTGAGGTGCTGAATTTCAGTAGGGAGCCTAGAGATTATCTATCTCTGCCCAGTATGTACTTTAAAAAACAAATTATGACCAGGGAAACAAGAAAATTATCAAGGGAGAGATGACTCGAAAGAGATGGAATCAACCTCAACACAGTCTGCTTTATTATTTGTTCAGAAAATCACAATTAACCTTGCTGCTTGTATCTTTTTAATCTTGTTCATAGCTATTGTAAGGATAAACAAAACAAATACTTCAGAAATTACTTGTTGTACAGACTAAAGATCAACCAAGCAATTATTTTGTCTTTTCAAAGCACATTATCTGAATTCAGCATGTTTCAAAACTAAGAATAGAGCTTGGCCACAAAAATCCATACAATCCTTATTTGGTAGCAAGAAGAATGTTGGCAGTCCAAATGTGATATCCCTATTATAAATTCAATCCCAACGTATTAAGGACTATACAGTGAATGTCAGAAAATAAAGATTATCTTTCTGTTTGCCTAAGAAGCTGAACACAGCTCAGAAGCAGCAGCAAAGAGAAAAAGCATATTCATACTTTAAATATTTTAGTCTAGTACATTTTCTCTAAATGAAATGCTCCATAAAGCCTTCTGAAAATAACTTTTTTTTCACAGTGCTTTTAAAATAGCACATCTCTGCCCTAAATTTCCCACCTCTTAAAATAACATCCTGCTACATAATCAGCTGACACTCCTCCACTCACAATGTAGAAGTCATTTGCTGATAATTAACCCGTTTGTCCTCTAAAGAATTATTTCACCTGCTTCATTACACTGACTGACCAGGAACTCAGAGATGGAAGGCGTTTTAACAACTTTTTCATCTACACGGTTTTTATACATCCAATATACTTCACATTTGCACAGAATTTCTCATCCATTATCTAATTATAATGAAGCAGGGATGCAACAGATTCACGAACTGAAAGGATATCCTAAATAAGTCAAGATCTGCTTTTCTTGTCCTTGAATGCAGGACATAGAAACATGGGCAAGTTACAGGAAAGTAGACCTGACTGAATATTAGACATAATTTCCTAACAAAAACAGAAGTTTAATATTGGACTAAATTAGAGAGGTGATAGACTACCCTATAGTGGATGTATTTGCGGAGGGTTGATTAGTTCATTCTGGCTTCCTATTTTGAGCCTGTGGTTAGATGTGCTCTTTCTAGCTCTATGATCCTCATAAGAATCATTTTTAAGATGAATCAATTTATTCAGAGAAGGATTTATAAAGAGAAAGATTTTTCTCAACAAAAGACAGTCTTTTATATATGATTCTTTTTTATTCTTTCAGGTCAGTGATTCTGGGGTATGTATTTATCCTACATCATTTTCTGAGTTTTGCATATGATTTATCTATCAAACAGAAAAAGAGAAAGTGTACAATTATTGAAACCTATCTGTCACATTGTCATTTCTTATACATATAAAATATTTTACATTAACTTTCCATTACCCAGATTCCCATATCAGAATGACGCTTTCCATTTTATATTCTAAACCACTGCACTGAAGCCTTTATACTGATCTGATATCCTTTCTCTTGGATTACAGAATCAACCCAAATTTATCGGTCATATTATCATATCCAGGCCTGAATGTACTCCAGATGGGCTCCGATTCCTGTAATTGGGGGTCAAGTGACTTTTACAAAGACAGGGAATGTTCCAAGATAATGTCCTTCTTTTCATTTCATGCGAATACATATTTATTCCGTTAGTCCAATAAATATCTTGAAGAGGAGTTGGAACCAAAACCTCTTGAAAGTAGGAAACCAAAACAGAAGTCACCATCCCCCACACTCCCCAGAGCAGCTGGAAAAGGAGACCATGAACAACCATCTTTCGAAACATGCCAGAATCGACTACCAGGAGTTGAAGGTCCAGCTCTTCACTGAAAATCTGGAGAGCTTCATTGGTATGGATAACCAAAAGGAAAGCCTCTGTATTTCAACTCCTTTTTGCAAGGAAGGATGCTGAATCACTAGCTGCTGCCTCCAGCATCCTCTCATCCTCATATGACACCCTCCCTCCCAGTGGTGCAGCATCAATTTCACCCCACCACCTTTGTGCGTGTGTGTGTTAAGCTACAAAGCTGCCAAAGCATCTTTCTGTGTACCTTGGAATAAGATGCACTGGATAGCTGCCCCCACCCCCCCTCATACACACACAGGTTGGGGACAAGAAAATCACGTCCAAAAATTACCTGCAAGCAGCAAGTACCGCCCCCCCATCCGAGGATGTGGCTTTCTGCGGGGTTGTGTGATGTTCCTACAGGATCCCCTCGGCTACAGGACGTCGACAGCCCAGTCCAATGAACGACCCTCTTCAGCGGATCGCCTTCCAGCCAGTCCTTCTCCGGCAGCACTTTCTGCTCTAATGCTCTCCAGGGGCGGCCACTAAAATACTGAATCGGAGGGCGCTGCAGCAAAGCTGAGAGGCCGGAGCAGTCCACTCACCACCTAAAAAGGGGGAGGGCAAGCTGACTGCACGACGGGAGCAGTTACAGTTAAAGGCGGCTTTGGGGGCTTTCACGTGCTCCGTGTGGTAACCGCAGATGAGGTGCGGGGGGGTGTCTCCCCGTGGAATAAGTGAGCCAGGCCTGAAGCACGGCCTGAAAGAAGAGGCTCCGCTTCCCTACCGCGTCTCCCCCCCCCTCTCCTGTTGGGAAAGTGGAAAGCTCCGCCTCGCCTCGGCTCCCTCGAGCGGCTTTAAGCAGGGGGCGATGCAAATAGGTTTGAGTGCGGTGAGTGGAGAGATGGATCTCCTCGAGCAAAGTTGCCGTTGGGATAAACCACGTTTAGATTTGCGCTGCCTGATCCCCCAGGAAGATCCCGTCGTGAATAGATCCCATCGATTTCAATGGGATCGGCGCTCAAGCAGCAAAGAGGTTGCGGCTGTCACCTGTTTCCCACCACCTCTCTCTCTCTCTCTCTCTTTCCCTATGTAATCGCGCGCTCTCCTTATTGGAAGGACGGCATTCCTTTCCCAAAGTGGCCCTCTTCATTTATTTAGAAAACAGAACATTTTCTAAAGCTGGATTAGATTCATAGCCTTGGAAACTAGATTAGATTCACAGGCAATATTTTTGCTCGCTCGTGGTTGGTGAAAAATTATCCCCAAGGGCCAGGAGCTGAGAGGTTAGGCAAGCATATGCTTTCTATATTGCAAATAATATATTTCCTTCTCTTTATAGATCCTTTACTTTTAATAAGGTGTAAAAACAAAATCAGTTACAAGAAATTGCTTAGGTACAAGTTTTGGATTTATTTATTTTTTAACCCCGGTGGGTGGGAAATGCATGCTAAGGGTATGCTCACAATTAAATTGGCCTCTGCCTATAATTTTTCCTGCAGTATAACATGAAGTCCAAACATTTCCTATCTAAATTCCCCTCCCTCCCCCAAATCAGCTGTTAATGCTATTAAAATGAAAGGGCTATTAATTAAAATGACACTATTGAAAATGTATGTTTTCTAAATAAATTAAGAGGGCCACTTTGGGATAGTGGTTAAGGCACCTAGCTAGAAACCAGACCACCATGAGCACTAGTCCCTCTTCAGACACAAGCCAGTTGGGTGACCTTAGGCCAGTCACTCTCTCAGCCCTTGGAAGAAAACAGTGGCAAGCCCCTTCCAAAAATTTTGCCAAGAAACTTGCATGGACTTTTCTAGGAAGTCATCAGGAATCAAAGATGAATCAAAGGCACAAATATATATAAGCATATGTAATACTTTTTAAAACTAAGTAGCAAATGCTATACTATTTTAACATAAAAAACTATACACAATAAGCACCTAATCTTAGCGTTTGTATATGTACTGTATGTATAATAGAAAAAAGTAAATCTTAAGTATATGTATATATGTATGTATAATAGAAAAAAAGAAATAAAAATGCTACATAAAACTACTAAAAATCAAAATAACCCCACACTAAATTTAAACTGAAAATAATCAAGATAACAAAGCTAAATACCTAAAAATACCAAAATATTCTTAATATGTGTACAGTGTATAAAGATCTATTAAATGAGAATAGTATAGAGAGAGGGGGGTATTCTATGACTTTCTTCAATTGGTTCAAATTGTGATTCAATTTTTAAACAATAAATTAAACCCAGACCATATGGGAATCATATTCTCTGGTCTTGACACTTCATTGATGCAAAAAACCCTATATTTATTTATTAAACAAGTTTATATAGCCGCCCCACACACACAGTGAGTCCTGTGAGAGAGACATGATGAAGAAGCATGTTCCTATTTATTATGCAACACTGAATAATCAATGTTATTGACATTACTTTATTAAAAAATCAATAGGTATAATTCAATCTTAATGTTGGCTTGCTAGTTCTCTTTAGGTGTAATTTTAAGTGAAAAATTAGAGCCCGTTTCTCCAGATTTTATGAAATACATATCTTGCAATTGGCAAGGAGGACCCATATGCACTTAATAAATTATTCAGAATGGAAATCTCTAGTGAATTTTCCCTCTGATAATAAAGCCTTCTTTACTGTAGAGATAGTATACAGCTCCACCATTTTGTTAATTTATAATCTTGTGTTAAAATATTTGTAAAAATGAATTGAAAAGGATTCCCACCTGTGTGGAAAAAAATCCTTTATTGTCTGACATGCACCCCTATAGTTTTATTCATTTACTTTTCATCCTATATACCTCAATATATATTTTGTTTTTCACAATTTAAAAATAGTATTGAATTTTAAAAACAGTATTAGAAAACAGTATTGAAAAACCAAGCTCAGGGCCACTGAGAATGCCATTTGGTTTATGGTATATATCTACAGGCCCAAGCAGTATGTTTTGTCGTATGACTTACATTTTTACATAGCTAATGCTCTCTCTCTCTGTGTCCCTCATACATATAGGGAAAAACTATCAATATGATTATAAAAAACTAAGATTTTTTTATTGAGTCAGCCCATTCATAGCTCTGTGTCTTGCTTGCTGTAAATAATCTATCAATAGTAAAGTAACTAATATTCATATGAAAGCAAAGCAACAGAACAAGAAAAAGAAATCCATTTTAAGGCAATAGCTGAGTTTGCTTTGTGTGTGCATGCACACGTGTCTTTGAGTCAGTTTTTTATTCCTGGCAACTGCCTGGACTAGTCTCTGAAATTTTCTTGGCATGATTTTTTCAGAAGTAGTTTTCCATTGTCTGCTTTCTAGGGCTAAAAGAGAGTGATTGGCTACAAATCACGCAGATGGCTTTTCTCTCTAATGTGGAACAAAAATTCACAATCGCCCAGTTTGTAGCCTTGTGTTAACCACTACACAAAGTGATTCTGAGTTTGCCTATCCATGATTAATTTAAGTATGGTTTGCTCAAACCCATTTTCCAGATTTGTCCAACTCTGTGGGCTACATTCATACAAGTTGGTTACTAAAGAGCCAAAGTCACTAAAATCATCTTATATTTATATATTTGATTTCTTAAAATTCTATCTTTATTATTTTTATAAATAATTTAAGGTGGTGAACACACCCAATATTGTGTTCCTACACCCTCCTACATTATTTTCCCCACAACAACGCTGTGAGGTGAATTGGGCTGGCAAAAGGGTGACTTGTACAAAGTCACTCAGATGGCTTTAATGCCTCCTGGTTTCCATGATAGCACCTTAACCACCACATCAAATTGGCTTATATATACATGCTTATTATCACTCTTACATCCTCCATAAAGTGATTTGCTGCTGAATATTAAAAACAACTTCATATGAGGAACCGAAAGATAAAAATTTAATTTGGAAAACTTCCTCCACCCTACTAGTGAGTTTATAGAGAATTTTCTTCTAATATTTTACTGTAAACAATGACATATTTTAATTTCCTGGTTTATATGTACTTAATTAAACAGTAGTGCTTATAATGCTATTTTTTATATTTATAACCTATTTTTGATTCAGGAACTTAAGGAACTAAACACAACACTAGCTGTTCCTATTTTTTTCTTACAATAACTTGTAAGATAGATTGGACTGACAAGAGAATGACTGCCTTACCAAGTGAACGTCCATATGTGAGAATGGACTAGCATTTCTGTTTCTCTGAAACTGAACTAGTCTAACTTCTTAAATGCCACATTATATATATTTATATATACACACAATAACTAAAAATAAAAAGGCCTAGCATTTGTATCATGAACAAAGCAACTCCAGAAAAAATTGAGTAAAATTAGTCAAAATCTATTTATGTGTTCTCTTTCCACCTGCAAAATGACTAATTCAAATGTTGGGGAAACCCATATCAGCAAGCTACTACCTGAGATATAAACATCTATTTCAATATTATATCATTTTGATTATATCACATATGAACCATGAATAATTCCTTGTACGTGTAATGCATTCAAAGTGCTGATATGTATACTGTACAAGGAGAATCAGTCTGATATAGTAGTTAAGGTGTTGAACTAAGAGCAGAGAAGCCCAGGTTCTAGTCCATCCTTAGGCACAGAAGTCAGCAGGGTAACCTTGGGTCAATCATTTCTTCTTAGCACTAACCACTGTATGGTTCTGCCACAAATGCTAGAAACAAAGCAATAATTGGTTTTATGGGCAAGAAGAAGAGATAAATTTTTGATAAGCAACAATCAGTATAATTGCAACAGCCGTGTAAATTTCAGTCTCGTATATGACAGTAACCGAGTGGATCCAAATCAAATGAATTAACATTAACATTTTTGAATTGCATCTCTATCAGTAAGTCTTAAATGTCCTTTATAGATAGGGCAGTGCATATATGCAACATTTAGAGCAAAATAAACTAGTTTCTAAAAGAATCTTCCAGTGGTTGGCAGAAACAAGTCAGCAAATTCCATTATTCCAAAAGTATTATAGCAATTAGCAACAATTTCATTTAGATCCTTGAACTTCTTCTAAAAATAAGTTAGCTGTTGGGGAATCTCATTATTTCTTCCAAGATTTTTACTAATGCAGAATTTCAGATATTGTAATAATTCCCCTTTTAGAAGTATCCTACCTGGGTTTCAGGACTGGCACCAGTTGTGATTCCAGGGTAGGGTGGTGGAATGGCTATTGTCATTCAGGAAGTTCTTGTGGCTTTCACAGATGCTGTTCTGCAGATAAGCAGATGTGAGACCCAGTTTGTATAGTTGGTCTCTAGGAAGCAGATGGATTATTGCTGCTATACTTACCTCCTTGCTATGTAGTGGTTTATTCCTTCAGCAGCTCAACTCTGATTGTGTTGATGGTGTAGTTCCCCAGATATAGTGTATGATATTGGGAGACTTCAAACTGCTTTCCTTGGGTGCAAAAGGCAACCATGGACCTGAATCAGATCATCAGGGATCAACTATTCTCAAGGATATATATATTTGAAGTGGTTTATATCTTGGAGTAATTGCTACATAATCAGAATTTGAAGGATATTAACGTCTATCTCTTGTCACGATCTAATGGACTCCCTCCTTCATAGGGAGTTTGGGGAGAATCCTATAGCTGTAAAGCACAGTTTGATTATGGCATTAGTCATTAATTAAAATGAGAGAGTGACAATAACTTTAGTTTGCCCCTATGTGGCCTCTCCCTGCTTTGTAGATCCCTAGAGATGCCCTGGTTCTGAGAGGAATCCTGGAAGATGACACAAAAGAAATTCATAGAGTGCCATCGGAGAAAGATAAAGTGCCATCGGAGAAAGATGTACAACAGAATATGCAAAAGTTATTTAAGCAACTATTTTTCCACTGTCATTACATCCACAAGTTGCCAACTGACGGCCTTATTTCAGATGATTAATCCTTTTAGGGGAAAGGGGGATCAGGGGGACATCTGAAACATCTCTAAAGCTCAAGATATCTGATGGATAAAATTGCTCTGATCTACTGTGAAAATTTTGCATACCCTTCAGAATTGACTGCAGTGTAGTGTGGCTTGATTATCAGGGAGATAGTTCAGCCTGCTAGTTTTGAGTTTTGGGGGTATAACTTTGGGTTATACTTGGGTTTGAGGGTATAACCATCTATAAGTTCATGTTCTTTTTGGTTAGTTAAGACCTCCCAGGAGGCAAGATGTGGTTGAGTCTAAATGATGGTGAATTCATTCTTGAGTGAGGGGCATATTCTGCTTTCTCTGAAGAAGGCAGTAATCCATCCCCTCCTCAAGAAACATAGCATTGATGTTGGATAACTTTTGACCAGTCCTAGCCTTCCATTTTTTGGAAAGAAAATTGAGAAGATAATCAGAGTGTCTGGAGGAAGCAGATTATCCAGAATTCTTTCAGTCAGGTTTTAGGTCTAGACATAGTTAATGCATCAGCACCTGTCAAAGGGAGTAATATTTTCCCCCTAAATTCATATGAACCTGACTTTACCAAGCTTTAGAAAGACCTGTGAAAAAGTGTGTTATGTCCAACACAATGTCTTATTAAGGATGTTTTAGGGGGTTTGTTGGTTTTTTTTTAATTGAAATCCTCTGTTAGCCATCCAAAGTTTCACGGTGATCAGGAAATTATACACAATGAATGAATGAATTCATAAATTAATGAATTAATGCTGAGCATAGGAATTTAAATTTATATAAAATAGACATGGATCCCAATACCTGTCATGAATTCAGTAAACTCAAATAATAACATTTCAGGTTAACTGAAAGAGGAGCTGAATTTTGAATGTTTTATTCTAACCAATCACTGCAGTTTAAATTGATGCCTCAAAGTATACAAGATTAAATTCCTAAGCGTATACAGGATTAAATCTACAGAACTCTCTTTTTAATGAAATAAGAATTAGAACAGTGCTCTGGCATGCCTATGACTTATTCTGCATCATCGACATATGTTGATACCTTAATTTCCGTTCCATCTCCTATACTGCCTTTAATATTTAGCATTTCAAAATTCACAAGCCAGCAATTCCAAAGTCAAATTAAAAAGAAAATGAGCAATAGGGCATACTTGATGTAAATTTTAAAAAGAAAAATAGGCAGTATTTATATTTATATATGACGAGCTAAATAAACTACATCCAAAATACAGAACTTTGGGGAAATACATAATAAAGTGAAGCTTAATTTCAAAAAATTCCAGTTTACTGATTAATTTCATTTAGAAATGCCAACACTGCAGCATTACATAAATTATTTTAAGAAATGTGAAGGATTTTTTCTGGAAATAGTTCGGAATACTTCTTCCTAGCAATGTTCTTCATCTTAAAATGTCCGTAGTATCTTAGCTGCATGACTTAAATTACGAATGGCAACACATCAACTTTCAAAAAATTGAAAACATCAGTTTATTTGTTTTATGTAAATTGATGCAAAAATAAAAGATTATGTAAAGAAGCTCTATATACACTTATTGGAAATCTACATCCTTGACAAAGAGACAATCTTTTCCTATGCTAGGAGATTCCTAATGCTTTCAAAAATAATACCTTGTTTCCAGTACTATATTTAGTAAAAGTTACATAGCAATAAATTCACTATACTGTATATTGAATTGTCCGTTGATTACTGGAAAGTAAAATCCAAAGGTACGAAGTAAGCATATGAAAGCATCAAAGCCTCACTACCTTCCCTTCTACATAAATACTCACAGTCTGATTCCAACTGCTCTGAAATGACCTAGCCTTTCCCATCAGACTCAGTTCCCAGCATTTTCAAAGGCCACATGTAGGTTCACTAGTGTTTACAAAAGTTGTCCTAGGCAACCAAACAGAACATAGAGATTTAAAGGGACCCACTTCAAGGCTATATACTGTATGATCTTCATTAAATATTGCTTAACTCCCACAATCTTAAGGAAGTATTATAGGAATTTCCCAGCTGATGGGAAAATAAAGAAACACATTTCCGTTCCTTTTCTTTTTCTTCACTCATGTTGGCTTAGGAGGAAATATTTTCTCTCTATATATGTTTAAATATGATTTCAGTATCTTTTTAAAATAACCACAATGTCACATTCTTCCACAATGCACATTCTGTGCATTTAAAAATATAAGATCAGTTTCCTCTAGTGAGAAATGTATAATACATTTATTATTTGGGGGGGGGGGAATGGCAGTGGATAAAACTGAATATTGTGGGGGAGGAGATTTTCACAGGATGACTGACACAGTTCGCTTAATGATATGGGTAATAAATCATTCCTTATCACAGATGATTCTGTTGAATTGACAAGATTTTGGAATAGCTACCGGTAGTTAAAGATTTTTCGGTGGAAGAATTAATTTGGTTCAGTGCTGGTATTTAAAAAGAGTTCTTGATTTCAGAACTCATTTAGAGTATAGAATCATGAAATGTGGAATCACAATCTAGCCAAGCATATTATGTGAATACACTCTGTATGACTCGTTAGTGGTTCAATGTGTTGTACAAATATACAGTAAAAAAACCAGATACATTGAACAAACCATGTTTAAAACAATCAACAGTAATCGTGTTGTAATAATACAACTGTTTTGTATCAGGCAGTAATAACAGGGCTCAGTACTGTAATTTTTTTTTTAAAAAAAGCAAAATAAATTCTGCAAGCCTGAAAACTAGCATTAGTTTATGTAAGGTCATATAAGGACAAAGGCCCTGTTGAACACAGCCTCTGACATACTCTGTTTGTGAACACAATCCTCCACCTGCTCAAAAGGCAGAGTCATAAGGGACTGAAAGCAAAAGTGTTTCTGTTCTTTAAATACCAAAGCTGCAACCTTATACTTAACAATAAGCTCAGTAGGATTTGCTTGTAAGTAAACATGTTTAGGATTGCAAGATTAGGACTTTGTTAAAGCAACCACTGTCCATAAGATCAGCCACAGGATGACCATGCAAATAAATAATTATTAAAAAAAAATTAACAACTTGACCATATTTGCTTCCAAATTGAATTGAAATTAACCATTATTTTACTTACAGCTTTAATAAACCAGGTCCTTAAAGGTATGTATTTATGGACCTTTCAAAATCAATTTTAGATTAATGAAAGTTTAAGTTTCTTTATTTTAAAAAAACTATTGTTCCTAACACTCAGATCTACCAGGCTCCACATTAGCTTCATTTTTTTTCCCATTAGGCCTTACCTGTTCTAAAAGCAGATTCTATATAGGAGGCAAACTTTTTTTTCCTCCTGCAAAATCAAAAGTTGGCAACTTGAGACAATCATTAGCAACCTGCTAATGAAACAATTGGATATCCCTTGTTACATTAAAAATGATAAGCTATAATTCAGTAGGTTCACATAACAGATTAAGTCAAAACAGGGAGGGGGGATCTCTATTAATCTCTATGTTAATCTCGAAAGAGAATAAATTCTGTGTGTTCTAGTTTGGATTGCTGCAGTGTATTTTTGTAAACAGTTTGGAAAATTCAAAACAGTTAGGACTAGCCAATATGATGAGATGCCAATGATCTCCTGCTAATGCTGTTCAAAGTACTAAGGATACTTGATGAAAACCAGTGAAAAGTAACTATTTCAGAGAGAAGAGTTATATATGTAAATCTATGACAGTTTTCTGTATTTGCTCTTGACTTGCAGACATGGTGAACAGACTCTTAGTCAAGGCTGTGTTAGAGGTATAGAGGTACATATCATGACTTTGGCTGCTTTCTCTTGTAAACTTATCAAATTCCTCTTACTCTCCAATCTTTTATAGACAACGGAAATGCATTTTCAGCATCCCAAATGTTTATTTCATAATGGTATATAGTGGAGGTAGAGTGAATGCAATAGTAAATGGTTCCTCAGGTTGTTTAGGACAAAAGGCTTCCCATGGTGTAAGTGCTATTCCAATTGTTCAATTTTTGTATGCTTTCCTCATGTTGGTGCTTTAGTCTTTTCCCACTATTTGCCAGCAAGGAATAAATGGATGTAAGTAGCTGGATGAATTTCAGACTGAGGGATTGTTTCTTTGGCAGGATTTCTGAAACTCTTGCCTTTAGCTATTTGCTCCTCTCCCTGAAGGCCATTCTATGCATGCTCTCTGATCCCAAAGAAAACCTTTATATTGTTGCTGGATTATGAAGTCATGCAGATTTTTCATCTATCAACAGATACTTGGGAACATCCTGTCCTTGTGTTTCATATAATTTCTTTTGAGTATATTTCAGTTAGCACTGCTTAAAATATTTGTGCATTCATTTGTGTGTCTCCTTAACTATAGTAAGCTTCTCTAATTTCAATAAGTTATATTAACAGGAAAGGAATGTTTCCATCAATGTTTGTACTAGTCTGCAGACTACATCATAGCAGTTGTTACGTGTTTTTACTTTTGTCTCCATTTCTTGATGCAGGAAGATCAAATGCGGCACGGAAGGATCTGAATTCATACCACTTAGATTGCCTTAAGAAGTATTGTAGAAGTATTTTTATTCTACAGCTATTGAGTTATTTGTATTGCCTAGGACTGGATTGTATGGTCAAAAAGGCAAGTGTATGTAATGGGCTGAAAGTATACTTGTAATAAAGTTGAGTATCCTCATTGCATATAGGAATTTCTGCCATCAGTCCCTGAGCACTGAACACTAATCAGGATTCTAGAGAAGCAATGAGTACGTCTTTCATTTTTATTCTGCATTTGGATTTTTATATGGCAGCTTTTACCTTCTGATACAGCAGGCATTTGGCTAAGGTAAGAACTATGCAAACATCACGGTAATGTATCTCGAGTAATTAACTAGTCCTGGTGTGAAGAAATAGGGTTTGTCCCAATTACACACTCTGTAACACAGCCCCAACTTAGAAAGTCCAACAGAAACCTACAAGCTTCTGACCTTAAGCCAACCTTTTTCAATCTAAATAATTTACTCTCTCATCTGGATCCATCCAATTATTTGTTGAGTCTTTTCTTTCTCATTGCCATTTTTGAGAGGTTGATTTATATGTCTAGGCTGTGGCTAAAGATGATTTTTGAGTGTCTCAGAACAAACTGAACCCTTCTTGTTCTTTCTAGTTGTGTTACATTTGAAGGTTAGGTGAGGGAGAGCTGCTGCTTGTTCACTTGAATTAATGATATTGTCTAAAATAAAGCGTAATACGAATGTTCTGTAATGCAGCCATTGTCATATGGTATACGTTTTCTAATGTGAAGCAACTGAAAACAAAAAGAAATACTCTAGCATAGTATAATATTTTCAGATTGGTCTGACCAAGGGAAAACTGGTATTTTTCTCCTGTTAATTGAGACTAATTGGTATAAAACCAGAGATCATTTAAATGCTTAGCTCACTGATTTTAACTCTGTCTCCAGTAGATTATTCTGTAGTACATGCCAGGAAGAATTTATTTCCTACCTCAGCAATAAGTAACATGAAGTTTGTCCACTAAGCATTTTTTCTGAAAAGGAAATCGCTGAATTTTATAATCAACCAGGTCCATATCTAACAGGCATGTCCATTCAGATTTTGGTTCTCCCTCATAGGATAGGTAAAACAGTGAACTTCCTGAATAAATCTGATGTTTTAATGGGCAATCTGTTCTGAAATCTTGCCAAGAAAATGGCAGGGACTTAGCCAGACAATTACTAGGAGTCAACACTGGTTTGAAGGCACAAAAAGATAATTCAAGCCATAGTTTGGTGAATGAACATTGCATAGCTACATTTCTCAGTCTAAATAGGTAGTTAATATTACCAATGTTTATGCTGATTTTTGGATGTAGAAAGAATACACTTTTAATACAAATACAAAATACAATTGTATACAAATTATGCTACAGTGAGACTAGTTGTAAAACCAAATATCTTATTTTAGAAAAAAACAAAGTCTAGGTAAAGCTCTACACTTCATATGAATATAATCGTTACCATTTACTACAGTGGTTCCCAAAGTATCATGAGAAAGAGTTGTATTCACTTACAGAAAATGGCTGAAACATCAATTCATTACAAGTCAAACTGTCCTGCAATTCTTCCCCACTCCAACCACCATCATAGGGACATTCCCTGTTCCCTCCACTTTATTGGTTTTGGGTTTTTTGTGAGGGGGGGGAGTTTGGTTACTACCAAATACAATATTAGTCTTTAACCACCTGTCATTTTATTTCCTAATAATATTTATGAAGTTCTTTCTTGGAAATGATGATTCTCATATTTACCGAATGAGAAACAAAGAGAATTTCTTGAAAAAATAACAAAAATTTTGGAGAATGAAAGTGTAGGAAAGTAATTGTGGCTGGGGATTTTAATTTAATCAGAGATAAAATAGATAGTACTAACCCCACCCGTTGTGGAGGAGCAAATAAAATGGGGATTTTAAATACGTGGATGCTTCAAAACGGCGTGGTGGATGTGTGGAGAGAGGTCAAAGGAATTGAAAGAGTATATACTTTTTTCTCTAAGATATATAATACATATTCTAGAATTGATTATATTTTTCTTTCTAAAGATTTGTTGAACAATGTGGATAAGGTAGATGTGGGAATTTTTAAAGTTTCTGATCATGCAGAAGTTATGGTGGATTTAGATTTTTATTTTGAGAAAAAAAGAAGTTATTGGAGATATGAGGAGAAACTATAAAAATGAAAAGGATAAAAAATGGATACTTAAAAAATTGGAGGAAAGTTGGAGACTAAATGATAACGGGGAGGTTAAATTTGAAATTGTTTGGGATGCGATGAAAGCGGTGTTTAGAGGGGAGAGTATTAAATTATCAAGTAGGAAATATAAAAATTATAAAAATAAAATGGAAAGAGATAAAAATCAGATTAAAGAATTGGAAAATCAATTTTGCTTACTAAAGAAAAAAATTCTTCAGGAGCTTAATATGTTAAGAAATAAAATGATAGAAGAGGATACAGAGTTGGTAAAAGAAATTTGAGATATTTAAATAGGAATTTTTGAATTTAGTAACAGAAACTCAAGTTATTGGCAAAGATGGCGAAAAATAAAAGAGAGAAGAGAGAAATTGGAGCTTTGATAGATGATAGAGGTATAAGATGTTATAAAAATTAGAGAAATGTGAAGTGGTTAGAAACTTTTTTCAGAATCTATATTCAAAGAAACCAGTTAATCGGGGGAAATTGCAAAGTTATTTAGAAAAATATGTGGTGAAAATTGATCAAACATATAAGGAATCGATGGAAGAAGATATAACACAAGATGAGATTAATGGAGTTATACAAAAAATAAAATTAGGGAAAGCTCCAGGTGAGGACGGATTACCTGCTGAGTTTTATAAAGAATTTAAAGAATTAATAATACCAAGATTGCAAAAATTATTTAATGGAATATTACATGGTGGAGAAGTACCTTCGTCATGGAATAGAATGGTGATATCCCTAATTTCTAAGCCAGATAATGATTTAGAAAGGATTGAGTCCTATCAGCCCATTTCTTTAATTAATCAGGATGCAAAGATATTTACTGCTGCTATAAGTAATAGATTAAATAGATTTATAGATAGATATATAAGTTACAACCAAGTAGGTTTCGTGAAGGGCAGATACATGAGTGATATTGTTAGAAGAGTATTAAATATTATAGATGTAGCTGAACATAATGGTGATAAAATTGGTATAGTATCATTGGACATTTTTAAAGCTTTTGATTCCGTACAATGGGAAGCTATTAAAGTAATTGTGGAGGCTTTAGGCTTTGGTAACAAGTTTATACATGTTATTTCAAAATTGTATCAAAAAAGTAGTGCAAGAGTGAAGGTGAATGGAATATTAACTGAAGAGATAAAATTAGAAGCAGGTACGAGACAAGGATGTCCCTTGTCCCCAACATTATTTTTATTGGCTATGGAAATCTTGACAAAAATGATAGAAAAAGATGAAGAATTAGAAGGATATAAGGGGTATAAGATAAATTTGTATGCGGATGATACTTTAATTATTTTGAAAAATATAGAGAAAGACCTGAAAAAGATATATAAGCATTTGAAAGAATTTGAGGAAATGACAGGTTTGAAAGTAAATTGGTCAAAGTCAGAATTATTGATGGATAGTAATGGTAATGAGCGCGAGAATATGCAAGAGCAATTCGGGATAAGGATTAAAAATACATTGAAATATTTGGGTATAGTGCTCTCACTCAAGGTTAAAGAATTGAAAAAACTTAATTATGATGTGGTGATCAATGAAATTGAGAAGAAGATAGACAAATATAAAATGTTAAAGTTGTCTTGGTTTGGTAGAATTGCAATGTGTAAGATGATGTTGCTGCCCAAGTTTAACTTTTTATTCGAGATGCTACCGCTAAGTTTGACAGAGAAAGATATTGAAGGATATCAGAAAAAATTGGACAAATTTTGCAATGGTGGGAAAAGACCTAGATTAGTGAAGAAAATGTGGTATCAAAATCAAAAGGAAGGTGGATTAGGAATCCCCAAATTATTTAATTATTACTGTGCATATGGTATCCGGATAGTGGTAAAAATACTTAAAGGTGAAGATAACTATTGGAGAGACTTAGAGTTAAGGGATATAGAGAAATTTGGATCAAGGTGGTTTTTAGATAAAGCAAACTTAAAATGTGTAATTAGAAGTTATTGGTTAAAGGGATTAAGTAAAATGTGGAATAAATTTGTTAAAATTTTAATTCCGGATATAATCTTTTTGGGGAAGACAATTGGAAATTGGCCGATTAAAAACAATATAAGACGTAATGAAGTGATTAAAGAGGAAAATATAGAAACTATTAGAGATTGGATAAAAGTTTTGGAAAATGAAAGGAGGAATAAAGAAATTACTGAAAAATTAGGGTTAAGTTGGTTTGAAAAAATACAGATAGAAAAATGGACAAAAAAATTAAGGGAAAACTATTCGATAAATAGATGTGAAACTGAATTTGAATATTTAGTATCTCGGATTATGAAAGATGAAATTGGGCTAAAGGGACTCGTTAGTAGGGTTTATAAGATTATAAACTCTGATGAAAAATTACAAAGAGTGATGAGGACAAATTGGGAAAAAGATCTTAATATTGAAATACCAGAGTCAGATTGGAATGTGAATTGGAATAGTAGAATTATGAGAACTTTATCTATAAGGATTAAAGAGCATAATTATAAAGTTGTTTGGAAATGGTATTTGACTCCAGTAAGATTGTCACAAATGGATAAAAAAATTAGTAAAAAATGTTGGAGATGTGAGATGGAATTGGGGACTTATGAACATATGTGGTATAAATGTGATAAGGTTAAAAAGTTTTGGCAACAATTGGAGAAAATGATATTTGAAATGATGGGGAAAGTAATAATATTGAGAGTGGAAACTATATTATTGTTGGTAATTAAGGAAATAGAATTAACAAAATATGAAAAAGAATTGATTAGAATTATGATTATAATAGGTAGAATTATAATAGCTAGATATTGGAAATTAGATGTGATTTTTAGAATAGAAGAGTGGAATTCTGAAATGTGGAAATTAGCCTTAAATGATAAAATGACATGTGATATTAAAATTAGAAGTGGTGTGTATAAAGAAGATATTTTCTGGAAGACTTGGAAACCATTCGTGGACTATGCGCTTGGAAAATTGGATGCCTCGGTACCTGTACCTCGAGAACGTGGATTTTGGCAATCATGAGGACATATCCGAAGACCCAAATCTTCCTTTTTTTATGTATAGCACAAGGGTGCAACAATGTATTTTCCTTTTTGTTTGTTAGAAAAAAGCAATAAAAAATAATAATAATAATAAAAAAAAGGAAATGATGATTCTCAGTCTTTGCTTTTTAGCACAACTACCTGTTGTTACTTTTAATTATTTTTTTCAGGAAATAAGTGGGGCAAAGACCAGCGGAAGTGTCCTTAAGCATAATGTTAGTGATTTAAAATAAATTTTAAAAAAGTGGTAATAGTACTGTTTCTTCATCTTCATAGAGAAAATATCTTCATAGAGAAAAGAAAAAGTTCCTATTGCTGAACAGATGAAATATTTAAAATTCTGAAGTTAGAACCATTAATTAAAGTTACCATTAATTAATTGGTATCAGGTAGAAAAAAGTGCAGAGAAAGAATATGTATTTTTAAAGAACATAGCTAAAATTAAATTACTAATGTCCTTAATAGCATGATACTACACCAGGAAGACAGAAAAGCCAAGATGGGTGGGTGAAGAGTAAAAAGTTTCCAGAATATGGCATGCCAATAATATGAGTAATTTGAGGGCCTGATTTCCATAGAAAAGTTCACAGTCTGAATATTTTGAAAAATTCCTCCCACCCATCTGAAAGGTCTCTTGTGGGTCCATAGTATAATAAGAATCAGGAATTGGGGAAGAGTTGGAATAGTATACAACAGGAGTTCCCCAGCTAAGAGGTATACTCCCTCTTGGTAAGACATGAAAAAACTCTAATTGAGTCATGAATGTATGAAATTTTTTAGAAACTTTAGATTAATAATATATAGTATTTTTCAACTGAAAAATCTAGTGGGCTGGAAGAAAACAGTATGTGGTAGGGATGAGTTGAAAGGAGGCAGGGAAGCACTATGAAGATTAGTGGCTATGCAACCAGGATATCATGATGGGCAGATTAATAGAAAGGAAAAAAATAAGATATTGTGAATATTGCTGACGATATGGTGAAATGAGGGTTAGGTGAGTTGATAAAAAGGAACGAGTGAAATGTTGCAAGTATAGGTGGGTGTGCAGTGGAAAGGTTATGACAGAGCAGACTGATGGGAAGGTTGTTAGCAGATTGGTAGATGGTATACATTGTCATGAATGGTAAAGTAGTTTATTTTCATCATGTAGATGCAATTGTCTGGTTAAAAGAGAAGCTATAGTACATTACAGAAAGACATTCTTGATTTTTCTAGACTTCTTATGAATATTTGGGAGTGATTAGGATTGTTCTAGTGAAGTCAGACAATGATATATACCTAACAGCAATATTAAATTGCAAAGCAGCGCCTATAAACTGTTGAATTTATTGGTGTCATAAGAAAAATATTTTAATATACTTTTTCATTAATATTTATTTATTTATTTTATTAGATTTTTATACCGCCCTTCTCCCGAAGGACTCAGGGCGGTGTACAGCCAAATAATAAAAACCCCACAATATACACATTAAAACAAAAACTTAAAACCAAGCATATTACATAAATGGCCGAAATTTAAAACAATTTAAAACCCTAAAATTCATTAAAAAACCCAATTAAAATTTAATAAAACTTTTAAGCCAGTCCCGCTTGAATAAATAAATGCGTTTTCAGCTCATGGCGAAAGGTCCGAAGATCAGGCAATTGGCGTAAACCAGGGGGAAATTCGTTCCAAAGAGTAGGAGCTCCAACAGAGAAGGCCCTACCCCTGGGGGCCGCCAGCCGACATTGTTTGGCAGACGGCACCCTGAGAAGACCCTCTCTGTGTGAGCGTACGGGTCGGTGGGAGGCATAAGGTAACAGCAGGCGGTCCCGTAAGTACCCGGGCCCTAAGCCATGGAGCGCTTTAAAGATGGTAACCAAAATCTTAAAGCGCACCCGAAAGACCACAGGAAGCCAGTGCAGACTGCGCAGGAGTGGTGTTACATGGGAGCAACGAGTGGCTCCCACTATTACCCGCGCAGCTGCATTCTGAACTAGCTGAAGCCTCCGGGTGCACTTCAAGGGCAGCCCCATGTAGAGAGCATTGCAATAATCCATATAATCCATATAATCCATATAATATGGCTGCATTAATATAATATGGCTGCAGCCAAAACACAAGCATTCAGTACCAATTATATGAAGTACAGTTTCACTGCCATGGAAACAATATATGACTGACAATTTTTAGTATAAAAATACTAAAGTATAAGACTCTTATACTATTATAAGTATACTATTAATAGTATACTATTAATACTAATAGTATAAGACTCATTCTTAGTATTAATGCATGAGATCTAGTTTTTTTCAAGCAACATTCTAATCACAGAGAATGTTTTGAAAGACAACCCAAATGAATTTTTGCTGTTCAGCTTGCTAAAAGTCGAAATAAATGTTCAGCCAGCTATAACATTTATGGATTTGATTTATATTCTACTTTTTATTCAGGTATTTAAGGTAGTAGAGTGCCCATCTATTTTTTTCCACAACAGTCCTGTGAGGTGGGCTGGGCTGAGAAAGAGTAAGTTTCTGTGCCTGAAGATGCTTGAACCTTGGTTTCCCTACACCTGATCAGCACAGTAAGTCAGTCTGGTGAAATGCACCTTAATATAAGGACACATTTGGGAGTCTGATGGGGTTCAGATGGGATTGCTGCCTTTTAGGCTGAAACACCAATGATGGCATTTTTACTAACAATGCTACTTTCAGATAGACTACCTAAATGTCGAAGATTTTTTCAAGTAATAATTTTCAAATGTAAGAAGTTATGTTCCATTCTTTTTGTCAATTCCAGCTAAAATGCTCTAATTCTAATAATCAATAATCTATACCCATCCTCCCACATCTAATCCTAGGTATATTTTTATAAGACTAAATACCATAATTCAGTCTCTTAGGGGCTTATTTTCCAATGTGATGCTATCAATTTACTAGCTAGAATCAGAACTAGTATTCTTATAAAAGAAGGCCAACTTGGTTTCTTCTGTTGTAAAGGACGGGGGGGGGGGCAGGGGAAATCTGCTGAGAATTTGTCTCATCCTTTCTGACCATGTTCAAGGCTAAAGTCCTGCAGATTCTTTTCTGGTTGGAGAATTAGAGAGTGGCCTCAGCAGAGAAGCCAAAGATAACCAATTGTTATTGAAGAAAAAAGTATCAAGACTATTTCAAACTGGATGAGATGTGTTACTTTGTTTTTAAGCTTGGGAACACACTCTACATTTAACTTTAGAGAGCTGCTGAGTACAGTAACTGACTGCAGAAGACTTATAAGTCAGAGACATATAACCCAGATACTAATACAGTAGTGTAGTGCTTTCTGTTGGACCTGGCAACAGACATTAATGCTAATTGAATGACGGAAAATACAATCCCTTCTTTCTTGAGCTGTGCCTGGTATCCCATTAACTATTGTGCAGCAAGTACTTCTGAGACTTCATAGTATAGCCTCCTTTCTAACTGACCAGTTGTCATGGTTTAGACCAGTGGTGGAATTCAAATTTTTTACTTCCGTTCTGTGGGTGTGGTTTGATGGGTGTGGCAGGGGAAGGATACTGTAAAATCTCCATTCCCACCCCACTCCAAGGGAAGGATACTGTAAAATCTCCATTCCTTCCCCACTCCGGGGGAAGGTTACTGCAAAATCCCCATTTCCTCCTGATCAGCTGGGACTTGGGAGGCAGAGAATAGATGGAGGCGGGGCCAGTCACAGGTGGTATTTACCAGTTTTCCAAATTACTCAAAATTTCTTCTATCAGTTCTCCAGAACTGGTCAGAACCTGCTGAATACCACCTCTGGTTTAGATCATGCAATCAGTGCTTCAGACTTAGATTTTATGACTACCAGCATGTTTTGTAATGGAGTGCCTACATTCACTGGGGGATGTACTCATTCAATGACTGACGTGATTAATGACCATTCAAAATTACAACTTCAGCAGCATCCCAGTTACGTGATCACCATCTGCATGCTTCACAACCAGATTTTGACAAGCAGAATCAAAGGAGAAGGTGGCAGTAAAATCTTGTCCAATGAGGTGATTTTTTTGCAGTGGGCATTGTAGCCAAAATAGCAGAGAATAAGCAGTTGGGGGGCATTGAAGGGGAGGTAGCTCCTTACCTTGGAAGAATTGAGATTTGGGGCTGGCTGGGACCAAGTTGGAAATGGTTTGGATTGACGTGGGTCCTCAGCTGTTGACTGGTGGGATTTGGTTGGCAATATGGAGTGCATGCGGGCATTACCTTCACTAAGCAATGCAGTCAACTGACATTGCACTTTATAATCATATCCCTTAGTAATGGAAATTCCAATCGTGGTCATAAATTGAGGACTACAGTACCTGCATTTATGAATAGACTTATCAGAACCATCTGGAAAATAACAATTCAATTCATCTGTAAATTAAGTCCCAGTGTACCACAGATTTAATCTCCATGTCCCCTGTATAATGTTTATGGTAACCTTAACTAATGAATGAATTAAGTAATGAAAACATTTTAATGTCATTTTTATAAGTTAAATAAAATTAGGAATCTCATCTGGCATTCAACATTTACAGGACTGGATTTTTTGTAGCACATTTGCAGTTTTTTTGTTTCTTCCAGCTTTAAACTAAAGTTCTTCAAAAATTACAAAATGTATACCAAATATTCCAATGAATGTGAAACATGTTATCCTTTCTTTTATTCTTTGAAAATAATATCTTTTAGCTTCAATACTGCCTAAAGACTTTTAAAAGTAATACTTTTATGTGAAAACAGAAGTCTTTACTCAGCAATATCCAAGTATATATTTTACCATCAAATTTGTAAGTTTTGTAAAGAGATAAAATTAAATGTATCATGCACTTTATCTAGAAGAATTTTAGCAACCAGTGCTTCTCTGCATGATGTACTGATTTATGATTATAGTTTTTATTTCACCAAGTAACAAATTCAAGTAATAGCCAAGTATCACTGGGGCACTGTTTGTGCATATATAAATCATGTATTTGAGACAGATGGCTTTACAAATTAAAGTAATAAATAAACCAATCAGTTTTCCAATAAAAATTCATTTAATAAAACAAGAGGAAAGGGGTAAAATCATTTTCATAATATCAGAAGCTTTTGAGGTGGTTCTCAGTTCCTTTGAAAAAGCAGCTCTTTCACACCTCCATTGTCAGTGAATAAAATGTAGGCAGGCAACAGACAAAATTGTGGTACGTATTTTTGAACTGTGAAAAAAGAAGCATAATATATGCGACAAGGGGCTCAATACAAGATTTTAAAGAAGTACTGAAAAGTGAAAAACCGATACATTTTTCATTTTCAGCTTCATGCTCAGTATTAGTTGTTTTCAGCAAGCAAGATATCAAGAGATTTTCTTGTATTATCATTTTCTTGCTTAACAATTAGAAATGATACTTCCTAAGATGCCCACTTATCAATACTTGATTATTTCTTTTAATAAAATGCAAATTCAGGTATTCTCACATTGTAGGTCTAGCTAGGATGCATTTTTGTCTTTGTTCTGTTCTGGTCTCTATTTCCAATGTCTATGGAAATTCTCAGTCATCCAGGTCATGGTTGTCCCAAAGGTGCTTTTTTTCAAGAGGCAACTGGACTTTCTTGCTTTTCCTTTGAAGACGTTTGGCTTCTCATCCAAGAAGCGTCTTCAACTCTGATTAGACGGTTGGGGAGCTGAAGAAGCTTCTTGGATGAGAAGCCAAACGTCTTCAAAGGAAAAGCAAGAAAGTCCAGTTGCCTCTTGGGGGGAAAACAAAGTACCTTCTATTTCCAACTATAGACAGCCACGCAAGAATGCAGCCACTCAACCCAAATCAAGGCGTGTTTTACTCATTAGTTTCTCTGAATATTATTTCCACACACGCAGAAGGTAAGTTACACGGATGGCGGCAACCTGAGCTCATTTATTCTGAAGTCGCAGAGCGGCGAAAGCGATCATTTTCTCCTCAGCAGACATATTTAGCGCTACGTTCCGATTTTTTTTGCCCCCACATTACTTCAGAGCAGAGCCCCTCCCAGTCTACTGGGAACTCAATTCTCGACTAAGCCAGTAAATGCAAGAGTAAACCGGCTACTTTATTTTCAAAGACGCCTAAAGTAAAAGTAGCCGCGGCGGGAGGTACCGAACCGATAGGTGGGTGGCGACTATTTCCAGTCGGAGTAAAACCGGGGTCTATCACCGGGTGCATAATACGCGGACCAGCCCGAGAGGTTTCTTCTCTCTGTAAGCCATGGCACCTGCTTCTCAGCTCGTTCGGGGAAGGGACCAAAACACGACTAGAATTATTCAGTTCCTGCCGGGCAGTTTAGGCAAACGCCTCAGAAGCTTTCCTGAGGGGACACACACACACACACCCCTTCAGCAGCCAGGGCCGAGGCGCGCCGGAGGGTTTTTGGCGGGCGTCGGGCACGGAGGTAAGGACTCCGACTCCGAAGGAGGAGGAGGCGCTTCGGAGGCCGTCATTTCCGTCGTGTGTGAGTTGGGGAGGGAGCGAGGGAGGGACGGCGGCAAGCGGACAAACCAGCCAAGCGCTCTCGCTGCCGCCTCCTCGCTCCTCAGGCCGCCGGTCAGACGCCCCCCCCCGCCTCCTCCCGCGCCACTACTTCCAAAGACTCGGAGCGGAGAGGAGGAAGAGGAAGGCTGTAGCGGGGAAAGCCAAGTGCGAAGGGGAGGGGAGGGGCCGGTCCAAGCGAAGCGAAGCGCCGCTCGACACGCAACTCGGGGGATTCCCGCCCTTCCCTTTGGACGGACGGCGCAGCCCGACCTCTCTTGCTCGCCCCGGTCCGGCCATGGGGAACGCCGCCACCGCCAAGAAGGGCAACGAGATCGAGAGCGGTGAGTGAGGCCGGAAGGGGGGACGCGAAGGCGAGCTTCTTTCTCCGTGGAAAGCAGGCAGGCAGGCAGCTCTCTTTTTCTCCTCTCCTCTCACCCTCCGCCCCGCCGCCGCTTCACCGAGGTGCGCCGGGACGACCAACGGCAGGCCCTGCGGCCTAGCCTGACGGGTTGCGGCAGTGTCAAGCCCCTCTCCTTTGCCCCGGGCCTGGAGGTAGAAACTGCTTCGGCGAGCGCCTTCGGTCCTCTTTTGGCCTGCGGGGCCCGCTTTGCGTTAGGAGCTGGGGGGCTCGTAGGTGAGCGGATTAACCCGTGTCTGATAGAGCCACTGGCGGAGAGGGCACGGAGGCAGCTCCGAGTCCCGTCCCCCCCTCCGTGAAGTGGACTGCGCTTCCAGACTCGCTGTAATCAAGCTGCTCCGGCGGAGGAAGACTGAATTAGAATCGATGGGGGGGGGTTTCTGTCGTTCCCCTTCGCTGTTTTTCTCTTCTCTGGTTCTCCCGCCTCCCTCCCGAAAATCTATAGATTTCCCAGAGAAAGCTTTATGTCATACAAACCTGCCTGGCGAAGAAAACGCGCGTAACATAACAATATAAACCGTGCACTGATTTGTCGGGTCCCCTGTGTGTCTTCTCAGGTAACAGCCCCAGAGATCTCTCTTAGCCTTTTCCCATGATAAAATACTTTGCCACGGAGAAAGGATTAGTCCCAGAATCTGCAACGTAAAGAAAACCTTCTAGCACGTTGATGGTGTAGAAAGGTTTAAAGTTTTGTATGTCTCGAGAGGGTGGGGAAATGTTGATTGATTTCTACTTCAAGGTAGAGCTCTAGAAATAAAACTTGGATCACCCGAAGTTTTAATAAGCAAAGGAAAAGCAGATGCCCCAACAACGATCCTTTATTAGTATTAGATAAATATTTGGGTTAGTCTTAACCCATCAGAAGGAAGCAAACAATATTTTTGTCTTGTGCTGTACTAATAATAACCATATTGATTGCTTTTATTTATATACTGTGTTTGCTTTATTTATTTATTTGTATCCCCACCATTATTATTTTTATAAATAATTCAGATGGAGAACATATCCATCACATCTTCGTCATCCTATTTTCCCCACAACAATAACTCTGATGTGAGTTTTGCTGAGAAAGAGAGTGACTGGCCCAAGGTCACCCAGCTGGCTTTCATAGCTAAGGTGGGACAAGAACTCAGTGCTTTCATGTTTTTAGCTTGGTGTCTTAACTACTAGGCCAGACTGGCTCTTTCATTTTAACTTACCCGGAGTCATTTTTAAAGAGCAGTTTATTTTGATTAGATACATAGTCTGGCAAATAATGTCAGACAGTTTGCTTTATAAACTTATCAACTTAATAAGGTTTTAATTGGAGGAAGCTATGATTCTTTCAAACCAAATTAAATCTCTGGCTGAATAATAAAATATTATGCCACTGTTGGCTTTCTTGTTATTTCAAAATGAGTTAATGAGTCAAAATGAGTTAAATGAGTTAAATATGTTTAACACCATAATCCACTTTATATTTATAAAATAAAGTCCACTGAATTCAATTAAATTTGCTCACAAATAAGTTTATATAGTATCACAGCCTTAGTCCTCCTTAGAGGAACATCTCAAGATTCAGATACCAATGGTTAAGAACATTGTATTATAATGAATTATTGTGTTCTTGTTTAATAATATGGACAATAGTTTCCTTGACTTGTGAATGCTTGGTATGATGAATCAGGTGAGCCTGTCATTTGAAGAAAAAAAACCCCACTCATTTTGGATTTTATACCTGAAGAAAGGATTTCCCTTGCAACTGTTGTTGAAACTGTACTTTACTGCCATGGTACTTCTTGTGAGTGGTACATTAATGATGTCCCAAATGAACTGTGGGTGCAGAGGGCTATTTATGTAGACAACGTCTTAATCTTGTTTCCAATGCTTTTCCAGCTTTGTTTTGCTTCTGCTGAATGTAAGCTCTATGTTGAAGGGCTTAAAAGAGACAGAATGCTGGGTTCTTACACTGAGATCCTCTTTCAGTCTTTTACTTCTCAGATGTGTTGTTTTACAGTTCTGTTATTCCTAGTTAGCATTCCAAGAGTTTGAGATCTGCTTCTGTAAGACAAAAGACCTCCTACACCATAGTATGCTTTAGGTACAGAATAGCAAGTTTTGGGTATCCATTTCTACCCAATGAGGGATTCTTGCTTTCTTCACTCTGGAATCAATGTATTTGGTGTACAGTTTTGTGATTCCTTGAAGCATTTTGAACAAATTCTATTTAGAGAACTTTTAATTTCTCTAAACAGAAACTCTGGTTACCAATTTACAGTGCAAAAGTTGGTTTTCCAGGATTTTGAAGTCTGTAAATCGGCCATCTCTTTACATTGTATGCATATAATTAAAAATAGTCAAGTATTTGGCTGTGTCCTAGATTTGCTGTTATATGGCAGCATCGATTATGGTGTTCAATAGCTATATGCGCTTATAAGCAATTCTGACCATTCCCTGAGAGCTAATGATGGCTTTGCCTTTGGTGCATTGTTTTCTGATCCTGTTGGGACTTTGAATGCAAAATAAGGCAGTGCATTGTTTGAGAAGAAAATTCTAGTGAATAACTTTTTTAGGATTATATAATAAAAATTGTGGAATTGTAATATATCTTCTTTATGCGATTTATTTTTTGATAGAGTGTGGTTAGATTGATCTAATAAAGCTTTGGCCTAGGATCTGTGATTTCTATAATACAGCATTGTGCACCTTTTTTTAAAAAACCTAAATGTTTACTAAAGAAGTAGTCCACAATAAGAAATTCTGGCTTAACAAACTTGAAGTGTTGGATGATGACATGACAGTGGGAAGAGGGAATGAGTGCAATAAGGCAACTTCTCCTTTGAATCAAGCTTAGCTCCTGGTGACTTCATGGATATGCACAATACTCATTGGTTTAATTAACTGTGAAGCCAACTGTAGCATAGAAATAATCTGTCAAGAACCGGTCTTGGATGTTCTTTAAAGAAATGTGAAAGCGTAGTATCTGCAGGCTGATAATGTTTTGTGCATGCTAATAACATAAAATGATAGTGACTGTAACTAAATATGCTGTATGAAAATGAAATTTTAAAAACTCTAAGCTGGCAAGGAACTATTTCTAAAAAATTCAGAAAGTTAACTGAAACAGTGCAACTTTTGTTGTTTTAAAACAGTGAATTTGCGTAATTTATAATTTATATTTATAAATAGAATATATTATATTAACAAATCTAGAATGCATTAATCAAATAAAATAATATTGTATACCCTTTT
The DNA here is from genome assembly GCF_028640845.1 of Ahaetulla prasina. Lineage (NCBI taxonomy): Eukaryota > Metazoa > Chordata > Lepidosauria > Squamata > Colubridae > Ahaetulla > Ahaetulla prasina. The sequence continues at coordinate 152,062,055 of NC_080541.1, read as the reverse complement.
ATAATCTGGTAACTTTCGGAAAGGCAGAACTCTAAAAGCTAAAATACCCTTAGAGCTAAAAAATACTTCTATTTCAAAGAAGTATAAAAACTCATTAACTTAATGTACCTGTCAACCAATAGGGAATTGGGATTCCCTTTAAGATTTTGATACTCAGAACATTAAATAAAACATTGAAATATTGGTGGTTTCATGATTTAAGGAAATACCGTTCATGAAAATTAACAAGTTGCCATTTAATATTATAAATTTTAAAAATGAATTCTTGTGTTGGAATCATAATTCTGATTGTGAATTATCCAATTCATAATCAGAATTATGTTCATCATTATTGTAGTTTTATCAGTGAAACTATGAACTCCACAAGACTGAAAGAAAACTAAGAATGAATGTTGCTGGATAAATGTACACATAGTCCTCAACTTACAACCACAATTGAGTCCAAAATTTCTGTTGTTAAGTGAAACATTTGTTAAGTGAGTTTATCCCCATTTTACGGCCTTTCTTAAGACATTTGTTAAGTGAATCACTGCAATTGTTAATTTAGTAACCCGGTTGTTAAGTGAATCTAGTTTCCCTGTTGACTATGCTTGTCAGAAGGTTACAAAAGGTGATCACATCACCTTGGGACATAATAACAGTCGTAAGTATGAACCAGTTGCCAATCATCTGAATTTTGATCACATGATCATGGGGATGCTGGAAAGGTTGTAATGGTCTTAAGTCACTTTTTTCAGTGCTGTTGTAACTTTGAATGGTCACTAAACAAACTATTATAAATCGAGGACTACCTGTATTACTCTTACCACTGGTAATTTACCTTTACATTGATGAACTGTGAGCTAGCTACAGTAATAATAAATGTTCATTATTTGAGGAAATGAGGCGAAAATCGTTATAGGTAGATTTCTGAAACTTAAACCAGATTTCACTGGTCTGGAGTGTTTCCAGTCAGATTCCTTCCAATTCTGAGTGTTATGCTCCCAGTGTTGTTTACTGCTTATAACCTTAATGTTTTAATTCTGGGTAAACTAACAGAGTTGTAAGCTAGTGAGTAGCCCTAGAAATTAAAGAAATAAATATAATTTGAAATGCACTTGTTTTGCAATTTCTACTTGGGAAAGCTTTCCTTACTACTCTAACATTTGAAATTTAATTCACAGAATAGATTTCATTTTATCTTAATATACTTTTGTACCAATGTCTTTAATTCAGATAATTTGAACAAAGCATTAATATTTATTTCACTAGGCAGCTTGATCAAGAAATAGTTGTATCATGGACTAAGCCATAATACAGTTGGTTTGTTTTTTCCTAGCATGCTGTATGAAAGCAGCTCTAATGTTTTATAAACCATAATTTAGGCTCACTGTATTATGCAAACTCAAGTGTGTTTTATTCAGAAATCAAATAAAAAGGTTATGTATGTAGTGGGGGTGGTAACCAAGTTGTTTTACCACACTTAAACCTTGGGTTGGAAAACAAATCCTTGTTTCTGGCAGCAGGTACTTTGTTGTTAATTTGTTTTCTTTACGCTGAAATATACTGAACTACAGGTAAATATATAAAGCATAACAAATAAAAACAATTTACATCTGAACCTTTTGCATCGCAGGATATTGTTTCAGATTATCTTTATCATCACAAAATTCTATTATTTGTAATATGTATACATATGGAAACAGAAATACCTGTGTTTCAAAGACAATTACACACATGTGTTTAAACTGCATTAGCAAATTATAAGGATGATTTTCAGGAGCCAAAGTTCTTCAAAATATTGATCATATGTTATTTTGGCTTTTTGCAAATGTTAGGTGTTTATTTTATGTTTACAGTATTTGCTCTACCATTTTGACAAGGTGTGAATTTCAATGTAAAAATTTAAACAGAACATAATATAAGTGTTTAATTGGTTTTATTAAATTGATAGAGACTTTCTTGCAACTGGTAATACAGATAATTTTTAATTTACAACAGTTCATTTAGTGATCGTTCAAAGTTACAACAGCACTGAAAAATGGAATTTACAACTGTTTTTCACAGTTATCACCATTGCAGCATCCCCATAATCATGTGATCAAATTTCAGATGCTTGGCAACTGGTTCATATTTGTATCTCTTGCTGTGTTCCAGGGTCACGTGATCTCCTTTTTTGACCTTCTGATAAGCAAAGTCAATGGGGAAGCCAAATTCACTTAACAACCAGATTACTAACTTAACAACTGCAGTAATTCACTTAACTGTGGCAAGAAAAGTTGTAAAATGGGGCACTTAAACTCACTTAACAAGTGTTGTTAAAAAACATAAATTTTGGGCTCAATTGTGATCGTAAATTGAGGATTACTTGTATTTTAATCTGAAGATGAGTTCTGTGGTTTCAGAACTTTTATCTCTCAAGGATAAGCTTTCCTCCGGATATAGAGATAGAGCCAGAAACATACATCCCTTATGTTTGTGCTCACTATTCTTATATAGGCTGCCTCAGAAAGAATAGTTGGCTCTTACTAGAAATTCGAAGTGATCACTCATAGAAAACTTTCAAAATTAGATCAAGGACACTTAAATCTCAGGGGCCAAGATTTATATCATTCCCTTTTTGTTGTTAGTTGCGATGTCATGTCTGACCCATCGCGACCCCATGGACAACATTCCTCCAGGCCTTCCTGTCCTCTACCATTCTCTGGAGTCCATTTAAACTCATGCCTACTGCTTCAGTGACTCCATCCAGCCACCTAGTTAATCACAAAACCATTGTATACAGAAACTTGTATTTTTAAGAAGATTTATGCAGAAACATGTTAGCCTTAGTTTGCCTTTAAGCATCATAAATTGTAAATCGAGCAATTGGAAATATTTTTACAAAGGTATGGCACTTTTCATAGTGTCAAGTGTGCTCACTCTCAGAATTGAAACTCATTCTTCATATTGGTTAAGTAACTTGCTCTAATCTAAACATGCATTACAAGTGGATCTCTTTTATGGATCTTTCATTCTAGCTCATTATCCATTCTAACTGGATAATGAGACCTTGAGAGATAAAAAGTATGCAGAAGTTTATTTGCAGTATTGTACATGCTTAAAGTAATAAAAAAACAAACCCAGAATCACAGATACAGGAAATATTTACTATAAATACTTTATAGCAACTGCCAATATTGGTATTACAGATTAAAAAAGACCACCTGTAAGTTGCATGTTGTTCCCATGTAGACAGATATGTTTTGATGTAAAAGTAATTGTATGCAATTAAGTTTTTTGTAATTGACGAAATGTTTTTAAGAATACGTTGTTTGCATGTTTTGAAGTTTAATTCTTAGAGTTCTGTATTATTTCAGAACTATGGCAGATGCTTTTTGCTGTAATAGGTTATATCTTATTGCAAATACCCGCTATAATGTTACTTTATTGTAACATAGAAGTAATTTAATCATAGATGTGTGGCGTCCATTTGTCTGGAATGTTAAAATTGGTTCCTGTTTAGAAAATGGAAAACCGCTATACCATCCCCAAGTGGCAGAGTTAGTATTACCCAAAGTAGAAGTTGAATATTCCAGAGTTCTCAGGTCTATTCCATTCTGTACATACCTAGTGGGAATGATGTATATGAACTTTCTGGATATATCTTAAATTGGGAGATGAGCCACATTTAATCAACATTGCATTTGAAAGTTATAAGTAATTTACTTATGAATATTAGCAATTTTATCCAGTTGATTTTGAATGTCCTTTGAGTATTCCTAATTTGTATTTCATTATGGGGGGTTTTCATTGTTTGCTTATTTGTAAGAAATAGCCAAAGCAATTTCACTTTAAAATTCATGAATAATTTCTATTCCTTTCAATTGATTTTTCTATTTTTGGTTATTATATAAAGACATATAATAGTGGAATGTTTTAAACCTTATTGTAATATTCCTGAATTTAAATAGGTAGACTCTTGTTCTAACACAGAACTTACTAAAATGACTATGATATAATAGCCATATACAAACAAGATTTTTAATTTGTATATTGAAACTATATATAATAATGTAGTGATTCAGAACATTTTAATCTAGTTACATTTCTTTCATATTTAGAGTTTTCTAGCATGTGATAATTCTAATGCAACATATAAAGGTATATTATCTGAACTGCTTAAAAGTTACTGCTTAGTATTGTAAGGTATACTAATAGTGTAGATTTTATGAATATACTGTAGTTGAAAGAAAGTTTTTTTAAAAAACAGGAATGATATACCTAGTACAGAATAGAACCCTATTTGATGCCATTAGTATCATGGCAAACAACTAAAGATCTCTAATTTTTAATTGCAAAATATTATTTTGCAATCTAATGAAATTGCATTCCACCAAAATAAACTACCTGCAAATATTTTCTTTATTACTAAGTACTCTGATTATTATTTTTCTGCTATTAAATATGTAATCATAAAACAATGTTGAAATACAATTAGTCCTCAACTTATGACTGCAGTTGGGACCAGAATTTTCATTGCTAAGCAAGCCTGTTGTTAAGTAAGTTGGGCTTATTTTTTGTCACTGTTGTTAAGCAGATCACTGTAGTTGTTCAATAACTCACACGGACATTAAGCAAATCCAGCTTCCCACACTGACTTTGCTTATTGGAAGGTAGTTAGGAAGATCATAAATAGCAATCACATGACCCCAATATATTGCAACCATCATAAATGCATGCTCGTTACCAAGCAACCAAATTTTTATCACATGACCATTAGCCCACTGTAGTGGTCATAAGTTTGAGAACTGTTCATAAATCACTTTTTTCTGTGCCATAACTTTGAACAACCACTAAACAAGTGGTTGTAAGCCGAGGACTACCTGTACTGATACATTGTTACTTTTTAATATCAGTAGCTATTCTGGAAGAGTTCAGTAATATTCTTATTAGTGCTAATTTTTTAACCTCATTTATTAAGCAGTATTATAGTAACATTTTTTGTAAACAAGTTAAAGTTCCATGAATTGTGTTCTAATAAAATTGCCTGTTTAAAAATGTTTCTTCATGTTTTTCACCATTGTAGTGTGAGAAGTAATATAGAAATAAAGACGTGAAGCAAACTTTGCAGTAAAATAATTAGTCATTTACGGTATTTTTGAAAGGTTAAAAATTGGTAGAATGTGAAGTTGTGTACAAATTTTAAATACAATATGTTAACTGTCAAATTAGTGTGAAATGGCATTAGCCATATTGTTTAAAATAATTTAAATTAACTTTTCAAAAATAGTTTGATATTTCATTATTAGCATCACATGTATCTAAAAATTATCTTTTCACACATGTGAATGTTGTTCTGATATATTTACCAACATGAAAGAAAATTAGTTTTCTTCATTTATTGTCTAATCAGGCAAGCATATCTTTATAAGTCTGCACAATGCAATACTTATTTAGCAATTACTAATTCTTAGTACATATTTTCCTGTGTCACTGCCATTTTCTAATCATAATAGTTCTGTAAATTTTTATCATAACATAACTTTTTTTATCATAACATAATTTTGAATTTCAATTTTAGAATGCTAAAACCTGCTGCTTTTCTTTTGAGTTTAAAATAATAAAATATTGTGCTCTTAACTGTGTTTTGTACTTCCGGTTTGAGATTATAACAGTTACACTGAAAAGTTTATAAACAAGCTTGTATAATATATAAAAATGGATACCGAGTACCTAGAAACAGTGTTGGGATTCAGCCAATTCGCACCACTTCAGGGGAACCAGTTGTTAACTTTCTGAGCAGTTTGGCAAACTGGTTGTTGGAAGAAATCATTAGGGCAGAGAACCGTTTGTTAAATTACTTAAATCCCACCACTGCCTAGAAATATAGTAATTGCTTCAGTGATGTAATTCTGTGAATTATCTTACGTGAATTTGGTATGCATATTTGTAAAGTTAAATAGTGAACATGGTGGTATAAATAGATATAGCTACATTAGTTATTGCACAGTGGGGGGAGATTCTTTGGGTGAAAAGAATTCATATCAACATTGGTAGCTTGGACATCTATTTAATTCAGTGTAGTTTCATCAAAGTTATTGATGTGGACAATACAGATCTTGTCCATCCCCTCCTTGTAGAAAAAAAAGTATTGGGTAAAAGTACCCTTTTATCCAAAAAGAATATTTAGACTTTAGTGTATTTACATGCTACCGTACATACCGTACAGATTGGATGCAGTTCCACTAAAGTTACTTTTATGTTTGTCATGTTTGAATACTACTGATTCTTTTTCAAAGCTTCTCAGATATCACTAATGGGTTACAGATAAGTTAATATTGTTATATAAGTACTTCGAATAAAATGCTTAATTTTACATTTGTACCATGTTTCCCCGAAAATATGACCTACTTTGAAAATAAGCCCTAGCCTGATTTTTTGGGGGAGTGGGCCTAATATATGTCCTTTCCCAAAAATAAGCCCTAGTGAAGAGGGTGAGTGTGGCCAGCACAGGAGGCAGCCCTTTCCTTCCCCGGTCACCTCATGGCTGCTGAGCCCCTTAACCACAGCCCATGGATCAGCTGATCCAGGGAAGGCTAGGAATTCTCTCTCTCTGGGTGCCTGGAGATGTTTCCAGCACACCCTTGCTAGCCCAAGCCCTACCCACGGCACCAGGCAACCTTGTAGCTGAGGGCCCCTCTGTTCCACAGCTCCCCTTGTGGCTATGGAGCAGGTGCTGTTTGTGCTCCGCCAGGCCTAGAGCTCGGGTGCCCCTTAGGCTTCTGCTATGATGAGGCAGAAAGCCATGCAGCCCATCGGAATTGGCTCCCTCCCGCAACCTCTACTCAGTTGCTGCTGCTTGAGAAAAGGACAGGTAATTGTGGAAGATTGTGGGAAGTGTGTGCTTACGATAGAAGCAAAGCCCAGCCAGTCCCTTTCAAGGGATCAAATGTCAGAGAGAGAGAGAGAGAGAGAGAGAGAGAGGAGTAACAAGAATTGCAGGCAACGCTGTTTGAAAGGGTTTCTTCTCTGCTGTTTCTCTCTCTCTCTCTCTCTCTCTCACACACACACACACACACACACACACACACACACACACATTTGATGAGAAATGGTGGAGGGCAACTGACCCTGCCCTGCCTCCAGCTTGGCACCTGTTCAGGGTCGGGTGGTTTCTAAATTTTTTTACTACCGGTTCTGTGGGTGTGGCTAGGTGGGGGGGGAGATGATTAAGTGGGCATGGCCACCTTGACGTCACTCATGCATTCAGTCACATGACCTCCTCACCAAGCCACGCCCACCGAAACAGTGGCAAAAACATTTGGGACTTTTTGGCATTTTTTTTTTTTTTTTTTTTTGACATTCCGGCCTCATATCCAGGCCAGGATGCAGTGGGGTGGAAGTGGTCATCTCAGGTTTCTCTCCGTTGTCCTTTCTGGCCAAAAAGTGCCCCTTCTCGCCTCTGATGGGCCTTCCCCTTGGTTGCAGTCGGAGCACCCCACTCCTGCTGGCATGCTGAGCAGGGCCGGCCAGGTCCCGTCCATGAGATGAGCACACAGGAGAAAGGCTTCCCTCTAGACCGATGGAGAGGGTGCGCAACTTAGGCGTCCTCCTGGATGAACGGCTGTCTCTGGAAGATCATTTGACGGCCGTCTCCAGGAGAGCGTTCTACCAGGTTCGCCTGATGCGCCAGTTGCGCCCCTTTCTAGACCGGGATGCCCTATGCACGGTCACTCACGCCCTCGTGACGTCTCGCCTGGATTACTGCAATGCTCTCTACATGGGGCTCCCCTTGAAGGGCATCCGGAGGCTGCAGTTAGTCCAGAATGCGGCTGCGCGGGTGATAGAGGGAGCCCCTCGTGGCTCCCGCATGACACCTATCCTACGCAGACTGCACTGGCTACCTGTGGCCTTCCGGGTGCGCTTCAAGGTTTTGGTAACCACCTTTAAAGCGCTCCATGGCATAGGGCCGTGTTACTTACGGGACTGCCTACTGCTACCGAATACCTCTCACCGACCCGTGCGCTCTCACAGAGAGGGACTCCTCAGGGTGCCGTCAGCGAGGCAATGTCGTCTGGCGACGCCCAGGGGAAGGGCCTTCTCTGTGGGGGCTCCCACCCTCTGGAACAAACTACCCCCAGGACTTCGTCAACTTCCGGACCTCCGGACCTTCCGCCGCGAGCTTAAAACACACTTATTTATTTGCGCAGGACTGAATTAGTTTTTAAATTTATGGGTTTTAAATGGGTTTTATTTTTATATTGTTTTAAATATTTGGCTTTTAGAATAAGTTTTTTAATTGTTTTTACTCTGTATTTATGTGTTTTTATGTGCCTGTTAACCGCCCTGAGTCCTTCGGGAGATAGGGCGGTATACAAATACGATTAATAAATAAATAAATAAATAAATAAAAATAAATAAATAAACAGAGTCTCTGCTGCTTCTACTTTTGGCTGGAAAGCAGAAGCAGCAGAGACCCTGGCTTGTTTCTCTTCCTGAAACTCTGTGCGGAAGCAGTGGCACAGCCATGAGGTTTATCATACCGGGGCAGCTTTTCGGAGCAGGACCCTGCAAGGCTTGTTGTAGTGTTGTGCGCATGAAAAGCAGCACTGCCACAAGCTTCATCATATTTGGTCACCTTTGACGCCTGCGTCATTTGTGGCGGCTCTGCAGCCACCTCGCCTTCCACTCGGCCCAGCCCACCATCAAGACCCGATCGAAAACCTCTGAAAATCTGAGCGCTGCCAGTCTGCCTAGGCCCCTTCACAAGCGGCTGCTGGTGGAGCCATGCCGCCTTGCCCACCACCATCCCATGCACAGCCAGAACAAGAGTTGCAGTGCCTGCCAAGGGCTGAAGAGCACCGGGCTCAGTGTAGCTGTAGCCCTGCGCCTGCAGCACTGAGTAGGCATGCAGGATGGCACTCAGCAGCCCAAAGGTGGCAGCAGGCCAGGCGGCACAGGCAGCATGCCTCCACCTGCAATGCCAGCAGCATGGGGCCTACGACAGCCAAGAAGTATCCAAGCAGTAGCTGGGCCAAGCGGGTAGGATGGGTGAAAAGCTCCCCCCCCCCGACCAGGCAGTGAAGCTCCACCACTGTCACTGGGGAGGGGGAAAGAGAGACAGGGATTCAACCTCGGAGGGCTGGCAGCGATGTCCTCTCACACACACACAAACACATACACAGATGTCCCTCACACACACAAGTTCACGAGATTTTCTTTTCTGAGAAGTTGGAAGCGCTGAACTATTTTTTTTTACCGTAGTTCCACAGACTTCTTGCCCTGAACTCACTCACTCACTCTCTCTCTCGAGCCATGTTGCCTGTGCCACCTTGCCCACTGCTGTCTTTGGGCTGCTGAGCGCTGGCCTGCATGCCCATTCAGTGCTGCGGGCACCTGGCAGGTGCTGCACCTCTCTTATCGGCTCTGCGTGGGGCAGCATAGGCTGAGAAAAGGAGGAGAGGCAGGACAAAGCCCAACCGGATGCAAATGCTGCCTCCAGCTGCCTCTTTGTCATGTTGAAGGTCCTCTTTGAAAGGATGATCTGCAGGTGTGGGGGAAGATTACCATGTTTGCTGAAGATGGCGGCCTGAGCGGCACCCACAAAGCAGCTGTTTCATGGATTGTGGGATGGCCTGCTGTGACCCTTCGGGAAGTTGGCACAAAGGGCTGCTGGCGCAAAGGGCTGCTGCCCCCCTACTTGACACCTGCACATGGGGAAAAAATAAGATCCTCCCAAAAAGAAGCCCTAGCCATCTTTTGGCGGGGGATCAAAAGAAAAGTAAGACTCGGTCTTATTTTCGGGGAAACACATTATTTATACACAATATTCAATTTGGAGCAACCTCCAAGCAGCCATTCTCAAAAGATATTAGGCTATAATTCCTAAAACTGAAAACATATTTGAAGAGTGCCAGACTGAGAACATTTTGCTAAACTTTCTTGGTATATTTTGTATAATCTATAGTTTTGTAGAATTTTATATTCTTGGCAGCCTAAAATTCTTTATTACTATATTTAGCAATTAATAAGTAGGACTTCTGGCTGTTTTTGAATTGATGAATTCACAGAATTAAAAAGTCATTAATTTTAGACTTACATATTTGAACAAATTCTAAGAAATATTAATATTTGAAAATATAAATATGTAAATTGAATCATTTTCCATAAATAAATGAGCAAGTATAATTTTGTGGCTCATTTATATAATTTGGTTCCCTTTATCTAGTTTTAGAACTTGTTAGAGAACAAGTCAACGTTTAGGTTATCTTTATGTAGAAATACTGAAAATCCAAATGGGTTCGTAAAGTTTTAAACACCACTGTAATAGGCTAGTTAAATTTGTGCTTTAGTTTTATGGTTGCCAAAGGCTTTCTCGGATAGTTATATTTAAATAATCAACAACTTGAAGTTCAAATTTTCAAACCTTTTAAAGAATTTTATTGGCCAATAAAATACTTAGGATTCATTTACTGACTAGTGCTCCAAAAGTAGTTACTGACTCCTTCTCTGCAGTTGGAAAGGTGCAAATTCCAAACCATCAGACCACATTTTGATAAAGGTTAAGCTGGTCATTCAAATACAGAATAACCCCAAATTAAGCTATCTCAAACTATATTTACACTTCATGGCATGTTATGGTTGGAAAAGGACACTAGCATCACATACTGTGTACATTGAACAATAAGGGCATCTGCAGGATTATACTTCTTTTGTCAAAATGATGAGTGCAGTGCCACATTGCAAACTCCACCTGTTTTGAATATATGTGCCAGTCAGATTGACCTGCTTGGACTCCCACTGCAGGCATCGCTGCTACATTACAAGCAAAAGCAGAACTTTTCTGACACTTGTATTTCAAGTATGTTGAAAGCCATGTTTCCAAACAATCATGCTGTGCATTTAAATGGAATATCATGGTTAATGGTAGGGATCTAAAGTTTCTATAAGATAATTTTCCCAAAGCATTTACAAAACAAAATTAAAACTATTCTGTTTACTAATAGTTCACTGTATTGCATTAAAAAGTTAAACAATCTCAAGTCCCACTACTATGTGTATATCATATATTAAGTTTCCTTGATATAATTATTGAAACGCTTTATTTTAGCTTTAGTGTGTAAGGCAAAATTTGTACCAGCTTGTAGCACAGTAAGGAAAAAAGAGCTGTCTCTAACTTTCATCTATCAAGGTTTGGAGAGAAGACTACCAGTGACTTTTAGATGTTTATTTATTTATATGCATGCAGTGTAGAAAATAAATTAACAAAATGGAGACTACACCCTTCACCACCACCATCAATCCCATCATTTGACATCGATGACCAGTATTACATCCAGTTCATCTCTTCGTCTAATCCTATCAGACCCAAATTGAGTCTGCCCCCAGACAAAATTTCTGCAAGCCTATCTAGACTAAAGAATAGAAGCTTCCTCACAGCACAGTCCAAGGGCAGCTCTAATATGGGAGTCACAGCATGGTGGTAAGAAACCCCAGTGTTCTATGCTCAATCAATCTGATTGCTTCAGCATTCCATCTTCTTAACAGTGGACTCCCTCAGCACTTTCTACTGCCCTTCAGAAAGGTTCATTTCCTACTAGTAAAAATGTCAGGGTAGTGACCAACTGCTATGATGATGCACTGATGTAATGATGGGAATGAGTCAGCAAGATTTTTGGCTGTTATCCCTTTAAGAGCCTGTATAACAATAAGAGTCTCTCTCTCTCTCTCTCTCTCTCTCTCTCTCTCTCTCTCTCTCTCTCTCTCCCACTCCTTCCCCCCTCCCCCTCTCTCCCTCCCTTCACCAAACTGGGGGAGCAAACATTAAGCAAATCTGATCCCTAAGATTTCCCGCAATACAGCCCTCAATTTCTATTTAAAAATATTTGCTTTTCCTGGTCCCTCTTTCTTGTAAAAGCAGGCTCTAATTATCGCTGAATGTGAATGAAGTTGGAGGAAAAACATTGTGCTCCTTCAATGGTTTCCACAAATGTTGCCCATGCCAGAAGGCTCTGAAATTGATTATTTATTTATTTATTTATTTATTTGCTGTCTGTCTTTTGAAAGGGTTTGAGTAATTATCTGTCTTTTGAAAGGATCTGGGTAATTAACAGAAACATCACCAAACAATTCCCTCCAGATAATAAGATCCAATTGTCCTTCTCCCTTTTCTCAGAGACAGAGAAAATTATAATCCAACAACAGCCATTCATCAGAGATGATTATTACATTGCTGGGTTGAGAAACTGAGTTATCAATTATATACCGTATATACTCGAATATAAGCCGATCCGAGTATAAGCCGAGGTCCCCAATTTTACCCCAAAAAACTGGGGTAAACTGGGGACTCGAGTATAAGCCGAGGGTGGGAAATGAGGCACCTACCGGTCGGCGAAACCCTCCCTCCCTCGGCCGAGAAGGCTGGCGGCTCCCCCGCCCCGCCCTCTCACTGCACCGGCAGGGCTTCCCCGCGCTAAAGCAAAAGCCCGCCAAGTTCGCGCCGGCCGGTATAATGTGAAAAAAAGGAAAAAAAAAACTCGCGTATAAGCCGTATATACTCGAGTATAAGCCGAGGGGACGTTTTTCAGCACAAAAAACGTGCTGAAAAACTCGGCTTATACTCGAGTATATACGGTATTTAAAAAAATACTGTTGACAATATTTACTGTCTTATTGCTATCTGTTTTAGAAGCTTGAAGCAAAGTAGGATAGAAATCTATTATTTTTATTCTCACTTGTTATTTTTATAAATAACTCAAGGCAGTGAACATATGCAATGTTCCTATTTTCCCATAACAACAAACCTGTGAGGTGGGTTGAACTGAGAGTGCGACTGGCCCAAAGTCACCCAGCCAACTTTCATGGTTAAGATAGGACTAAAACTCATGGTGTCATGGTTTCTAGTCTGTGCCTTAACCACCAGACAAAACAGGTTCTTATATATTATTAATATTAATACTTATATTAATAAATTTTAGAAATATTTCTAATACATTTATAACCATTTAATTATTTAAGAAGTATATATTTTAATTATATACACTGCATTATTTTAGATTATTATTTAACATGTTTCCATACAGTAGGAATGGAAAAAATCCAAAAATTGGACTGCTTTCATTTTATATAAGTAATGTTTTAAATCAGAGACTAATATTTAGTATATCATCTTGAAGTAGAATTTGTCCCTCTGCTATAAAATTTTTTACTAGTTTAAAGTGTGCCCCTTTTGGCTGCATTTTAATGTTTCAACAATAGGTGCCAGTAGTTATCTTCTGAATTTAAAATAGAAATGTGATCAGGGCTGTCATAGCAACAACTTCCTCTTCCCATTGTTATTTATAGAACTGCTGTTGCCTCTTTTTTTTTTTTTAAGATTGTCAGGCTAAAGAAAGGCTTTTTTTTTTTTAGATTGTCAGGCTAAAGAAAGGCTTACTAAACATCTTTTTAGAAATCTTAAGAAGATCAATAAACCTCAGTCCTTGACTGATTTTAAACTTCATGCATTGTATTTCAGCTGCTGCAGTTATCTACTATCTATAACTACTAAGATACTATATTGGTCTTCCTAAGACCGTACCCTCCCCATGTAATTCTGAAGGCAACTTTTGAAGTCTCCCTTGTTTCAAAAGTTATTTTATTTTCAGTAATTAATGTGAATGGACATGTGCAACTGGATAACAACTGAAGTATTTGTTTGGATCTTAACCACAAGTTTTGGTCTTATATGTGAAGCAGTGCCACTACAGTTAATGTATAAGATATGCACCATTTGTTACAGTTTGATTGTGTGCCATCAAGTCAGCCTCAACTCATGATGACCACATAGATTTTCTATATGATGATTTGTGCCTTGCCTGGTCTTTCAGATCTTCCAGCACTACACCCACCGTTGTTATTCAGTCTCCTTTTTACTGATCCTCTTCATTCTCTGTGTATTCTTGTATTCTTCTCTAATGCCGTAGTTCAAAAGCATCAACACCAGTTCTATCTTGCTTCTAAGTTTCCTTTCCATAAATTCCCATATCTCTGTAATAGAAATTCAGATCATTCATTCATTGATTCATTCATTTTCTATAGCTGTTCTTCTCAACAAGTAACACTAGATAGCAAACATCATAAAATGTAAAAACTATTAAAGTATTGGTGGCAAGGGTTTTTGAGGCAAGTTTTTTGATATTAGGGAGATATTGAAAGTGACTTTATATCACGAGTGTCAAACTTGATTGCATCATGTAATGTATCGCAATTTTTTTTGCCTTTGTGCAGTCAGGGTGGGCATGGCCTGCGTGTCACACATCCGGCCTGCGGGCCACCAATTTGACACTCCTGCTTTACATATTTCTTAAAGTCAATTTTTTTCATTCTAATATCTATGGAACCATAGGCAATGAGCAAAATTAAGAAGGAACCTAGACAAATGGACCAGGAATACCAATGCTATTCTTCTTTTGCATCAATTGCATCTGTAGGAGAACTATGCACTGTGTGCTTTTGTGTGCATATAATATTCATTGACACCTCTTTAAACCAAATGCATTCCTATCCCAGATTCACATACTAATTATGGAGGGCAGTTATGAAGTCCTTGTAAAAGATACACCAGCATTAAGGAATTGCTGATGGGTACTGTATGAGTGGATAAATAAAAAGCATAATGTGGAATGAGTGGATAATAAGTGTATCAGCAGACCTTATGCTAATAGGGTACCTGTTCATTCAAGTAGTCTGCTTTCAAGCATCTGAAAAAGAATAGTACCACTTTAAGGAGTTGACTCATTAAAATTCATGTATTCTTAAAGCAGCTACATTTTTAGCCTATAAAAAGATGAGTCTTATTTTCATGAATAGCAAAGAGGAACTGTGCTTACCTTTGTGTGCAGTATGAAGTGATTCTATTAAATTTTTTAGAGCAGGCACAGCCCTAATAGATATCAACAGAATTTTGAATACCGATTTATGCATTCAGAACTGTAGAAACTAACATGCATAGAGTATTGCCTAACATCATTAAGAGCATAAATAGCTTTGAAATAAGGCATAACACTATATTTAAAGCTATGTGTACTGTATATGTGGGGTGTTGTTTTTTCTTGGATTGTTTTTATACTCATACAAATCAATTATTATTATTACAGATTTAAGGTTTTAAAAACACATGACTGTATGAAATAAAAAGTATTTTTTTCAGAATTGTGAATTCTCATGCCAGAAATGAATGCTTGTTCTTTCTCTGACTGCTATCTTTTCATTCCTAACAATTGTAAAGAACCTGGATAAATGTGAAAAGTAAATTAAATTATAAACCATCGGTATCTCTCTCTACAATGGAACAATGCAGAGCTCAGCAGCATAACTCTTTAGAAACAAGGAAGGAGATCTGCCAAGGGTTTTGTACTATAACTACTATCTGTATGCATACTCTGCAACCTGCAAATCCATTTTAGAAAGGTAGATATGACCTGCAGTTGTTTTTAGATGCTTCCCTTGATGTTGCCGTACTATAGAAATTGTTATTCAAATGTTTTTTGAAAATTTCTCCATTCTCAATAAATTGCCCAGAATTTAGATTTTCTGGTTTTCTGCTTGTGTGTATAGTTTCACACACTTTCATGATCTAGTTTTCAGTCACACTTTTACATTTAGCATTCTAGTACTTGTTCTCCTATTATTCTTACTTGGAAAGAGAAAATTAACAAGCAAACAGGACAACTATTTTACTAGTCATCATCTTCAATTGGCATGTAGAGTCTTTTGCTGAGAATAGCCCTTGAAGTTTGGTTTTATATTAACAGGAAACAGAAAACTGTTGTGGTTTAGCTCACTGCATACAGGAAGTATGACACATTCATAGTCTTTGGCTTCCGTGTTCAGTTCTTAAATTCAGAATTACAATTTGCTTTTAACTTACATCTTATATGCATAAAAATGGCCACCCAAAGGGAGTCACCGGGCAACCCAAGTACTGTGACAGCTAATGCTTTGCAGAGGCTAGAAGGGTTTGCAAACAGACTTTTTCATAGGCACTCCAAGGGTTCTGTAAGTGAATTGAAAGTAACAGCGGAAAATGGATCTTCGGACATGTCTGAACTGACTGCAGTGTGGGAAAAATCAAGTAAGTGTGCCTAGGTTCCTTGGTTTGAAACTGCAGGCTTTCCAATATTACCTACTAAGTAAAGGAAAATGCTGAGAGCTAAACTGCTAAATTAAATGATTGGCAAGCTGATTCAGGACTGTGGCTCTTTTTCTTCAGCAGTGGCTTGCATCGTATACTATCAGCCAGTTTTCTTTTGTTGATTGATTGCCATGCAGGCTGTTCTGTCTGCTTAAATATGTATTTTTTCATTATTTAAAGTAGGTCTTTTAAAGCAAAAAATGCTAGAATAAAATTATTAACTTGTCATACCTACAAATGAAAGAGGAGAATAAGATGTGCCAGATGTTATCAGACAGCCAAGAAAGGCATCTGATGAAGATAGATAGGGGGCCTCAGGTACATAGGCTGATAGAATGTGGAGGAAGATGGCTAATATATAAAGACATTAGAACTGAAAATATCTCTTCTAAAAGTACTAGAAATTTTTGGATGTCTGTTGTTGCTGCATGCTACATATATAATTTGCAATCATGAAGTTGCTAACCATGTTTGGGATATGTGAGCAAGGGTGTGTTTAGTGACTGAGGCTGGAAAATGGATAGGGAAGTTCCATAACTTCATAAAACCAAACTGAAAATGTAATATTGACTGACTTTTCCAAATGATAGACTACTATGCTCTAATTTTTGTCTACCTATTGAGTCCTTTCCAAGAACTTGGAATAGGCAAGTGTGGATGTTTGATGGTATTACAGATATTGTTGCAGGATGTAAACTGTTCCAAGTAAAACTGCCTTTTGCAATTGACTGATGGTGAATTTGTTAATGCTGATGGTGTTCAAGTGGTGCTTCATTTGTTTTACGATTGTATCCAAGGCCCTATTACATTTGCTTGCTTTTGCCATAGTCATTCTATTTCTATTTGTAGGTCTTTATATTTTGCCATCTTTGCCAGTTCTTTCTCTTCTTCCTATTGTATTGTTGTTGTTGTTGTTGTTGTTATTAAAAATTTATGTGCTGCCTATTTTGCCATATAGTAATTAAGTTAATATTGACAAATGCACAGTCTGCTAATTTTAAAATATTTACTAGCATGTTCAGTATTAAGTTACCTTACAGCCACTCAGAGTAGCCTTATTGGTGTGAGGGGAGGCATATACATTTAATTAATAAATAAAATATATGTTTCTGTGAACTTGCATGGAACAATCAAGAGTTCCCTCATATTTTCAGACAAGATCTTTTATTAAAAAAAAGTTGGGATTTTTAAAAAGCTGCTTCTGTCATACAAAATTCTTTGATCTATTATTCAAAGTAGCACTTATTTTAAGGGCACAGATATACAGTTGCTTTCATTTTTTCATATGTTAAATTATATGATGTAAAATAATATTAGTTATATACCAATATGCATTGGCTTCTTTATCTTGGTGCCATATGTACTGTATGTATTTATTTAAATGTAGCAGATCTAGAAAATTAGATCTAATTTTAATTAATATATGAGCAAATTATATTTTGGACTTTATTGTAGAATATTCTACTTGGTCCTTTGTTGTTGAAACACAACAATCTTAAGAGGATGTTGTTTAAGATGAAAATTGACATTTTAGCATGTTCTTAGATTTGTATTTATATGTTTTACACACAAAGAGAGCTAAGTGATTATATATGTACTTAAAATCCATGGGGAAAAACTGCTACCCAAATATTGATGGCTCAAGAGATTTGGGGAACAACTAATAAAAAGACTCCCTAAATTCTATAAAACAAGCTCATTGAAAAAATTCTGGCCTATCTGGATTCCAGCAATAATTGATCTATAATTTGTAACAGGAACATTTATTAAATCAATCTTATAATATTGAGGGAAGTCACTTCAAATGTCAATATAGTATTACTTATTTTATGCTATCAGGAACAATTGCAATGATGAGCCTGGGTTCATCTTTATAACGTAAGAAAATCTATATTCCATTAGGTATGCTCTGAATGGAAAACACAGAACCAATCTAAAAACCCAGATTTATGTTAGAAATCTGGGATTGACTTGGAAATCATTAGAGAGTTGCATTTTTACTGGGCTTTTTTGTTTGTTCAGTTCATAACCATCTGTGTTGCAGAATTCTGAGTTGACATGTACAATAAAGAATGGTTTTATTGCAATCTTCTGCTTTTTCACAATATGAATCTGTGACTGTTTTTAGTTGATTGTGTCTGCCTTTTTGCAGTGAGAAAATATGTTATTTTGAATTTAAGAGTTTAAACTTTGAACCAATTACTTGATGAACATATCTTTTCTTTTATGTACACTGAGAGCATATGCACCAAGACAAATTCTTTGTGTGTCCAATCACACTTGGCCAATAAAATTCTATTCTCCCTGTCGGGGAAAACGGCCGTCAGGACTGGGTAAAATCTCCTCGTTGCTGATTGGACCGAGTCTTAAAATTTGCTGTTTGTGGTCCCCGCCTCCTCCTCTTTCCCTCCAGCTTTTTCGACTCGGTTGCTTACGGACCGAACGTGCTTGGATTTACCTCAGGTTCTATAGCAGAACTTGTGGTTGGTAATAACTTGTTTTTTATTTTTAGTTTTAATTTTACTTTATTCCCTCCTCTCCGGTTTGAGTAATTTCCCTTTTGGGACTATTTTTTCCTTTTTTTTTGGTCATTTTATTTTTATTTTTAATTATTTTTTTGGTACAGTGAGAAGGAACTGGCTCCCGAGTCCACTGAAGGCAGCCGTGGTTTTTTACCGGCTAGCCAAACAGCTGGGAAGCGCTCACGGGCGAGTCCCCGACGCGCTGAGTGCCGCGATTGAAAGTGGGAAGGCGGAGAGGCTCACGGGCAGGTCCCCGACGCGATCTCCATAGGCGGCCCCCATTTCGGCTCTCCATTTCGCTCTCGCTCTCTTCAACTTCAGAACGCCTCAGAGAGCCTTGCTAGCCGCGCCAGAAGCCGAGAGGCGAGCGGCCCTCCTCGTTCCAACACAGGCAGCAGGAAGCGAGTGGATCGTGTGGAAGCTCAATCGGGGGAGCGATCGAGCGGCGGCGGCTTGAACGGCAGTCCTTTTGAGAGTCCTTTTGAATTTTGCCGCTTGCATCCCAGCGATCAAGAAAGGAGCCCTGCCAGCTGGGCAGGGGTGGCCGGGTCTTTCGGCAGTATTCTCAGGGGCCTGTGATTCAACAAAACTGTAAGTAGGCCGGAGCGGCCGTAAATTGGCGGGGGGAAAAAATTCAAAATGGCGGACGCCAGTAACAACAGGCCGGCTTCGCCTCCAGAAGGCCTGAGCCGGGATGACCCTGGAGAGGGTCCATCGTCAGCACCTCAGGTCTCCCCTCCTAGGAGCCGAAAGGTGGCCAAGGCCAAAACCAACAGGGGAGCGAGGGCGGAGGAAAGGCGCCATAAGGCACTCGAAAGGGCCTTTTCCAAGGCCTCCAAGAGGGCTCACAGGTCTCCTTCACCTAGAGGGAGGGGGAAGCAGAATTTTGTTACCATTCCTACTTCCCCTACCCCAGAACTTTCACAGCCTATGCAGGGTTCTGGGGCCTGGTCCCCAGATAGGACCTCTCCCCTTCCTATGTCTCAGGCTGGGACTGCCCCTTTGTTCCGCACTCTATCTGAGGTGGAACTTCAGCAGGATCCCGGCTCCCTAGCAGGCCAGGCTGTACACGTGCCTATAGGTGCACCTGGTCAGCAACCAGAAGCTAGATTGCCCCAGCTGCCAGTATTTCAGCTTCCTGAATCCTTTGAGCTCATGCTCCGACAGGCCATACGCCAGGAGTTAGCTCAATCCATCCAACGAGATGTACCAGCTACTTCAACTTCCAAATCACGTAGGGGGGATGGACAGAGGGAGCCTGCACAGTCAGCTTCAGCTATGTTCAGACCTCAGAGGGATAGATCCTCGGAGGAGGATAGTCAGGCCTCAGTATCAGAAGAAGAAGAGACTGGAGAAGCCTTATCTGAGGATGAGGGTCTCGGGCCGGATCAACCTTCATTTGTGGGGCTCTTCAAACCCCATATGTTTCGTTCCCTTCTGTTCAAAGCATTATCAACCACGGGTCTGGGTGCGACTCAGGCTCCGGTAGCAGATCCCCAAGCCCTACCTAGCACCTCTACTAGTCTCTTTGTGGAACCCACAGTGGTGGCAGAATCCATTCCTGCGCCAAAGATGTTTGTGGACGTGGTCCAGCGTCAGTGGGCTCATCCGGGTTCAGGTTCAAACCCCTCGGCTACGGACAAAAAGTTTTATAACTGTGCCCCTGATCTTGAAAACATCTTACAAGTGCCCACAGTGGATGCTCCGGTGGTGGCCCTCACAATGCCTTCACACGTCACGGGTCCTGAGAATGAAGCTCTGCGTCCGGAAGACAAAAGGGCGGATCAGTCCTTGGTCAAGTCCCATCAAGCCTCGGCCTGGGCCGTCAAGTCCTCCATAGCGTCTTCCTTTTTCAATAGAGCTTCTATCATGTGGCTCAAACAGCTTCAGGGCCGCATATCAGCTTCAGACGTGAGGGCTCATCAGGATCTTAACAAGGTCATCGCGGCCTTAGAATTTTCGGCTGATTCGACGCTGAACGCAGCCCGGTTTTCAGCCAAATCTATCGGATCTACGATCACGTCCCGCCGGCTCCTATGGCTGCGACACTGGAAAGCGGATACCAGAAATAAGTGGCGCCTGGCGTCCTCCCCTTATGCAGGCTCGCATTTGTTTGGGGCTTCTCTGGACCCGATTCTAGTGGAAACTAAGGACAAGAAGAAGGTGTTGCCCTCTTTATCTCGACGAGGGGAACTACGTCAACAGCCTTATTTTCGTCCCACGACTTCCTCTTCCTCTTCTTCCTTTCGTGGCCAGGAATTTGGAGGTTCAGGGTTTCGAAGACAACGATTCTCACCTTACAGAGGAAACTCCCAACAAGCCGACCAGGTTAGAACAGGGTCAAAATTCTCCGCCCGCAAACCATTCAGAGGGGGGGCGGGGCAAACCGTTCAACCGTTTCAAATAATTCCATAGGGGATCTTCCCATTGGAGGCCGCCTAGCTTATTTCTCCTCCCAATGGGGTTCGTCCACTTCAGACCAATGGGTCCTAGATACCATCCGTTTTGGTCTGGCCCTAGAGTTCCTCTCCACCCCTCCGACGGTTTTCTTACCTTGCCCGGTTTCCAACCGCAGCTCGAGCGTTTCCCTCGTGGAATCAGCAATCAACCATCTTCTGGCTATCCGGGCCATTCAATATGTTCCCTTGGATCAACTAAAACAGGGGTTTTACTCCAGGCTTTTCGTCGTAAGCAAACCGTCAGGGGGCTGGAGAGCTATTCTGGACCTTAAAGCCCTGAACAAATACATTGTGTACCGCCGTTTTAAAATGCACTCATTACGTTCCATCTTAGAGTGCATAAGGCCGGGGGATTATATGGCTTCCATTGATTTAACGGAAGCCTACCTACACATTCCCATTAGACGAGAGCACTGTAAATTCCTCCGGTTCTGCTTCAAAGGCACTCACTATCAATACAGGGCATTACCCTTCGGGTTGTCTTCAGCCCCCAGGGTCTTCACTAAGGTAATGGCGGCACTGATGGCCCACATCCGGGGTATTCCAGTTAGGCTCCAGGCCTACCTAGATGATATTCTCATTCTGTCAACATCTCAGGAAAGAGCCTACAGGGATATCTCCCTTACCTTAGAGACATTACAATCACACGGGTTTTCAATCAATTGGGATAAGAGTCATCTTTGCCCTTCTACCACCATCGTCCACCTAGGGGCTCAGATAGATTCACAGAAGTCAATGGTCTTCCTGTCGGCGGAACGGCAGGTTAGTTTAACGGAGTTAGCTAGTATCTCTATGTCGTCTCAGTTGGTCCCTTTAGACCAACTTGCCCAGCTCCTAGGAAAGATGGTATCGTCATACGATATTATTCCATGGTCTCGCCTCCACAGTCGGCCTCTGCAGTGGTTCCTTTTGCCACACCAGAGGAGCCGATCCTGCCTTTCCAGACGACGGGTGACTCTTCCACGGGAGGTGGTCGACTCTTTGGCATGGTGGACTCCAGAGACAGTGGCCAGAGGATCGGTCTTCAGGGAACCAGTGAGAGTGGTCATCACCACCGACGCCAGTCTGTCTGGATGGGGGGCCCATCTCGACCAACACCTAGCTCAGGGCAAGTGGTCACCAGAGGAGATTCGCCACGGCATCAACTTTCTGGAGCTACGTGCCATCCGTCTGGCCCTCATGGCCTTCAAGGACCTCATCCGGGACGGGAATGTCCTTATCCTCACGGACAACATGACAGCGAAGGCGCACATAAACAGATGGGGAGGCACTCACTCTCGCTCGTTGATGACGGAAACGTTTACCCTAGGTCATTAGGTCGAATCCCATCTACGCTCAATAAGAGCGGAACATATCGCGGGGACGGACAATTGCACAGCGGACTCCCTCAGCCGTCAGACTATCGATCAGTCGGAATGGTCCTTATCCCCGGAGAACTTCCAGGAGTTGTCGTCCCGTTTCGGGCTCCCGGTGGTGGACTTGTTCTCCTCCGAGACCAACAATCAAGTGCCTCAGTTCTTTTCGAGGTTCCCTTCTCGGGGAGCGGAATCAGTAGACGCCCTACGCAGCAGATGGCCTCCGGGCCTTCTGTATGCCTTTCCACCAATTCCACTTATCCCCAGAGTAATACGGAAGCTCCTCTCAGAGAAATCGGAATTAATACTGGTCGCTCCCTTCTGGCCCAGGAGACCCTGGTTTGCAGACCTGATGACTCTGTCAATTCGAGAACCGTGGAGGATTCCGGAAAACCAGGTGTCCCTCTGCCAGGGTCCAGTTCGACATCCCGAACCGCAATGGCTACGCCTAGCCGTGTGGAGATTGAGCGGAGCGTCTTAGCTAGCGCAAAGGTTCCAGTTCAGGTCATCCCCACAATGCTAGCTTCCCGCCGAGACTCTACCAAAAGAATCTACGAAGCCACGTGGCGCACATTTGGGGGGTGGTGTACGTCTCAAGGGATAGTAGCTTCCTCGGCTTCTGTCTTAGACATTCTGGCCTTTCTGCAGCGAGGGCTAGATTCAGGGTTGGCGACAAATACACTCAAAAGACAAGCAGCGGCGCTTTCCTCAGTCCTGAGATGTGGTTCTCTCATATCTCTCTCAAAAGAACCTCTCATTCAACAATTCTTTCGGGGTGCTAACAATGTCAACCCACCGGTGGTTCACCGTTATCCATCTTGGCGATTGAATGCGGTGCTCAACACTCTGACCAAGACACCGTTTGAACCACTTAGAGATGCCTCGCTCTGTTTTCTATCGCTGAAGGTTTCCTTTCTGATAGCCATCACCTCAGCCCGCAGGATTTCGGAACTGTCGGCCTTATCTATTCATCAGGACCTCTGCACTTTCTTCAGTGATAGAGTGGTGCTGCGTCTAGATCCCACCTTCATTCCGAAGGTTAACAGTCAGTTCCATAGGACACAAGAAATTGTGCTGCCTAATTTCTGTCCGAATCCGCAACACCACTTGGAAAAGGTGTGGCACACTCTAGACGTATGGAGAGCATTGAAAATTTACATTGATAGAACATCGACCTTCCGCAAAACAGAGGCCCTCTTTGTGTCGTTCCAACCTCTTTCTCTGGGACAGAAGGTGACCAAATCGGTTCTGGCTAGGTGGATCAGGGCAACGATAGCCACTGCATATGAGGGTCAGTCTCTTCCGGTGCCGCATAATATTACGGCACACTCGACCAGAAGTGCAGCCTCTTCTGCCGCTTGGGGCGCCCAGGCATCAATTGACGAGATCTGCAGAGCAGCGACCTGGTCCACTCCCTCTTCATTCATTCGACATTACCGGGTGGACTCTTATGCGTCGGCTGACGCAGCGTTTGGCAGACGCGTCCTGCAGACGGTTTTGTCCCAACAGCTATGACAAGACGCCTTCAACCCTCCCGGTAAGACATTGGGGCTTTGGTATGTCCCAGTCCTGACGGCCGTTTTCCCCGACAGGGAGAAGGGAACGTTGTCTTACCTGAACGTCCCTTCTTGGAGAGGGGAAAACGGCCGTCAGCCCCACCCAAGGCGACTGTCTAATCGGGGTCCAGGGGTGGGAGGGCACTAATTCTCTCTCATTTCAGTTCAACACGACGACCTACAGTTGGTTCCTCGCCGAAAAAGCTGGAGGGAAAGAGGAGGAGGCGGGGACCACAAACAGCAAATTTTAAGACTCGGTCCAATCAGCAACGAGGAGATTTTACCCAGTCCTGACGGCCGTTTTCCCCTCTCCAAGAAGGGACGTTCAGGTAAGACAACGTTCCCTTCTATTCTATTCTATACTTGTGAATCAGCTGATCCACTTTAACACTGTAGCTTGTTGAAACAAGGAAATATGGGTTCAAGAAATGTTCTGCATTCATAATATCAGACTTGCTTCAGTTTTAAGTGGTAAAACGTTTAAAAAATAATATAATGTGCTGAGAAATACTTATTCATAAGGGGTTTTTGTTTTTGCAGTGGGACTAAAAGACTGCTTCACAACAATTTTCCAAATATTGACCTTTCCCTCTGTGCATTGTTTTAGATGTAATAATAATAATTCTTATTTTGAAAGAGGGGAATATGTACTAAATTTAGAGTCTAGGTGATGACAGCCAAGCACTGATTTCTGCCATCAGAATTGGTGGTGACCCTGCCTTCTTCCCCACCTATTAAAATGAGCATCATTTGTTTCTGTTCATGCCCTGTTCTTTCTGCCAACTTAAGCAGTTAAAGTAATAGAAATTAACCTGCAAATGAAAACATAGTGCTTTGTTAGAAGAAGTACTTCTCATTTGTCTATCTAGAATGTTTCTGTCTATTGGTCTATCTACAGTGTTTACTATTGGTTTCTAATTTATGAATTGTTAGGAAGCAATTTCCAACCCTCCAAAGAAGACAAGAATAGGAAGTCAAACCATGTAGGCTAATACTATTTTTATTGTAAGCCTATAGTAATAGAATTTTGTAAATCTGAATGCACTTCCCCCTTCCCTTCCTTTAGCTTCATGAGAATAGGAACAGTTTTATCTGAGACACTTTCTCGGGTTACAGTTCTTGCTAGACTCGGATTTCTCTTATCTAGCCATTGCCTTGGTTGTGGCTATTCTCCCTCTTCCTCAAGTTTATTCCTTCCTCCCATTACAGCAACATATAAGGAGTCTTGAAAACCTCTACTTTAGTTTCCATTGACTTGAGCAATTAGACAATATGCATGATTTTTTTCTTTCCCTTGGCTTCTGTGATAGGATATTGGAGGCACACTTTCTTACAGTGCTTCCACTCTTTCCATAATGAATTAGCTCAATTAATGATTATGGGAGAAGAGGGTTTATCTTGGTGACTTCACTCTTGAGGAGTGATGGAAGACTCAGTCTTTTAAGATCTGCTTGAAGCCATTGAATATCATTTTGTTCACAGCTTACAATATTGAATTGCATATTGTCACCCTGGATCATGCCAATAATTTTGTTGAAGTCCTGTTCCAGTAATCTGGAAGATGTTGAGGCCTAGATGCAGGTTTTGTAATTTGGGAATCTTTAGACTTTATTTATTTATATTAATAAATGTATGTGGCCATTTATCTCAACATTATAACTCGGACACCAGTTAAAAGAACATGCTATCAAACCATAAACAGAAATTAGCAACAAGGTTAAAAAATCACAACCATCCCATAGGCTCTGTCATACATCCAAACTCCCATGGCCAGTTATAGCACCAATTTTCAGAGCTTTATGAAATGCCACCACAATTGGATCTAATCTGAACTTTAGCAGAATGATGTTCCAAAGAATAGAAATGCCTCTCATCCTGAATCCCACTATATAGCTCACCTTAACAGACAGGATCCAAGCATACCTCTAGTGCCAGATCTGCTGGAATAAGTAAACACAATCTAGGAGACGCAGTCCCAAATAATCTGGTCTCATGTCATAAAGGACTTTATAAGCAACCAGCACCTTGAACTTAACTGAGAACTTAAATGAATCTTGTGGAGCAGAAATGTAATGTGCACTGATTGAGAACTGTGGATAACTAGCTGCAGCATTACATTTTGAATCAGCTGCAGCTTCTGGATGTTCTTCACATGGAGCTTCATGTAAAGCACATTGCAGTAATGCATTTGAAAGGTGACTAATGCGTGAGTGATTGTGAACAAAGTTTCTTGATCCAGGAACAGGTGTAATTACAGCCCAACACAAAACTGCATACGAGCCTTCCTAACCACAGCTGCCACTTGTTCCTCAAAGCAGGGGCTGTGGATTGACTTCTGTACCATTATCATGACTGACCAGTCCTAAAGAAAGAAAGAAAATTAATACAGCACATTGCCACCCATTTGTAATCCCCAAAACTGATCCAGAAGTATATGAATGCTGCTGAGGGTTCAAGAACAAGAATAGATGTACCATTACCACACCAGCTCCAGAGGTTATCCATAAGTGTAACCAATGGCCTTTCAAGCCCATACCCAGGTCTGAATCCCAACTGAAAGGAGTCCATATAATCCACTTCTTCAGTGTTCTCTCAAATTTAGGAAAGACTAGGCCTAATTGCTTAAGCAATTAAAAGTGGCTGTGGGAAGTTTATGCCTTCAGACTTGCAGGATTTTATTAATGTTGCCTTACAATAAAGTAGAATTATTTATTTATTTATTTATTTATTAATCGTATTTATATACCGCCCTATCTCCCGAAGGACTCAGGGCGGTTCCCAGGCAAATAAAAACACATAAATACGGATTAAAATAACAATTAAGAAACTTATTCTAAAAGGCCGAATGTTTAAAAACAATATAAAAAAATAAAACCCATTTAAAACCAATAAATTTAAAATCTAATCCAGTCCTGCGCAGATGAATAAGTGTGTTTTAAGCTCGCGACGGAAGGTTCAGAGGTCCGGAAGTTGACGAAGTCCTGGGGGTAGTTCGTTCCAGAGGGTGGGAGCCCCCACAGAGAAGGCCCTTCCCCTGGGCGTCGCCAGACGACACTGCCTCGCTGACGGCACCCTGAGGAGTCCCTCTCTGTGAGAGCGCACGGGTCGGTGAGAGGTATTCGGTAGCAGTAGGCGGTCCCGTAAATAACCCGGCCCTATGCCATGGAGCGCTTTAAAGGTGGTTACCAAGACCTTGAAGCGCACCCGGAAGGCCACAGGTAGCCAGTGCAGGCTGCGCAGGATAGGTGTCACACGGGAGCCACGAGGGGCTCCCTCTATCACCCACGCAGCCGCATTCTGGACTAACTGCAGCCTCCGGATGCCCTTCAAGGAGAGCCCCATGTAGAGAGCATTGCAGTAATCCAGGCGAGACGTCACGAGGGCGTGAGTGACCGTGCATAGGCATCCCGGTTCAGAAAGGGCGAACTGGCGCACCAGGCGAACCTGGTAGAACGCTCTCCTGGAGACGGCCATCAAATGATCTTCCAGAGACAGCCGTTCATCCAGGAGGACGCCCAAGTTGCGCACCCTCTCCATCGGGGCCAATGACTCGCCTCCAACAGTCAGCCGTGGACTCAGCTGACTGTACCGGGATGCCGGCATCCACAGCCACTCTGTC
Source organism: Ahaetulla prasina (assembly GCF_028640845.1). Taxonomy (NCBI): domain Eukaryota; kingdom Metazoa; phylum Chordata; class Lepidosauria; order Squamata; family Colubridae; genus Ahaetulla; species Ahaetulla prasina. The sequence continues at coordinate 152,034,409 of NC_080541.1, read as the reverse complement.
TTGGAGGGATTGAGCTTGAGCCTGTTTCTCCCCATCCAGACCCGTACGGCTTCCAGACACCGGGACAGCACTTCGATAGCTTCGTTGGGGTGGCCCGGTGTGGAAAAGTACAGCTGGGTGTCATCCGCGTACAGCTGGTACCTCACACCGAAGCCACTGATGATCTCACCCAGCGGCTTCATATAGATGTTGAACAGAAGGGGCGAGAGAACCGACCCCTGCGGCACCCCACAAGTGAGGCGCCTCGGAGCCGACCTCTGCCCCCCTGTCAACACCGTCTGCGACCGATCGGAGAGATAGGAGGAGAACCACCGATAAACGGTGCCTCCCACTCCCAATCCCTCCAACCGGCGCAGCAGGATACCATGGTCGATGGTATCGAAAGCCGCTGAGAGGTCTAATAGGACCAGGGCAGAGGAACAACCCTTATCCCTGGCCCTCCAGAGATCATCCACCAACGCGACCAAAGCCGCTCCGTGCTGTAACCGGCCGGAAACCGGACTGAACGGGTCTAGATAGACAGTTTCATCCAGGTGCAGGGAAACTGATATGCCACCATATTTCTACAACCTTCGCCGCGAAGGTTGGAGACCGGACGATAATTACCTAAAACAGCCGGGTCCAGGAAGGCTTCTTGAGGAGGGCCTCACCACCACCTCTTTCAAGGCGGCCGGAAAGACACCTCCACCAAAGAAGCACTCGTAATCGCCTGAGCCAGCCTCGTGTCACCTCCTGAGTGGCCAGCACCAGCCAGGAGGCACGGGTCCAGTAAACACGTGGTGGCATTCAACCTACCCAACAACCTGTCCATGTCCTCAGGAGCCACAGGGTCAAACTCATCCCAAACAATGTCACCAAGACCACCCTCAGACGTCTCACCTGAGTCACCGCAATTTTGGTCCAAACCGTCCCGAAGCTGAACGATTTTATCGTATAGATAACCGTTAAACTCCTCAGCACGTCCCTGCAACGGGTCATCCCGCTCCCCCTGGTGAAGGAGGGAACAAGTCACCCGAAACAGGGCGGCTGGGCGGTTATCTGCCGACGCAATGAGGGAGGAGGCGTAGCAACGCCTCGCTTCCCTCAATGCCACTAGGTAAGCCCTATTATAGGACTTCACTAGTGTCCGATCAGCCTCTGAACGGCTAGACCTCCAGGAACTCTCTAGGCGTCTTCTCCGGCGCTTCATCCCCCTCAGCTCCTCGGAGAACCAAGGAGCCGGTTGGGACCTGCGCCGGGTCAGAGGCCGCAAAGGCACGACACGGTCTAAGGCCCCCGCCGCGGCCCGTTCCCAGGCCGCAACAAGTTCCTCAGACGTGCCGTGAGCCAGACCCTCAGGAAGTGGCCCAAGCTCCGTCCGGAACCTCTCCGGGTCCATCAGGCGCCTGGGACGGAACCAACGCATCGGTTCCGTCTCCCTGCGGTGTTGGATGGCGGTTAGTCTAATTGGACTAATGTGTTTCCTTGTGCTTCCTATCTGGTTTATTTGAGAGAGCTGACCGATGCTAAAGGTAAAGGTTCCCTTGCACATACGTGCTAGTCATTCCCAACTCTAGGGGCAGTGCTTATTTCCGTTTCAAAGCCGAAGAGCCAGAGTTGTCTGAAGACATCTCCATGGTCATGTGGCCAGCATGATTAAATGCCAAAGGCGCATGGACGCTGTTACCTTTCCATCAGAAGTGGTCCCTATTTTTCTACTTGCATTTTTTACGTGCTTTCGAACTGCTAGGTTGGCAGAAGCTGGGACAAGTAACAGGAGCTCACTAACAGGTGATTTCTGAATTGTTTCAAAAGTCAATATTAAATATTTTTAAAATGCTAATATCAAGAGAAAGGTGAAAGAATGAAGAATTAAACACAAATTTAGTAAGAAATTTAGTAAAGAATGTAGTATATGAAAAGTATATGAAAAGAGCTATAACCTACAAAGAAGAATTGGAGTGGAACGAATGACAAGCATGCCATAAAAATACATGTTTTGAAATTGTCTTGTCGAGGATGAGCAATTACATGTTGCTATGGAGAAATGGCATAGGAAACAACTGAACAGAATGTGTGCAACTGTCTTCAACCTCTGTATCTGAGCATATTCACAGGCATTCCTGTTTGCAGATATTGAACAACGTCCCCATCATCGCCTTTAAGGTTAGATGTCAGACTTTGCTAATAGGAATGCCTTTCTGTGTGGGTGGAAAGGATGATGTGAAGATATTTACCGATGGCATAAAGAGTAACAGCATGGTCTCTATAGTGGTAGTGTTAAAAGTTTAGATCTATTATTTTGTAGGTCTGAGTCAAACTCTGCTTAGTCTGTTTCCTGGAGGCAAAATTGATAAAGCTGAGATTGGAGAGATTGCTGCAAGCCAGATCGGAAACTATTAGCTCATTTCAAGAGAAAGTATATTTATCTACCAGGTTAAACTGGTTCAGGGATTTGCCATCAAATACTTGTTTCAGCACCTAAAACAACAGTTTCCTACAGATTCTCTAGAGCAAAGATCCAGCCAAGATGTATAGAAAGAAATGTATAGGCTATGGAGCAGGAATGCAGAATGTAGATCTCAGAAATTCTGACTGAGTTGGTTTTTGAAGCAATTACATAGTTATAAATACAGAGATGTCAGATACAATACCCTGTGATCAAATAAATATAGGATTGGCAAATGTGAGATATTTTGGTTGCATTGAAAGAATTTATGCACCGGAGACAAATTCCTTGCGTGTGCAATCATATTTGACCAATCAAGAATTCTGTTCTGTTCTGTTCTGTTCTGTTCTGTTCTGTTCTATTCTATTCTATTCTATTCTATTCTATTCTATTCTATTCTATTCTACTCTACCCTACTCTACCCTACCCTACCCTACCATACCCCTACCCTACCTACCCCACCTACCCTACCCTACCCCACCCTACCCTATCTATACATGATAAAGCAATTGCACCCTTTAGAAGAGGAAAAAAAGAAAGTTAATGTTGTAGAAAGTTTTTAAAAATAATAAAAAGCATATTTGGGAACATAAGAGTTCAATGAATTATATTTATTGTGTACTGAAATTTATTAAAGTATATTAAGCCAACAAATGGGATGGGAGGATACTGATAAACCATTAGTTTAGCATTGAAACAAATAGCATAATGCTTACAAGAGATTTCAGTGACAATTTCCAGAGGTATAACTACATTAATTCTCAGTATATGGAATTTTATTCAGGTTTATATTCTCCAAATGAATACCTGTTAATATTTAAAAGAGAATAAAATGTTATTATAACTACCAATAATCTATATTATTAGAGGATTGGTATCCTTTCATACCCCTTCATGGATTACTGCCTTGTCATGGCGAAGGGGCTTGCGTAGCTCAATGAAGCTATGAGCTATGCCGTGCAGGGACACCCAAGATGAACACCCATAGCAGAGAGTTCTGACAAAACGTGATCCACTGGAGAAGGAAATGGCAACCCACTCCAGTATCTTTGCCATGAAAACCCCATGGACAGTAAGAAAAAAGAAAATCTTACAAGCTAGGCTCCTAAATTCCTACAAGCTAGGCTCCAGCAGTATGTGGATCGAGAACTACCAGAAGTACAGGCAGAATTTTGAAGAGGCAGAGGAACTAGAGATCAAATTGCCAACATACACTGGATCATGGAGAAAGCTAGGGAGTTCCAGAAAAACATTTACTTCTGCTTCATTGACTATGCTAAAGCCTTTGATTGTGTGGATCATAACAAATTGTGGCAAATTGTTAAAGAGATGGGCATACCAGACCATCTTATTTGTCTCTTGAGAAACCAGTATGCGGGTCAAGAAGCAGCAGTGAGAACTGGACATGGAACCACTGATTGGTTCAAAATTGGGAAAGGAGTCCAGCAAAGCTGTATACTATTTAACTTATGCAGAGCACATCATGAGAAAAGCGGGGCTGGATGAATCAAAAGTTGGAATTAAGATTGCCGGGAGAAATATCAACAACCTCAGATATGCAGATGATACCACTCTAATGGCAGAAAGCGAAGAGGAACTAAATAGCCTCTTGATGAGGGTGAAGGAGAAGAGTGCAAAAGTTGGCTTGAAACTCAACATTAAGAAAACTAAGATCATGGCATCCGGCCCTCTTAATTCCTGGCAGATAGATGAGGAAAAAATGGAGGTAGTGACAGATTTTATTTTCCTGGGCTCCAAGATTACCGCAGATGGGGCTGCAGCCAAGAAATTAAAACACGCTTGCTCCTGGGGAGGAAAGCTATGGCAAATCTAGACAGCGTACTAAAAAGCAGAGACATCACCCTGACAATAAAAGTGTGTATAGTCAAGGCTATGGTTTTCCAAGCTGCAATGTATGGCTGTGAAGGTTGGACCATAAGAAAGACTGAGCACCAAAGAATTGAGGCCTTTGAACTCTGGTGCTGGAGAAGACTCCTGCGAGTCCCTTGGACTGCAAGGCGAACAAACAAGTCAGTCCTAGAGATCAACCCTGACTGCTCTTTAGAAAGCCAGATCCTGAAGATGAAACTGAAATACTTTGGCCACCTAATGAGAAGGAAGGACTCACTGGAGAAGAAACTAATGCTGGGAAAGATTGAGGGCAAAAGAAGAACAGGACGACAGAGAATGAGGTGGCTGGATGGAGTCACTGAAGCAGTAGGTGTGAGCTTAAATGGACTCCAGAGGATGGTAGAGGATAGGAAGGCCTGGAGGAATGTTGTCCATGGGGTCGCAATGGGTCAGACACGACTTCGCAACTAACAACAAATCCTTTAATAAAGGTGAACTTCCAAACTTGGGAGAAGATTTATTCTCATAATAATGTAGCAGCCATATTAGCTTAATTTAGATGCAAAAGAAAAGCCATCTAAATAGAGCAACTTGAATTCTTGATTTCAAAAGGGATATCTAGTAACATTTATATATCGGATAAAAATGAATTAGTTTAATCCTTCTGCTTGAATAATTATTAATGGAAGTATTTGCAGTGTAATTAAAAAGAGACATACTTATTAAGGATGCCTATTAGCTTCTTCAGTATTTAGTTTGATGTTGTAAACACAGGTGTGTAACTTCCATGGTATTTAGGAGCAGGAATTGCATATAGTTCATTGCTCTACAGTACAGAAGTCAAGTTTTTTTTAAATGATTATCAAAAGTCTTTCTCAAATTTGAGGAAATGGTATGACACTATGGTAAATAGGTATACAATAAACTGGAATAAATCTAATATTTCCCAATTTGTAATATGCTAATTATAGAAGCATACAGAGGATTAGGATTTATTTATAGTAAAAATGAATCTGGCTTCAATGTTGATACATACTTTGAAATTATTGTTTTGTTGATTCTGCTTAGGTAGTTTTTAAAAATGAAGAAATTGGTGTGTTTCTACTTATTTAGGCATTGATACTTTGATGAACCAGATTCTTGGGATGGAATGTTAATTATATTTCCCCTAATTTGGAATTTATGAAGACCATTGGCTATACTGTGCATGGATTATTATAATCTGTTTATGCATTCCTGGGATTTTTTTTAAATTGCAGATTAGGTTGCTTCATGAAATCAGTCAATTCTCAGCCTTTCTATTTATGGAAAAGAAAGATTAGATAATTTGGTTCAAGACAGCTAGGTTCAGGGTTGTTGTTTTTTTAAAAAGTTGCAATTAGCATAAAGAGAAAATTTCCACTCCTATAATAGAAAAGTAGTCTTAATTTTAGTCATATAAAATTCTGCCTCCACCCTGCTTTTAGAAAACAAGGGATTATTAAATTCATGACACTTGAGATTTTTATCTGCACTAATCTACTTAGTTATATGCTTTAGAACCATGATAGCGAACCCATGGCACGCGTGCCACAGGTGTCAAGGAGAGCCCGCTCTGCGTGTTTACCAGCCATCACCCCAGCCCAGCTCTACCACGCATGTGCACGCGCCTCCCACCAACCAGCTGGTCTTCGGGTCTCTTCTGAGCATGCGCAAAGGGTGCTCGAATTGCATTTTGGGGGTTCGTGTGTGCACTCCCACACCCCATTTTGGGCCTGGAAGGCTTCCTGCACTGACCTGGAAGCCAAAACTGGGCGTGGGGGCCCCGTGCAAGGCCCCCCCACGCCCCATTCTGGCTTCCAGGTTGGTTCAGAAGGCTTTCCAGGCCCAAAACGGGACTGGGGGAGCTTGTGCCTGCAAAGAGGCTGCGGCTGCAGGCCATTCATGCCAGCAAAGAGGCAGCAGCTGCAGGCCGTTCACACCGGCAAAGAGGCAGCGGCTGCAGGCTGTTCGTGCTGGCAAAGAAGCTGCAGCTACAGCTGCAGGTCATTTGTGCCAGGAAAGAGGCTGCGACGACAGGCTGTTTGCGACAACAAAAAGGCTGCAGTGGCAGGCCGTTCGTGCTGGCAAAGAGGCGGCGGCAGGCCAGTGTCTCGGGGCGGAGTCATGCCCAGCTGCACCAACAAAGGCTGGAAGTAACTGCTCACAATGTTTTAGCCCAAAATAGGGTGCGGGGGTGCAGAGGCTCATGTGCGGAGGTGCTCCCATTGCATTGCACAAGCGTGGATTTGTGTGTGCACGCTTCGGGCACGCAGCACCAAAACAATTAATCATCACTTCTTTAGAATATAAGAGTACCCGAGAATCCTACAATATCACATTATATAGATTGGTTCTCATACAAAGTTTTCATAGGCAAAAATTTCAACCAATGCAGCTTTTCCTAACAAACAATTGCAAATTAAAAGTTTACTGATATAAAAGGTAAAGTCTCCTTCAAGTTTTGCTTGAGCCCTGATGACTTTTTGGTCTTCCTACACACTTTTCTTGATAATAGGAATTGTTTTGCTATTGTCTAATTTTCGAATTCAGCTCTGATATAGTTCTGAAGATTTTCCATCCAGGCAATAACCAGGCTGACAATATTTAGATCCTAAACCCAAACAACATTACACAGGTATTTGTTCCTTCGGAAATTATTGTAATAAAAATACATGATGCTTTACAATTTATTCCTTAATATTCAAAATTTGAGGAAAGAAAAAGCAGAGAAAAGGAATGACTCACTTTTGAGAAGATATAAGCTGCATTGACAGTAATGGATAGCAAAAAATATTTTTATAGTTTTACAACTATAAAAAGTATTTTAAGTATTGATTATCTTAAAACAGGAGTGTCAAGCTGGGGAAAAAACATTGTGATACCTCATGTGACGGCAACGTGACGCCGCGAGTTTGACACGTATCTTAAGAGATAGAAATTACAATAAAACCAATTAATGCAATCTAATCAAGTCAGAAACTAATATACTTTAAGTATGAATTAATTTAAGAAGAAAAATGGAAAAAGAAAAAAAGAAATTAATAGAATTAAACTATATTGGTCACAGCTGGTTCATCGGCTTCTGGTGTTAGATACCTAGAATTGTTTCGTAACTCTTGGTGCCTTGATTTCATTTACTGTACAGATAGATCCTAATATATGCATACAGTATTTCACAGGTAGTGGAAAACCTTCATTTGCATGGATCACAAGTTCTTGTAGACTCCTATCCAGAATCAATGCTTTTTTTATTACATAATCAACATATTGGAGCCTGCTTTTCTTCTATTTTAATGAAATAGTTTATTTTTTCCTGCTCTTAATTTCTTCATTTTTCTCCCAACTCTTAAAAAGTCCCTAGAGTCATTTATCCCTTTTGCCTTAATGAAGATTATGCAAGGCTTTTACTAAACAAGTTAACTGCAGGTGTTTTTATTTACAGACCATTCTCAAATGGTATCACAAGCTTTAAAAGTAGGAGATAACAAGATTGTTGCAACCTGCTTATCTTCCTCTTAGCTTCCTGGGATGTTCACAAACTTGGTTGGTGAGCCTTCATCTCATGGACAGATCACTGAATCCATCATATCTGACAGAAATCCTGAGGTCTCTGTTGCATCATTATGAGCACCAAGGAGATCACCCAGTGGTGGGATTCAGCCAGTTCGCACCAAAATTTGAATCCCACCACTGAGATCACCCATTTCACAATTTATAAATTCTGTAAACCTCTTAACAGAGTAATAGAGTTGGAAGGGACCTTTGAGGTCTTCTAATCCAACCCCTGCTCAAGCAGGAGACCCTGTATCATTTCAGACAAATGGCTGTCCAATATATTCTTAAAAGTCTCCAGTGATGGAGCACCCACAACTTCTGGATGCAAGCAGTTCCACTGATTAATTGTTCTCAGTGTCAGGAAATTTCTTCTTAGTTCTAGGTTGGACCTTTCTTTGGTTAGTTTCCAGTATTGCTTCTTGTCCTGCCTTCAGGTGCTTTGGAGAATAGGTTGGCCCCCTTTTCCTTTTGGCAGCCCCTCAAATTTTGGAACAGTGCTGTCATGTCACCCCTAGTCCTTCTTTTCACTACCCAATTCCTGGAACAGTTCTTCATATGCTTTAGCCTCCAGCCTCTTAATCATCTTTGTTGCTCTTTTCTGCACTCTTTCCAGAATCTCAACATCTTTTTTATATCGTGGTGATCAAAACTGGATACAGTATTCCAAGTGTGGTCTTACCAAGTCATTATAAAGTGGTACTTACACTTCACTTGATCTTGATTCTGTCCCGCTATTAATGCAGTCTAGGATTGTGTTAAGTTTTTTTGCTGGCTGTAGCACACTGCTGGCTCATATTTAAGTGGTTCTCCACTAGGACTCCTAGATCCCTCTCACAGTTACTACTACTGAGCCATAGGTACCAGCTATTCTGTACCTGTACATTTGTAGAGACAGAAACTCACTCCCCCCCACCTTTGTCAATGGGTCAGAGGTAGAAACTCATTCTCCCCACCTTTGTCAATGGGACCATCATCTGCAACACAATAGGATCCACCTAGCAATAGAAACTCACCACATGACACCTGGGAAGTTTACATCAGCCAGCAAGGCTAGCTAAGACCCCCACACCCTGGGAGTCAACAACCAATCAGGATACTCTTCCTGTGCCCCAGAAAGTTCAAAGCTCAGAAAAAGCATAAAGCCAGAAAGCTCACAGGATCTCATCTCTTTTCTGTTCAGGAACTCAAGCCATGTGATCCTGACCGCCATTAAACCATCTTTCCAAGCAGCCTCCATGTTTCCAGTGTCTTTGTCCCCACTTGGAACAATACTAACATTTAAAGTAACATGATTAGGTGAAATATGTACAAAATATAGCACAGAAACTTAGTCAAAATAAACAATTGAAAATGGTTTGTAAAGAAGCTCAGATCGTCATAATAAATAGGCTTTTTTACCATCAACACCACAGTTAGAATCTTTATAGAGTAAAATGAAAGAGGAAAGTATTCTTAATTATAGTATCTGCCATCAATAGTGTTCTGCACTTATAGAGAAAAAGGGTGAAGTATTAATAACCAGAGGCGCGTTGAATTCTTCAGAATCTTTTAGCAGCTATAGTTTTCCTTGTTGTTCTGTTTTACCTATGATGTTAATCTAACTTTCTTTCCATCTGTCAAGATAAATCTTCTGACCTTGATTCTGTCTACCTTACAACTTTGAAGATTTGATTCACAAAGACTCTGGGGATAAGGTAAAGGAGGTTATGTTTATTCCTCAGAAGCCTTCCACAAGGGCTTTCTGCATAACTAAAGAGAAATGCTTTTAGGACTTCATCCAGAAATAGCAATCCAATCTCATACAAATCAGATCCATCAAGTGTTGATGCATTTGAAAGAGTATGGCTAGGCTCCATCCTCATTCTTGCAACTAATTCTTCTTTTTTCTTTCATTAGTAGGACTTCTCTCTCTTTTTTTTTTAGCTAAACACACATTTCGTATCTTCTTGCATCTACATTGCTTCTGGCCTCTCCTTTTACTTTAATGTCAAAGACCTTTAAGCTGATGACTATCATGCTGATTCACCTCCTGCAGAAGGTGGCATTACTAATAACCATGATTTTGGATTGTTGAACTGAAAAACTATGTGATTTATTACAGTATTATTCTCAAAACCTCTTCAGTTTGGGGAAAACATAAATTATATTTATTTCATCCCCTACATAGCAAGTTGGAATCAGATTAGAGCAGAGTTTCAGGATTGATAGCTAGACATGAAGGCTCTGCCTATTTTTAACTACTTCTAGTTTCTCCCTGTATTCATCTGCTTTCATCTTTGTGAGGATCCTCTTCCTGAGGATCTTGCCCACGGCACGACCGAAGAACTAGTTGCGGCTGGGGCTTTGGACCATGTCGTGCCTTTGCGGCCTCTGACCCGGCGTAGATCTCAATTGGCTCCTTGGTTCTCTGAGGAGCTGAGAGAGATGAAACGCCGGAGAAGACGCCTAGAGAGTACTTGGAGGTCCAGCCGTTCCGAAGCTGATCGGACACTAGTTAGATCTTTTTCGAAAGCCTACCTAGTGGCACTGAGGGTGGCGAAACGTTCCTACGTTTCCACCCTCATTGCGTTGGCAGATAACCGCCCGGCTGCCCTGTTTCGGGTGACCCGTTCCTTTCTACACCAGGGGGGACGGGATGACCCCTTGCAGGGATGTGCTGAGGAATTTAGTGGTTATCTATACGATAAAATCGCTCAGCTTCGGGATAGTTTGGACCAAGATTGTGATGATCCAGATGAGATGACTGAGACACGTCTTGTTGATGTTGTTTGGGATGAGTTTGATTCTGTGGCTCCCGAGGACATGGACAGGTTGCTGGGGAGGTTACATGCCACTACATGTTTACTGGACCCGTGTCCCTCCTGGCTGGTGCTGGCCACTCAGGAGGTGACACGAGGCTGGCTCCGGGGAATTATAAATGCTTTTTTGTTGGAAGGGGTCTTTCCCGCTGCCTTGAAAGAGGCGGTGGTGAGACCCCTCCTTAAGAAGCCTTCCCTGGACCCAGCTATTTTGGGTAATTACCGTCCAGTCTCCAACCTTCGCTTTGTGGCGAAGGTTGTAGAGAGTGTGGTGGCATGGCAGCTTCCCCAGTACCTGGATGAAGCTGTCTATCTAGACCCATTCCAGTCCGGCTTCCGGTCCGGGTATAGCACGGAGACAGCTTTGGTCGCGTTGGTGGATGACCTCTGGAGGGCCAGGGATAGGGGTTGTTCCTCTGCCCTGGTCCTGTTAGATCTTTCATCGGCTTTTGATACCATCGACCATGGTATCCTGCTGCGCCGGTTGGGGAGTTTGGGAGTGGGAGGCACCGTTTATCGGTGGTTCTCCTCCTATCTCTCTGACCGGTCGCAGATGATGTTGACAGGGGGGCAGAGATTGACCGCGAGGCGCCTTACTTGTGGGGTGCCTCAGGGGTCGATTCTCTCGCCTCTCCTGTTCAACATCTATATGAAGCCGTTGTGCGAGGTCATCAGTGGCTTCGGGGTGAGTTATCAGCTGTACGCTGATGACACTCAGCTGTACTTTTCCACCCCGGGCCACCCCAACGAAGCTGTCGAAGTGTTATCCCGTTGCCTGGAGGCCGTACGGGTCTGGATGGGGAGAAACAGACTCAGACTCAATCCATCCAAGACAGAGTGGCTGTGGATGCCGGCACCCCGGTACAGTCAGCTGCAACCGCGGCTGTCTGTTGGGGGCGAGTCACTGGCCCCAACAGAGAGGGTACGCAACTTGGGCGTTCTCCTGGATGGACGGCTGTTGTTTGAAGATCATCTGGCGGCCGTCTCCAGGAGAGCCTTTTACCAGGTTCGCCTGGTTCGCCAGTTGCGCCCCTTTCTGGACCGGGATGCCTTATGCACGGTCACTCATGCTCTCGTCACTTCTCGTCTGGATTATTGCAATGCTCTCTACATGGGGCTACCCCTGAAGTGCACTCGGAGACTCCAGTTAGTTCAGAATGCAGCTGCGCGGGTGATTGAGGGAGCTCCACGTTGCTCCCGGGTAACACCACTCCTGCGCAGTCTGCACTGGCTACCTGTGGTCTTTCGGGTGCGCTTCAAGGTTCTGGTTACCACCTTTAAAGCACTCCATGGCTTAGGGCCCGGGTACTTACGGGACCGCCTGCTGTTACCTTATGCCTCCCACCGACCCGTACGCTCTCACAGAGAGGGTCTTCTCAGGGTGCCGTCCGCCAAGCAATGCCGGCTGGCGGCCCCCAGGGGAAGGGCCTTCTCTGTTGGAGCACCTACCCTCTGGAACGAACTTCCCCCCGGTTTGCGCCAACTATCTGACCTTCGGACCTTTCGCTGTGAATTGAAAACTTATTTATTTATCCAAGCGGGACTGGCTTGATTTTTAAATTTCCAAATTTTAATTTTTTGTAATTTTATATGGGGTATTTTAGGTTGGGTCAATTGACGGTTTTAATTTGGCCATTATTGAATATGTATTTTAATTGATATTTTAATTTTGTATATTTAATTGTTTTAACTTTGGCTGTACACCGCCCTGAGTCCTTCGGGAGAAGGGCGGTATAAAAATTTAAATAAATAAATAAATAAAATAAATAAGCAGCCATTCATTGTCTTCTCCTGAATTTAGAAAAAGCTGAGAGGGGAATCTTATTTGGGGTCCAGCAAACAGGATGGGATGGTCTAGTACTTATTTTTATTTAATAATTAAATTTTTATACTAGTCATCCACCCTATAAGGTAACTCTGGGCATCTTAGAAATAATAAGTAGACTTACAAGTAAGGTAGCATTCAAATTGTAGGTTGAAGTTTGCCAACCCCCTTTAATTTGTGTGATAATACAGAGCAGTAATTCAGAGTTTATATGCAACCAGGTAGCCATTGCTTAGCAACCACTATAGAAACCTGTAGCTTTAGCACTAAGCATTGTAGTTGCTAAGTGGAAACTGAGATGACCATAATGGACTTACAACATGACTTTCCATTTGGTTGTTAAGCATGTCACTGTAATCGTTAAGTGAAAAATCATGTGATTGTGACTTACAATTTTACTCCCACATTCTCCATTAACTATGCTTGTCACAACAAGGTGATCAGAAAGCACACAAATAGTCAACATATGACCACAAGATACTTCAACAGTTGTAAATGTGAGGTTTGAATCGTTTCAAAACTAGCTATTTTTACACATCAGAACTTCAGGCATTTACTAAATGAGATATTAAGCAAGGACTATTTGTACTACAATCTTTTAAGAGGATTTGAATGGTTGATTTCAGAATAATTATGTTTGAATCTATTTTAAAACTGTAATTTAAGGATTTAACTATATTTATAGAAATAAATAAAAATTGCAGTTTAGAATAGTTTTCAGCTGGATACAAATACATTCAAAAGCCATTTCTAAAGTTTGTACAAAAATCATATTTTAATTTTTGTCTGAAATCATTATTCATGAGTTGAAAGGCACACAGCGTTAACAGGCTATTCTTGGGAATATGCAACTGAATTATACATTACTTCCTAGAAAGTCTACTTAAGCCTTAGGGTTAACATGTGGGTAAGATAAAAATCTAAGTGCAGAAAAGGCATCTCCTGGTTTTTCCTCAGAGGGCTTTGATATCAGATGTTTCAAAACATGCCATGCTCATCTACAGCAGAACAACAACAAAAGTTTATATAGGTTCCTTTTCTTCCCAGCCTGTTAATCCCTCACCCCACCCATCCCACACCATTAGAAACAGTGACAAGAAAATACATAAGTCTTATTTTGATCTGAAATGCCTTTCTCGTTTCACTACCAAACTACCATCCATCTGTTTCATGGATTACTGGAACACATGCAATCAAAAATGTTGGCGCTCAGTAAGATAAAAATGCTTGAATTAAACTTCAAAAACATTTTTGACAGAAAAAGGGAAAAGATCTATATTAAGCTGACATGGTGAACATTATGATTGCAGAATCTTTTAAGACATTGCTTTGGCATATTCTCTTTGCAAAACTACTTACACCTCATGGTGGTGCACATATATAAACTCTCTCAAAGAGGAAGCTGTTTGTCTGTGGGTTAACATGTTGTGGTTAGTAATAAAGCAGAAGTTCAAATCTTTCCACCCAAAACTGATGTATTCACAGAATCTTGTATTTATTCTACGAGAGTTCTAACATTTGTCTCTTAGGAACAATATTTCCCCATTAATTATCCTTCTAAGCATCCAATTTATACAACAGGGGTTCCTAACCCCCAAACCGTGGACCTGCACTAGCTTGCAGCATGCCAGAAACTGAACTGCAAACAAGTGAAGCCCCAACTGCAGGATGCAGGCAGCATATGAAACCATGTCCCCTTCGGTTCACGGAAAAACCTTTCCACAGAAACGGTCCCTGGTGCCCAAAAGATTGGGGGCTGCTGGTATACAGTACTGTAGTTGTTTAGGGAGATTTTCAGAGCTACAATGTTTGATTTAGAAAACCAATTAACAAACACATTTGTTTTTGCTGTTTTCCATTTTGACATGATAGAATGATACATTACTTAAATTTATCTAGGTTTAGAAAAGTAGGGTTTTTGTACAATTTACTTCGTTTAGCAAAACCATACCAAAAGTTGTTACGTTGATGCTCAGTTTAAATTTTCAGGATCATAGACATGCCTTCATACATAGTTTTTCTTATTTACAGTTAAGCTTACTGACTGATTTCATACTTCATGCTAAAGAAATATGAAACAAAGCACATAATGGTTTAATATGATGAATGATTCAGCCCACTGCATACTATACTAATGTCTGTAAACCTTAGTTTTTATAGTTAAATTCTAATCAAGATTAACATAACACAGTGATGTAAGTCAGATGCTATGGAATCTCAATATCTGGCCAAATTATGGATATCTTATAAACTGCTTGGCAAAAAAAATGGGGGATTTTGTAGCTGTTACATTGGTATATCATCACATTTTATCTGATTATCTAAGGGAATGGTATAATATAAATCATGTTGTAAATTACATTGGGTTTGTTTGGATTAGCTGTGTGAATGTTTTAAAGTGAGTAGTATCAATAACATGGGTATTGTAAGTAGTTACACATGAAAAAAAGATTTAACATGGAACCAGTTGTGTCAAACCCATGGATATATTTCAGTATTTCAATTACTGTCCTGTGTTCTATCATAGAATACTTATGTATAAATATCGAGTCATAGAAAATAAATGATTTCCCAGTATGATAAGCTACACTTTTATCTCAAAATATCAGTTTCCAAAAATCATTGATAACTGTAATAAATTACATTTCTGAAATCATACAAACATGTACATTTAAGAAATGACAGTCAAAATTACTAAATTCATAATTGCCCACCAAAAGGCAATCTTTTGTAGAAATTAGAAAAAATACATGAACATAAGCATTACAACATTTTAGTACAGGTCCTTTCAACATACCACTTATACCAACAAATGGCAAAATACATCAGCATATTGTCATCCACCACATAAAATTGCAGAACACCACATAAAATTGCAGAACACATTCCAAATTCTCAATGAAACATGTTTCACATACAGTGAGTATAGTCTTCCTGCCCTTCCTGCAAGCTTAAATAAGGTTAACCAGAATGCATAACACTGTGAAAATGTGTATGTAACCCAGCATGGCTTGTCCTGGGTGAAAAAGGTAAAATCTAAATCCGTAGGGAGGACAAGAAACTGTTTAAACATCATTTGTGGTATCTGGGTCACAGGTGTCCTGCAAACACTACTATACTAGAAACTTAAGAAATGTGGTGAAGATGGTTAAGATTGTATGATAGAGCAATACATAATAATAGAATAAGTTATGGTTTGGGATATTTGATATAGTAGTATAGAGCTTCAACTAGAAAATTCTGAGTTGTTTGCCTCCAGAGATATATTGAAGCTTATATATATAAAATGAGATATTTTCTGTGTGAATAAATTAAAGCTTTAGAGAAAGCTACTGGTTGGGTACAAGCAGACCGATAATTCTCCTCTAAGGTTGCTATGGAAACTAGCAGTGCTTGCTATAATTGAGAGCATCTTAAAACATCCTGACATTTCCTTCTTTTCTCTCAGCCATTTTACATTATTTTTATGTTGTATAGGTAACATCCGTTCAAAAGATAATAGTTAATGAACATTCCTGTTTGAATATCAGTCTGCTGTTATTTTTTATTGGATATTTTAAACTGCCTGCATGAAAGCAAGCTCCCTGGATTTGTTTGTCTTCCAGTTCTAGTGGCTGCGTATATGGGTTCCATTGCATCTACTGTAGAGACTAAAAACTAATTTAACGGATAAATTTTATAGCAATATGTTTCTGAAAACTAATCTTTCAATATGAATGGTAAGTCACTTCATTTTTGCAAATCTGTTTAGATTATGAATTGAACTGCATTTCTTAAAAAAAATTCTAAAAATATTATCGTGCCATTACACATTTGAGTAATGAGATGAGATTTTTCCTTTCTATAATTTGGATAATAGAGTGTTGCTGTTTTCAGTCAGTTGGTACCAAATTATTTAATATTGTACAAGCCATTGAAAAGAAGCATTTCTTACTATAAGAGCATTACATAGGATGTGAACGATAATATAATTAGCTTATTGTCTGTAGATTGCTTTTAATATACAGTATGTAATTAAAGTTTGGTAATTTCAAATTAGAGTTAGTGCAAATAACCTTTTATTTCAGTTTATTGGCATGTTTAATGTCATATACATTTCTACACAGTATTTAAGTAAGTAATTTGTTTCATGATTGGCTAAGGACTTTAGTTTTTTTAGTTGGCAATTGAAACTAATATGTGAAGTAATGGTCAGATGGACTGATTAGCTTGCCAAACTGATTTTTGTTATCATTTCTGACAAGAAAACTTGATTTTGATATCAAGCATGTACTGTAATAGGCTGAAGCAAAGTATTGTCATAAATTTAATGGATTTGGAAAATTAAAAATAAAATTATCTATGATGTATATAATAATTATTTTAGAACTTAGAAATTTATGTTTGATCTTATTTTAGCAAAGATCTCTGCTTTCAGAAAAATAACTTCTAAAAGGTTTTATATAAAATTGTAAATACTTCAGCAGTCTCAAAATGCAGCTTGAATAGGAAAGCTATTTATTTTTAGCTACCTTAGGGGGGTCAATATAGAATAGAACTGAAAAATACTTACTTGCAGAGTTGAATTTAAAAATATATTGACTAACTATAGCCTTATGAGGCTCATAGTAGGTATGCAAAAAGGAGTTCTGACTTGTACAACTACCTAATTTAGTCATGGTAACTGATTAGGCAGCTGCCACACAGATTGCAAAAACGTGGCCCATATGGAGTGTAGGCTATCTTCCCTTGAATTTCCTCTCTCCTAAATAGAGATTATGCTAAAGGATTGTGATACTTTTTCTATATTCTTCTCCATTGTGATGTTGTCTTACATACAGTTTGCCTCAACATAATACATAACATTTAGAATTAGGAACTCACATGTTTATTCTTCCTCTGGATCAGTTGCCATGCGTATAATGGAATGTTATACTGTATTTAAAATGTTATGCTTTTAATATTTGAAGATATCCATAAGAGTTCACTGGATGCTTGCAGAATTAGCTTTAGCCATAACATCAGCTGAAATATTTGTCGATTGTATGAACATGTGCCCCTATTTTGTTTCCAATCAAACTAGCGTATGTATATTTGAACTTATATTTGATATCCTAGGCAAAATCTAGGACTGATCACACAATTTAAAACTATATGTATTTTTATTATTTAGTGGTTATATCCCCCAAATGCACACATTATGCTGAGATATTGTACCAATTCATGAAGACAGAGAATATTACAATCAAGCCAGATATAATGTTTTTATTTTTTATTAGAAGAACAAGATCTGATGAAGACCAATCTCTTTTTGAAAAAAGAAAGTAAGCTTACCTTGTACAGTCTCAATATACTTGTTTATAGTCATCAGAAGATTCTGTTCCAAAGTTCATAAACCAGAGTTCTGATTAAGAATGGTGTTGAGAACAAGATACCATGTTGATTGGTACTATTATGGTCCTGTACTATTCTGTCTTTAGGTATCTGACATTAAAGAAAACTTTTGTCTATTCATCTGAAGAATGTGATATATTTACTTTCTTTTGTACCTCCCCACAGACTTCAAGAAAACAAATGGGAAAAAGTCAGAATTAAAGATCTTTAATCAATGAGATGCATATTTTCCTATAATAATAATTCTCTTGTTTCCACTGTGGTCTGCATTCAGTTGATTTTTTTTTCAGATTGTCACTATCCTCTGGAGTATTAGTAATGAAGCAATATGAATTTGAATACATTGGAGAAGAAAAAGGTAGCTTATAAACTCTGCCTGGGTTTGAAAGATTAAAACACAGCATACTAATCTTTGGCAGCCTGAAAAGTCAGAGCTATGTGCTACTCCCTGAAATCCTTGGATGCAATCCCCAAAGCCCCTCTAAAAATTACCACTATTATAATGTTTAATGTGATAAAGTTAAATTATTGAATGCTGGAGAATAATCACGCTAAATGGATTTGTAAATTTAATATAATCGTAGATACATTTCACTGTAAAATAAATTTAGTTTGAATTTTAATCCTATCTATTTCACCTGGCCAAACTTTTTTTATATATCTAGAGCACAGGATACAATCTAAAGGCCCACAATGTAGTCCATCTTTTTATCTATGGTGTACTTTGGAGCAGAGCTGGAAGATGTTGCATTGCTAGATTATGAATCCAAACTGCAGTCAGAAGCATGGCATTTAAAAGCTGAAATACAACAATCCAAAAATTAAAAGTTAATACAAAAGATTTGTATAATACAAGTTATTTATTTAGTTTTAATATTTATATATTAAAATTAATCATCTAGGCCATGGAGATAAGACTAAGTAAAAATTGCAGTTCAAGAAATAAAACTTTCTACTCTTAAATGTGATTGTGAACTGTGATTGTTCTTTTCATATTCATCTGGCATTATGACAAGCCATATCTTCCAAATGTAATTGTTGTTTCAAAAGTGACTAGATATACTATAATTTTCATCCTGCTCACTCACTCCTGCTCTGGTGGCTAGGAAGACTAAAGCCATCGTCATGCAGGGCTGACTAAGACATTGTAGATTGAATGTTGCTGACACATAGAATTGAAGTAATAGGCTGGAAGTGGAGATGTCTCGTAAAATCATGTAGTATGTTGACAACCACTAATATTTAATGCAATTACATGAATTATCAGTTTGTAGGTGAATGCTCTTAAAGGATCAAGTGATTGTCTTACGGCCAAATAGGAGTGGCTTTTGTAACAACAATTAAGTTTAGGTTCTCTAATGACCCAGATGTATCACAACTTTTCCTCCCTTTGCTAAACTGGGGCTTCACTCGTGCGTGCACGCGTGTCACATGTGCATGCAGACCTGCACATGCACAGTGGTAAAAAACACATTACTTCCTGGTTAAAGCCAGGAAATAATGACACCCGGGTGGATGGGCGGGGCTTTGCTCCGCCATCGCTACCAAATTGCTGAACCACTGGCCACGACCACGCAATCCGGTCTGAACCGGGAGCATTTCACCCCTGGTCCAGGCATAAGACAAATGGCAGTCCTCAGGACAAGGTACAAGGCAAAGACACTTCTGAAGGTAAAGCAAAGGGCAAAAGCAGTCCACAAGGCAAGACCAGTGGTAGTCCTTGAAGCAAGGCAAAAGGCATAAATCAAAGCCGAGAGAGTGTAATCCAAAACAAACAATTGTTCTTGGCAAAGACTAACTCCCCCATGATTTCTCCGTAAGTCAGTCCATTCCAGGTGTTCCTTGTGAGGAGGGATGGGACAACCTTCTCCCAAGTAGCCTTCCAGCCCTTCTCTGAGCTTTCCTACACTTTACTTTCCGTGCCCTTGGATTGAGTGGAAGAGGCATCTTTATCTCATCTGAAGTGATTTGCTCACTGTCAGTACCACTGCTTGTCAGCAGCTGATCCTCCCCTGTGTCAGTGAAGGCAGGCAGCTCTTTGCCAGGTTGACCATTTCCCCCAATGCCCTAAGGAGCCTGAGGTAGCATCATCCTCAGTCCCTGGGTCTCTCCACACATGCCAAGGGAGACGTGCCATCTCTGTCAGACAGTCCTGGTTCCAACTCCTCCTTCTCTGAATCAGGCTCCGATGGGGCCATGACAGGTTCCTGCAGAATAAATAGACAAATCTTCCTACACAAATTTATTTTAATGGCAACTAATTATTACCAAACTCCAAGACTGATAATAAATACCTGCAGCAGTTCATTTTTAAGTGGCTATAATAATCATGTGTCTGTAAATCTTGGCATAGCTGTTCTCTTTTATTCCCATGTTATAGAAACCAGTTGTGCAGTTATCGCGCTCTCTGCATGCTGCAATACACACTGACAATGTAAAAAAACAAAAAACTCAGCATTACCTTAGCCATCTCTAAGATGATCTGCAGTTCTCTGTCATTTTTATCATGAAGGATCAAATTCGAGCTATGAATTAAGTTTGGATATTACAGTATCCCACAGTCAAGTGGTCCCCATTCAATTGCTTCATAATCGGCTTCTGCCAAGCAAGAGTTAATGCAGAACATAGAAGTAAAATTGTTAGTTGCAGTGGCACTTATTAATGGAGTTGCCAGTCCCAATTTTGGTCACTAGGAGAGCACTGCGGATAACAGGGTGCTCCTCATTGTTTAAAAATAGCTTCTTTTTAGACAGAATTGCTGTACATTTTTGTTCCAAACTTGTTCATCGATTTAATGATTCCTTATATCGGGGTGTCAAACTTGCGGTGTCATGTCGTGTGACATATTGCAACTTTTCCCCTTCACTAAAACAGGTGGGAGTAGCCAGCACATGATGCATCCAGCAGGCCATGAGTCTGACACCCCTGCCTTATATGCTTTGGAAAAATGGAATAATTGGTCTATCACAAAAACCTGTCAAGATTAATGATGATAAATGATTTTGTAATTTTAACTGGATGAAATAGGAGAAGCTGATAATGCTGGTGATGCTGAAAGTGAGGTTGACAGGACTGGTTAGCTCTTAGTGAGGTCATGCTTATTGGGAAGATCAAAACATGATGCAAAAAGTATTCTTGAACAGGGGTTAGAGCAAGTAGTACCTAGCAAGATTGAGACTAGGCAGTAGCCTAAGAGCAGGAATGATCAAACTCAGAAGGAGATATCAGTACCATTTGTATTGTTGTCTAAAAAACCATATGGATACAGCTTTAGCATTACAAAAGTCAGGACTATGAGATTTTTATGTGGACAATGCTCCTCTTACTCTTACTCAGAAGTTTACTGAGTAATGATGTAGACAGGCCAAAGTCAAACATTCATGGGGACAGAACTGAAAGATGAATTATTGTTGTACAAGTCACATTAAATCAACATTGAATGTGAGAAGCATGAACTAAGGAAATACAGAATTATGAACATGGAAATGAAATAAGTAAATTGAACATCTGAGAAATTAGTGTAATTGCTGAATTGAAGTGCAATATGTTCAACATATATATGTCCAGGAACGGAAAGAGAAGCAATATGAAATATTGGTGTCAAATATAGAATGTTAAAAAGAGTTGATGTTCCAATATACTGATTTTTTTCAATTTGAGAAAAAGTAGTATATTTCATACATTTAGTAGTCTTCAACTTACAACCACAGTTGAGCTCAAAATTTCTGTTAAGCAAGACAATTAAGTGAATTTTGCCCCATTTTACGACCTTTCTTGCCACAATTGTTAAATGAATCTCTGCAGTTGTTAGGTTAGCAGCAGGGCTGTTAAGTGAATCTAGCTTCCCCGTTGACTTTGCTTGTCACAAACATGTCCCCTGGACATTGCAACCGTCATAAATATGAGTCAGTTTCCAAGTATTTGATTTTTGATCACATGACTATAGGGATGCTACAACAGTTGTAAGTGTGAAAAAAGTCACTTTTTTCATTGTTGTCATAACTTCAGTCACTAAATGAACCGTTGTCCCAAAGGGTGTTTTTTTCAGGAGGCAACTGGACTTCCTTGTTTTTTCTTTGAAGACGTTTCGCTTTTCCCCTAAGAAGCTTCTTCAGCTCTGACTTGATAGTGGAGAATGGAAAGATTTATATTCCTTGCAGACAGCTGGTCATTTGCATCCTTTCTGAGGGTCGTTGAAGCATTTGAAGGTTTATATGTGCCCTCAGGGTCACCTGAGTAGTGCTAATGGTTCCTGTAGTCTGCAATATTTTTTTAAAATCTGTTCATAATCTCACACCATTCGTAGGGTGTTCATCCCAAATTGCATAGCTAAAAGTCTGTAGAGATTCTCAGTCATCCAGCTCATGGTTGTCCAAAAATGGAGAATCTCTACAGACTTAAATGAACTGTTGTAAGTTGATTATTACCTGTATATGAAAGAGCATCTGAAAAGCTAACAGAAAAAATACTTCAGGAAAAAAGGCTGAAAACAAGTTCTCAAAAATTGAAAGACATCTAAGTAGCTTTTTAGAATTATTAGTAAACCCAATAATTTCTAAGGATGCTTTACAGTGAACTTAAATTGAATCAGGTTCAAAAACTGAGTTTGGAGAAACAGTGATTTAGACTAGTGAAGATAGTGAAAGCAGGGATATGTAAAGGTAAAGATTTCCCTCTCCAGTCATGTCTGATTCCAGGGGACAGTTCCTATCTCTCTTTCTTAGCCGAGGGAAAGCATTGCATTGTCTGAAGACGCTTCCGTGGTTATATGCCCTATAGGACAATATTCCAAGGCATGTGGAACGCTGTTACCTTCCCACCAAATTGGTACTTATTTATTTACTCACATTGCAGGCTTTCGAACTGCTAGGTTAGCAGGAGCTGGGGCAAGTAATAGGAGTTCACCCCATCATGCTCAGGTCTTGAACCTGGACTGCAGCTTTCCAGTTGACAAGCTCAGCATCTTTAACCACTGAGCCATCACACTCCTGAGAAGATAATGACACAGGGATACATACTATCCCCATATATATTGTATTTACACTGTAAATATAAGCATGGCACAATTGAAATTAATGCTGGTACAAGAGCCCACTTTTTCAACTACTGTTCAAGATACTCTCTTTGTTAATTGTAAAATGAGATTTATACGTTTGATTTGATATTTACCCCAAACATTTGAAAGGGAGGGGGGGAAAAGCTATCATAAATAACAGTGTAATTTACATTTGAAAACTTTTCTTCATGTTTCCATTGTGTTTGGTATAAAATATTGTTTTCTATTAAGTTCCTTGGCAGAGCAAATAATTTATTCAGATCATACAATTTGAACATCATAAGCAAACTGCATAACCTTTCCTGCATCCTACTACCAATCTCACATATCTTTATTTCTCCACAAGGCAAAGAAAGCTTTTTATTTTTTTACTAAACTACTTTTTCTTGCATATTAAATAGGAATGAACTAATTTTATTTTGGTGATTTAGCTGATACTTACATTGCATCCAACACAATATAGCAAGTCAATAACTTTATTTGCATTGTTTTATTCCTATCTGTGCCTATAGTAAATTGAGTGAAAATAAATAAAAAATTGGAGGAGTGAATAGTTTTGGAATTGTCTGCTTAACTTGTTTCAGCTAGGAGTATTGCATCATTTAATCATATAGAAATAGAAGAGTGTATTTTTAGCAGTTGACTACTTTACTTAGTCTAGTATTCATGTATATCAAGATCATATGTTGAACCTCTCTTTTTCACTACTTCGTATACATCTTGTGGTGGCACGTGGGGTAATATTTTAAGATAGAATACAATATAAGGGTGTTTTGGGGTGGGATGATCATGACTGCTTACTACTTGAATGTTGTTTAATTCCACCCACCCACTTGAACTGCTGAAAGGCAGGGTACTTTTTCATTTCAAAATATGAGCTGCCTGATCAGAGATATGTGTGTAATTTCTGTGAATTCTGCACAGAATGTGAAGTTCTCTCCCACGCCCCCATGTTGCTTGGCAGCTTTGAAATTTCACCTAGCATTTATTCCTATTTATGCAGTGGGCAAAAAAGAGAACGTTACGTCTATCCAGTCTGCACCACCATTCTGTGACTTATATTTTTTTCTTCTTCTGAGCTTTTCATACAAATCAATTTTGATATTAGTGTGCTTGAATCTGATTGTTCAGATTCCTTATAAAGCTATTAAAGGGTAATTTCTGTAGCAGTTTGTAGTGTTTAATATTGTACAATTGCTGCCTGCACTTGATGTTTGTCTGTCTGTCTTTTTTTTACAGAAATTCATTTGTTGTTGCCTAGTCCATTTTGGCAACATTTGGGAGGGCTGGGGTATTTTGGTATCTAATCCTAGGAAAAAAAGGAATGGAGACAAGAACATGATAATAATTAATCTAGTTTTTATCTATCATATGTAGAAAATGTGTAAATCCTTTTTCTCTTTCTTCTTTCTTTTCTTCACATCTGTGTGGGTGAATACTTCTGCAAATCCTTGGCGAAAACTTTAGAAATCTTTGGTATGGTCATTTTTTCATTAGAACCCAGAGTCATTGACTACATTACAAAATTATTAAATGGGGAAATTACGTTATCCTAATTTTTAGAAAAATATTATGAAGCTTATAGTAAATTTTGGGAGAAAATATGAAATGTGCACTAGATAGAAAATTCATAGTGGAATTATCTGTACACTTAAGGATATGGATTTTACATGATACCCCCTTTTTAAATAAGTAGCTAATACCAATTAATAAAATGACTTAACTATCTTCTGATTTTGGTTGAAGCATTTTAATAATTTGATGTTAGACTAGGTTGTTCCTAAATTCCTAATTTCAAAGAGTTAATATTTAGCTTTCCACTGTTCAAATACAGAAATGCAAAGTAAAATCTAAAAATAATAATAGGCACAAGCAAAAGAAGGCATAATTTGAAACTTTTAAAGGCATGCCTTGAAAGTCATTTATATTTAAATCATTTCTTATTATTGGGTTTATTTCTTTGTTGTTGAAAACTTAAAATTAAATACTTGCAGAATTATTTGCAGTTTCATGTCATATTTCTTAAAAGACTATTCAGCACAGCACAAGCTATCAAAAATGGAGAAAGTCTTTAACTTTAAATATTACTTTCTTAAATGAAGGAATGTCCACTTGAACTACTCATTAAGTGATTTTAATATGTAGTTAGAACAAAATATTTCCTAAAACATGCATGCTTCAGATTGTAAAAGCAATAACTCTAAATTTAGTTCAGAAACACATTGACAGCTTATATAATTGCAGTATTAACTGCTGCTAATATTAATAATATTCTAAAAAATAGTTCATTAAACATATACTCTGCGGTCATCACTATACAAACCAGTATCTAGAATATTCAAAATGTTCTTAGTATATTGGCAAGTATCAGCCATTAAAGTCTTTAGATGCTGTATTTGATCTTAAAACTTCAACAATTTAGTCTATGAGATATTTAACAGCCCTGTACAGAGTAACCAAAAAAGATGATTCCCAGCATGCAGGATCAAGAACAAGGCACATTCCCACCCCCCCATATTGTTAAAGCAGATGCAAAATTTTCAAGATTTGCACAGTTACTGAAGAGGCTGCTTCCCAAATAGAAAATGGAACAAAATGGTTATCAATGTACATATATGAGATAGTTGGGAACAGTTTAGAAATAACTCTGCAAGCCTGGAAAAGGTGCAATTTCTTTTAATGATTTAAAAACATGCCCCATGCTTTATTCAAAAGATTTAACTTACCATATTTCAAAATTTCCATCTCAGATAATAGATCTCTTTACTGTAGAAAATTATTTAAGACAGGAATCTAAAAAATGCACAACTCGCTTAGAAAGTGGTGACAGTGGAACAGATTGCTTTTTGCTGCTATTTCAGGAAAACATTCAATTTACGATGCAGGTTATGATACAATGTAATGTGTGTGTAATGTTCAAAAGAAACATTGTTCCTGTTCAGGTTTTTTTTTAAAATCTCACTTAACTACATTGCTGTTTATCAGATTGCTGTTTCTCAACTTTAAACAATTTTAAGACAACCTCTGGCTGGAGAATTCTGGGAGTTGAAGTCCATGCCAATTTAAGTTGCTAAAGTTGAGAAACACTGGGCTGCTATAGGTGAAAGTCATGTCTGTAATAAGCTTAATTATTAATTACATATATGATTCAACCATTGGCCCATTTCTTCCTGATTACTCACATCATAGCAGAACTCAGTATAGGAAAACAATGGAGTATCATTCTCAAGTCTCCAGATTTTCATTAAAGACATGGGATTGTTATCCTTCTGATTGGAGACAATGGAAAGAGATGTCTCATTTGCTCATTATTACAATGTTTACATTCACTCTAATGAAATAACACTACATCCCTTGAAACAGCCCCAGCCAGAAGTGAGTTTTCACATCATTCCCACTTCATCCGACCAAGCCTTAAATAAGTTTTGTGAACCCCTCCACTTTCAATTGTTTATAGTCCTTATGTGATTGCAAACTACATCTTAAGAACCCTTGCTAAAGGTGTACCTCAGATAATCTGGATGGCCATTTAGGCCAGCAAGTTTGTAGAAATCATTGACCTCTTCCAAAAAGGCCACACTCACCTAAGGTACTGGAACTTCTAGCATTGTTCATTAATTCATTGGTTACTACATGGATTTGCTATTTATACAATATTTGAAGTGGCTTATGGCAGTTAAAATACGAATACAGGAGTAAATACAGTTAAAGTAAATCATAACCAGTTTATTAAAACCCAAATTAGTTCAAGTTAAAAGATAGATGCAAGAGATGATATTTATATATTTTTCTAAATACTGGGAGATTTAAAGCCAAATCCATGCCCCCGAAGAGCAGAGTCCATAATCAGGGAGAAGAGAATCTAACACAGTAGAACACAGTGAATAGGCAATCTTCTATGGAGGGAAGTGGGAGAAAAGACTTTAAAAACCTTTTTCAACTGATCTAAGTATTCTGGCAATCAGTAAATGATTTAGGACTCTAAAGTTCTTATCAACATCTTAAATTATGCTGTCAGTTAATTGGCAATTAACTCAGAACTGCTGTATGTAACCCAGCTGTAACCAGTTGTGGTTTGTAGATGCTTTTTAAGATTTTATGAAAAACGTACTGCAAAAGTCAGGACAGGAGATTACCAAGATATGCATAATGATTTCTATATCTATAGCCCTTCCTTGAGGGAGATGAGCAGTCTAGAATCTATATAGGTTCGTAGGTTTTCACAGATATAGGTATGTAGATCTTGGCATATTCGGGTCTTTTCCCATGTACGGTTGAGAGTATCTTGGCGATGTTTCGATGAGGTCTCACTCGTCATCTTCAGGCTGATGCTTTTGGCTTCATGCTTGTGCGAGCAAAGCGTGGTCAGAGCTGCCATCTCTATAAATACTGGTGGGGAGGTGGGGAGTGTTGCTGTGAACGGGTTGGTTGGCTGTGTGGTTGCATCTTGATTGGTAGATGGAGTGGGTGTTCGATGATCAGTTGGCCTTTTTTGGAGCATCCTGTGTGGGTGTGATCCTAGTCTTTTGTGTTGTAACGACCTGGTTAATGGGCTGTGTGGGAACATCCTGAGTTCTGGGAATGTGACCTCCTGTAGTGGTAATGGGCTTCCTGGAAATGTCCTGAGTTCTGGGAATGTGACCTCCTGTAGTGGTAATGGGCTTCCTGGAAATGTCCTGAGTTGTGGGAATGTGACCTCCTGAGTCTTGTGCTGTAACATCCTGAGTAGTAGGTTGTGTTGTAATGTCCTGAGCTTTGGTGTTGTGGCCTCTGGAATTCTGTGATGTGATGTCTTGAGCTAGACCATGCTGGCACCACTGGCTGCTGTACCTCCTTCTGATCCCCACACAAAACAAGCTGACACATGCCAGGAACACATGACAAGACCTCGGACTCGGAGCCAAACCAAAACCCGGGATGCTGCATCATAACCATCTGCTCAAGACATCACATCACAGAACTCCAGAGGCCACAACACCAAAGCTCAGGACATTACAACACAACCTACTACCCAGGATTTTACAGCACAAGGCTCAGAAGGTCACATTCCCAGAACTCAGGACATTTCCAGGAAGCCCATTACCACTACAGGAGGTCACATTCCCAGAACTCAAGATGTTTCCACACAGCCCATTAACCAGGTCGTTACAACACAAAAGACTAGGATCACACCCACACAGGATGCTCCAAAAAAGGCCAACTGATCATCGAACACCCACTCCATCTACCAATCAAGATGCAACCACACAGCCAACCAACCCGTTCACAGCAACACTCCCCACCTCCCCACCAGTATTTATAGAGAGACGGCAGCTCCGACCACACTTTGCTCGCACAAGCACGAAGCCGAAAGCATCAGCCTGAAGATGATGAGTGAGACCTCATCAAAACGTCACCAAGATACTCTCAAACTTACATGGGAAAAGACCCAAATATACCAAGACCTACATACATACAAACATACATACACACACACACACACACGGGTGAAATCTAAAAATTTTCCCTACTGGTTCTGGGGGTGTGGCTTAATTGGTGGTTGTGGCTTGGTGGTCAGGTGACTGGGTAGGCGTGGTCAATAACAATAAATAATAAAAATAATAAAGTACACAAAACAATAAGAGGTACCAAAAACCAACTTTCACACTTTACAGACACACAACACAACACAACAGACTCATACACAATGTAAAAGCAGCTGCACTTCACCCAAAATGGCCCCTGCAACAAGCAGGAACCTCACACAGCTACAAAAAGCCCAAAAACCAACTTTCACACTTTATACACACACAACACAACACAATACAACACAACTGACACACACACACACAAAATGCCGCATACAGCTTTTGTGAGATGTTGTGCATTTGTGTAGTTAGAGTGCAACACTACAGAATCTCAGAAACACTACCAAATCTCAGAAAGCTGCACAAATATTTTATTATTTTATTTATATTTTTAGATAAAAGCAGCTAAATTTAAAACTTCCTTAACTTTGAAACTTCCTTCACTTTAAAACTTTCTTAACTTTAAATTGCTATGTCTAAAAAAAATAAAACTCCTAAAAAAAACCCCAATTAACTATTTTTTTTAAAGCTCCCCCACCCTTACTTATCTAATTCAAGGGAAAAGGCAGGCAGATTGAGTTGCTAGCTGATGCAATTGATTGCAGCAGCCGAAGCAAGGCCGGAATAGTGAGTGAGACTGAAAGAAGCAGGAAGCTGCCAAGTAGGCAAGTGGGGACTGGGCGATTGGGTGGGCATGGGTGGGGCATATTTTCACCTTCGCCTGTAACTCCAATAACAACTGAGTGTTAGAAATGATTTCCAAAAAACCAAAACCTTGCTCTTTCTGAAGAATGTAACTTGCCCATGAGAGTCTTCACACCAGTGTAACTTTTTCCTTACCAAGATCCTTTCTGTATTTAATTTTAGTTTGTTCTCCCTTGTGCAGATTAGGCAATGTTCAAGGATATTAATAATTTATATAGAATCAGAAAGTAAATAGCAGTTGTGCCGGATGTCATCAGCATACAGACACAGAATGGCCTTATAGCTCTAAATGCATCGGAATGAAACTGGTTTTCTGGATCCATTCAAATAGGAAGTTTCAGAACATTGGCTTTCTTGGTAGATGATGCAGGAAAATAGACAAAGGAAGTGCTCCTGGTGACTTAGAGGCTCACTGCCAAATAACTATACCTATCAGTTTTATGTAACTATTGCATGGCATAAGAGTTTCTCTAATGATACAGAAAGCCACCAAGAACACTCACTTCCAGATAAAGCTCCAGAGTACAACTCCTTAGCTATTTTTTCTAGATTACAAGTAAAACAGCTCAGACTCAGTATACATGATTGACTTCTGTTTGATCAATTTGCTTTTTGTCAAGGTTATTTTGCATTGGTCCTTCTCACTTTCCTCACCAGTATATCATATATAAAATGTTATTAATTTTCACAAAAAATTGTCCCTTAGTTCTGCTTATTATTCTCCTCTTATCTGCGTAGTTTTAATGTTCTTGGATTTTTATATTGAACATAAATTATTTTGTTATTTAATTAACTATTTAGCAATAGGAATAGCACTTTGACTTATATAACAACAGAGTTGGAAGGGACCTTGGAGGCCTTCTAGTCCAACCCCCTGCCCAGGCAGGAAACCCTACACCATCTCAGACAGATGGATATACCGCTTCACAGTGCTTTACAACCCTCTCTAAGCATTTATAGGGTTTACAGAGTCAGCATATTGCCCCCAACAATCTCATATTTATATGCTACACAGAGCCTCAAAAGGATATGGATAGCTAAGTTTTTTTACTAACTGATTCGAAAAGAGCATTGTTTTAAGCTACCAACTGGCAAAGCTCAACATGCTCCCAAATTTTCGGAGACATTCCACAAGAATAGTACATCAAAAGGACTGTTCCAGAGAGTGATTCTGCCTCTGTAAAGCAACCACTTAGTCATATACTTTTAAATAGATGCAGGCTATGTAAGGCACAGAGATCACATGAAGAATCGGATATGTAGTTGAAAGTCTGGTTTTTCATGATCACCTGTGCATTTATTTTAACCCATGTTAAATATGCATATTCTGGTGAGTGGTCTGGCTCCAGGATTGCTCTGTCTCTTGGGGAAGTAGAAGCATTAACAAAGGACTAAATATTAGCAGAGTTTTGATTAGCACTTTAGCCAGAGGTGGGTTTCAGCAGGTTCTGACCAGTTCTGGAGAACCGGTAGCGAAAATTTTGAGTAGTTTGGAGAACCAGTAGTAAAAATTCTGACTGGCCCCAGCCCCATCTATTCTCTGCCTCCCAAATCCCAGCTGATCGGGAGGAAATAGGGATTTTGCAGTAACCTTCCCCTGGAGTGGGGTGGGAATGGAGATTTTACAGTATCCTTCCCCTACCATTCCCACCAAGCCACTCCCACCAAGCCATGCCATGCCCACTAAGCCACGCCCACAGAACTGGTAGTAAAAAAATTGAAACCCACCACTGACCTTAGCCCAAACTGCAAATTCTATGCAAGTAAATGCAGAGATGAGCACTCAAAGAAACATGAATACAATAGCATTCCATTTCATACACACACACACACACATATTCCTCACCAACATTTCACCACAGCTTGTCCACTTCCTATAAAAGTGTAAATAGAATTGTCCATATCCCACCCCTCCCACTCATTTGAATGTCCCTCATTAGTAGAATCAATTAAGTATTTTGCCTGGAGATATCAAGTACTCTTTATATAGAAGTGCAAAATGATCTATCAGTTTGGTTAATAATAATATTTAAAGGCTTTTTTAAAAGACAAGTCATATTGAATTACCGTATTATCTGTGCACATTTTATACAGCCATGATCTTTCTTGAAATGCAAAATTAGTAATTCAAGGTAGTCTCTGACTGTGGGCATTTCTAATGTGCAATTTTGTAACCTCCTAGTTTGCCTTTGCTTGCAATACTGCAATGCTATTATGCACTTGATTCCTTAGCTTGCAAACAGCCATTAAGTGACAGTAATGCACTGTAGCTAGAATTGCTTACTTTTGAAGTGTCAACCGATTAAAAAACAAATTGCCTCCTCTAAGAGGGTTCTGAATCACATTCAGTTCTGCTTGTATATTAAAGTGGTGTGGCCTGTTAGATTTAAATTAGTTTAAGCAAATTGTGCTAAAATGTGTATTGTCATTCATAAGTTTTAGAGCTGTTAGAACTCCAATAGAAATTTTGCTTTTTATTTGTGGATTTTTTTTCAGCATTTCTTGAAACAGCTTTAAATAATTTTGAAGTGTTCTACTATGTAGTGAATTGAACCCAACTGTTTTGTTTTTGTTTTCTGATTTCAGTGAAAGAATTTCTAGCCAAAGCCAAAGAAGATTTTTTAAGAAAATGGGAAAGTCCTGCTCAGGTAAAGAAATAATTTAAATGCCACTCATTATTTATTCTAATTTATGGTATTCAGGAATAGAGAAAATCTCTTTTATATGAATAATCTATTGCATTATACTAATAAACTCCAAGAAGAACAATGGATATTGTGCTAAATTGTAACAGTTGTTGCCATTTCATGTGTCTATTTTGTACACACATCCTGAAGTTGATCTCAGTTTTGTTCACAGTCTATGTTCGCTGTAAAATAAACATTTTTGCTGATTAATATTTGCGCACATATATTGTATGGCAACATTTTTATTTTATCCCTAGCACATAGTGTTCCAACATATTTGTTCAAATTTAAACCTTTTTACTTTAGTGCTTTGTTGAGGCAAGTTGATATATTTCAACTCTTTCTATAAAATACCATCCACTAGAAAAGCGAATAAGCATATGGGTAAATATTTGGATCCTTAAACTGTTCATTGCCGTTCTACTGAAGTTTTCAGTTTGATGATGGCATAGCAGTGGAAGCAACATCTGCCTTGGAAATGATGATCATTAATGTTTGCAGAAAAAAGCAAAACTTTGCCACGTTGCCAATTGAAGCATATATCTGTATTCCCTCTAGTATTAAGGGGCACAAATGAGGATAAAAATAAATCTTATTATTACAGCTAGAGACAGCCCACCACCCCCGCAGAAACTGATAATTAGAGCCAGATGGCCACATTTCTAAGACAGGAACCCCTTTTCCACTGAGACCAACCAGGTCTTGGTAAGATATATAAAATTGGCACTCTCCTCCAAGATAATGTCTTGTATGAGAGCAACTTCGTTATATGTCAGTCTGTCGTTCAAAAGCAACAACTGAAATCCGGTGTCACTAAGAATCCAGTAACCATGCACTGAGCATAGAAACCGAGGACTGGACAGTGGGACCATTTTCAAAGAGCAGATCCAATATCCTCAACTGTGGCTCACCCTTCATTCCGATCATATATTCTTCTGCCCATCACTATTGAGGTAGTCCTGTCTACCTCCTCAATTCCCACCCTTTGCACTCCCTCACAGGACAAGGACACATATATAATCTACCACAACACATACACAAGTTAAACTCGACAACCCATCCTGGCCCAAAGGGAACTCAGTCAGACCTGCTAAAACACTCTGCAGCCTCAGGAAAGACAAGTCTCTTCAGAAAGAGCACCCCAGGACCCATTCCATCCAAGCCTTGCTGTCTTGCCTCATCATTCCTGAGAAGAATGAGTGAGGAATGAGTATATATTCACAGTGGGGTCACCCAAGATGTGAATGTCACTCCAGCTGCCAGCTAAAGTAAGCAGGTGCCTATATTGGGCAATAGCGATATGCAGTTGCTAGGAGCAAAAACTACTTGATGGCATGTAATCAGGTCCCATCACTTTTTTCACCTCACCCTCAAGCTAGCATCCATCAATCACCACATCAACTAATGGAATCCAGGAGGCCTCAGTCAGCAAAGTTTCCAAGGGTGAGGGTGCTTCACAGCCTCAGTGCTCATAACCCAGGGGTGTCAAACTTGATTTCATTGAGGACCACATCAAGGTTGTGTTTGACCGTGGTGGTGGGGGGAAGATGGGCGTGGCGAGTTCGATGTCACTCATGTTGGGGGCACCTATGGTGGCCCAGACAGGGCTGGGGGGGATTATCCTGCAGTCCTCTTCCCAGTGATATATTACAAAATATATCATCATTTAATCAATATCTTTTGGATACATAAGATAGAAATAATAGCTATTTCTGATTACTGTTCCCATTTGGAAACACAAGAACTGCTTTATAGTTCATTCATTTATTCATTCACCTCTTGTACTTGGGATATTTTATCTGTTTCTGAGTAATATTGGCACTGAGAATGGATTATGTACAATTTCACCTGCAAGGCTGTCTGCACTACCCAAAGATTTTAGAGCTTGATTCTAGGTTCTTCTACAAGCATAACAGGTTGTTTTGTTTCCCAAGCTCCCTTTTCTCTCCAGTAGACACAGGTGCTACCCTGCTTAATAAATAACATGTATGTTTAATTGATTTAATCAATGTTATAATAACCTGTTACACTTGGAATATTTTATCTGTTCTTACTAATATAGAATACTGCTGGGTTAGATGACTTCGAGAGGCTTAAAACACTTGGAACTGGATCATTTGGCAGAGTCATGTTGGTGAAACACAAATCTACAGAACAGTATTACGCCATGAAGATACTGGATAAACAAAAAGTTGGTATTTTTATTACAGTTTACTGAATTCTGTATTCACCAATATGTATGTATATTTTCCTGCGAAGCTGTGGTTCAGGTGGGGTACAAGCTTCATTGTTTCTGGGTTGTTCACATGCCTCTTGAATGCTATTTTCTGCACTAGTTCAGCTCAGTGCAAATCCTGCTAGTTTGCTTTGTGTTGGAAGAATGGCATACCGACTGCTCTAGAAATATATAAAGCACATGCTGAGTGTTCTCCATTGATTGTGTTTTACAGAGAGCATTGGTCAAGTGCCTTGTTCAGTTGTGGCTCAGATTACTGTTTGAAAAATGACTTACGAGAAGAGTAAGAGATAAATCTGAACAAGCAATAAGTACACAGTGCAAATGGAAAAAATATGGTATTTTTAAAAATGAATATTGAGGTTGTACTTATTATTATTACAGCACATCCCTTACAGTTATTAATATGTGCAGTGAACAGGCTGTACAGTTATCAGTAGTATTAAGTTATTATTTAATGGAAGAAATAGTATTATTCTGCAACATTTTCACCTTTAAAATAGTAACAGAGATATGTAACAGTTAAAGCCCTTTTTTTCATTTTGTAGTATTTTAAGGTTGGAATTTTTTTTGTTGGTAAAAGGAATATAAAAGAGGATTTTGATATTTAGGGTCAATAACAACCATGGTGCAAATGTTAATAAGCTGTTACGGATCCCGGAAAGAGAATTAGGGAAATCCAAACCTAGCTACTATGGAAACTCACTTCAGTGTCAGAGTAGATATGCTAGGCAGGGGTGCCAAAACAGGGCACTGATCTGGACAATACAGTTTCTAAACAATGCTGAAGCTAGCATGTTGGTTGCAATAGAATTTGTACTTTGAATCATTTTAAAAAAGGAAAAGGATTTTTAAAAGAAAAGAAGTTGCTCCTCCTTTTCTGACACCCACACAGCACAGTTTGATCAAGTTATTTGTCTTAACACCCTAGCAAGAGGAATCATTTTTACTTAGCATATCGGAAATAATGAATATTCAGAAAAAACATAATATTTAACAGTAAACTTTTGTGTAATGTCGTATCATTTTAAAGCATCTGTGCTGAGATTGAATAATATTTGTAAGTCTGCCGTGTGTGTGTGTGTATCTGTGTTTTTGAACAAACGAATACTCCTTGGTGTAAGCATTTGAAAAGAAGTGAGCTAGTTGCTGATTAACTATTGTCAGATTGTGTAGCCAAACCAATGCTAACATTTATCTATATTCACAACATTGTTTTTGTTTTATGAGTATTCTGCAGTTTTTCTATTCACTTAAATCTGAGCTCTCTCTTAAGAAAATTGTATTTTTAGATTGGACGTTAATAGAATTTAATGTAGTTGGCAGCCAGAAGTTAGAAGAGCTGGCATGCAGCAACAACACTTTACAAGCCAATTTCATTATGTTAATATATTGAAACAATGTAACTAAATGTTTCAAAATGTATAACATTTATGTCTTCAATTCCAGCATTTACTTCTACTATATTATCGAATTACAAAAGCATTTTTAAACTTTATTTTTCATTAATACTTCTTAAAAATTAATTTTTTCAACCAGCAGTAATCAGACACTTGATATCAGAAGGGCATAGAAAAATGATGTGGTTATGTCATAACACTGGATGCAAGTGCATGTCATATCATTTCCGCCCTAACATAAATGATAGTCGTTTAACTCAGAGGTCTCCAACCTTGGCAACTTTAAGACTTGTGGACTTCAAGCAAAGCTGGCTGAGGAATGCTGGGAGTTGAAGTCCACAAGTCTTAAAGTTGCCAAGGTTGGAGACCTCTGGTTTAACTGACTTTCACATTTCATTTGCAACAGAATAATTTTATTTCAGAAAAATATCCCTTTGTGATAAATGCCAGTTTGGGGTAGTTGTTAGTTAAGGCACAAGGGTAGAAACTGGGAGACCATGACTTCTAGTCCCAGCTTAAGAGACAAATCCAGTTAGGTGACATTGGGCCGGGCATTCTCTCTGAGCCCTAGGAAGGAGGCAGTGGCAAACCACTTCCAAAATCTGCCAAGAAAACTGCAGGGATTTGTCTAGGTAGTCTCCAGAAGTCAACACTGACTTGATGGCAGAAAATAAACAGGTCTCTGTAATTCATGTTATAAAACCATGGAAGAAAATGAGTATGATAGCTGTTCAGTTAAATGTAAATTTTAGCAAAGGAATAATTGTAAAACTGTAACAAAATCAAGATGTCATTCAGCATTCATGGGATGTAGGGCTTCCAGACACTGCTTTATCTTGTCTAGCCTGAATCAGGCCTTTCTACTCTTTTCCTACGTCAGATGCTGTTTGCTCATGTAATCAGCATTAGAGTTGAAATTATTCTTTGTGTGGGTATTTTCAAGTGATTCAGATTCTAACCAAGATCTCAAAAATTATTAGCATCATCATCTTCACCATCTACTCTTTCTCCTTGAAGATACTCCCATAATCAAATGTTACAGTTTAACTAAGAGAGTAATATGAAATACATCATTTTTGTAAGTTCTTTATGGGTGTGAGGTTTTTTTTATTTTAGATGATATGCATGAAATGAACTTTCCAAAACTCTCACTGTAACCTGCTGCAAGCATTTTACAAACTGTATTTGTTCAGATTACTTGTTATATAGCGTACGTACAGTATAATCTGAACCCAAAAATGAAATAGAGTACACAGTTCTTTATTCATTAAGCCAGCGGTTCCCAACCTTTTTGGCACCAGGGACCGGTTTCACAGAAGACAATTTTTCCACAGAGTGGGGGGGAGGGGATTGAGTTTTTCATTCACTCACCCACTACTCATCTCCAGCTGTGCAGCTCAGTTCCTAACAGGCCATGGAGTGGTACCAATTCATGGCCTGGGGGTTGGGGAATCCCTGCTTTAAGCCACTTATAAAATGCAAACTGATTTTAGAACTGATCTTTTTCCTATTTTGAACTAAATGTTTTGTTTTGAATTCTTTCTAAAATGGACTTTTTCTTAGGTGGTTAAACTGAAGCAAATAGAACACACATTGAATGAAAAAAGAATATTACAAGCAGTGAACTTTCCTTTTCTTGTAAGACTGGAGTATTCTTTTAAGGTAATAATTGGATTAGAAAGTAACGCTAGTTACTTTTTTCTAGCATAATTTGTCTTGTAGTGCCCAGTGGATGCTGCTTTTTTTATAGAAGTTTATTTCCCAAATAAGATGAGTCCAAAGATGATTGAAGATGCTCACTTGTTAAAATTACATTTTAGATGCTTCACTAATTTAATATGATTGCAAATTTTACAGATTGAACAAGTCAGTTTAATAAAATAAAGTCCTTTGATCATATTCATACATCACTATTTAAATAAAAACTATGGGCTTTGTAAACCAGAATGTGGAAAAGTAATGTGCTATTGCATCTAGCTAGCTAGCTAGCTAGATGTCCAAATCTGGTATTATCAGTTAAGTGCTCCTAACAAACTAGTTGCTATAAATTAATGGCCTTCACTAACTTAATATTTGTTTATAATCCATTTTTGTTTAGATATTTTTAAATTTGGTTTAAGATTAAATACAATTTGAAGTTGTCTTGTTTCAAGTAGTAAGATGACAACAGATGTTGGTGTTAATAGAGCTAGTTAATAGAGCCAGTTTGGTGCAATGGTTAAGGCACCAGGCTAGAAACCAGGAGATGTGAGTTCTAGTTCTCCTTAGCCATGAAAGCCAACTGGGTGACCTTGAGCTAGCCATTCTCTCTCAGCCCACCTCACCTCACAGGGTTATTGTTTGGGTGATGTAGGAAGAAGAAGGTGTTTTGGATATGTTCACTGCCTTGAGATAATTGTAAAAATAATGAAGGCAGGATAGAAAGATACAGAAATAGAAATAGAAAGCATAAGTGGCCCTGACAGTGGTATAGGAAGCAAAGAGAATATAACCCCATGGCTTGTTTAAAAGAAATATGTTATAAAATCCATCACCATGGATTTTGCTGTGGCATGGGGGATAACATTGAATGGAATCTATTAGCAATTGACTTAGTTTTTTTTAAAAAAAAATGGAACAATTTTCATTTCATACAGTTATATTACAAAGAATGGCATCAGAAAAAAATAATAAATTCTCCAGCCATACGTTTAAATGTAACTGTATATAAATTAAAATTATATACAGGTAGTCCCTACTTAACAATAGTAGTTGGAACGAATTTCCATCACTAAGCACTGTGGTCATAAAGCACAACATCACATGATCACGATGCCAGCACTTCCAGCTGTCATCATTAGGTGAACCCTGCACTGTCGTTAACCATGATGCCACGTGGTTGCCATTTTTGCACATCTGCCAGCTTCTGCCTTGAGTTTGTCTTTGGAAGCCAGCAGGGAACGTCCAAATGGCAATCACATAACCAGAGGATGCTATGACATCATAATTGCAAGTCAGTTGCCAGCAATCACAGTCATGTGACTACAGGGGCACTGTGACAGCCACAGTTATGAGGACCAGTTGTAAATACCACTCATTCAGCACCATTCATTCAGTTACTGAATGAGTTGTTGTTAAATGAGGACTATCTGTCTTATCAGCAGTTGTGTACTAAAACTGTATATGATAACGTTGTTGTGAGGAAAAATCCATTAAGTTTTATATGCATAGTATTTTTTGCCAAAATCTGTAGAATATTTCTCATGCACACAAACTACTGCCATTATGGCTCCTTGTGTTCTTCTGTTGAGAATAATGGAGTTCGGCTGGTCAATTTTAATTCAGCCAGGTATTCTCTGTTTCACCTTGCTGTTTTTTTCCCCCACATTCAGTGTTCAGGAACATTGAGTGCTTAAATAAACTTTTTGTTTGTTTGCCAGAAATATATTTGGATCTTTGAAAGTGTATCTACAATTTCAATTAACGATGCTTCTCTATATTTTAGGACAATTCCAATTTATATATGGTTATGGAATATGTCCCTGGAGGGGAAATGTTCTCACATTTAAGAAGAATTGGAAGGTTCAGGTAAGAATAAACAAATAGGTTATTTGGGAAAGTATATGCTGTCATTCCTAAGTGATTTCTATATGGGAAAAGATGTACTTCACTTAGCATAAACTTGAAAACTTTCTGAAATAGCTCTGAAAAACAAGTTTTGGTTTAGCATGTATACAACAGTTTTATATATTGAAATACATAGGATCTGATCCAGATAGTCCTTCCTTGACTGACCACTCATTCTTCAACTGTTTGAAGTTATGATGTACTGAAAAAAATAACTATAACCAGTTGACAGCCATTTATTACATTGATAGCTTCCCTCAGTCCTGTGATCAATACTATGGGTCTGGTCTGTTTTTATTACCTCTCTCCTCTTGCACAGTAGAGAGATTGGAGAAGAGATTAGGAGAAAGTAAGATGGCACACAGTCAAGACACACATAGAAAACAAAAGCAGTGTGTTAGTCGTGGCAGCTGCTTGCAAAACAGCCACTGTAATCCCCATTGTGTGCCTCTTATTCTCTTCTGATCCAGGACTTCTGGTGGCACAGTGCCCTATTAGGGGAAAGATGGCCATCCCCCAAAACCAGATGGCTCTCCCCAGAGAGAAAGGCAGCTCTGCAGCCACTTAGCAAATCCTGGTTCCTTTGCAGTCCCCCTCCTTTCAGTCAAACTTTTCCTCCTAGCTGAGCAGCAACCATGAGGAGACCTTCAAGCCAGTTAGCTTTTCTCTGCAGCTCCCATCAAAATGGAAAAGGTTGCCTGAGATCCCAAAGTGGCACAATCTAAGGACAGTTGGCAAACTGCCTGCAGACACCTTCTCTGTGCAAGCATGCTGGGGCAGAGACATCAGACTTGGAACATCAAATGTGGCTGAGAAGGTGTCCTTTGGATCCTTTCAGATCCAGGGCCAGCCAGGAAGAGATGCACAGGAATTGATGGTGTCTTTCTAGGGGTGCCTGGTCTCTATCATGGCTAAACAAGTTCTGGACTGGAGTAGCAGATGAGAAAAGCCACCTCACCACAGTGCTCCAGTTGTGGGATGCACACAACAAGCCCTCAGAGAACTCCTGTCCTTCGCTTCCTCCTCTCTACATTCCAGGACCTGTTGTGACCCAGGCCCAAGTAGGTAGTTGTAGATGCAATCAGTTCAAAAACAGACTTTATTAGAACAGCTGACAATTAACTCATTCTCAGTGTCGTCCAAACTAAATCAAAGCAAATTCTTCATAACACAATTCTTCAGTCTTATCACCAACCTTGGTCTAATTAGGCAAACTGCCAAAGGCTTTTCTTGGCAAAAGTTCAAAAGCAGAAGACTCTGACAAATAAAGGCAGCAAGACAAAGAGCAAGGCTATCAACGTGTTTTCCGACAAAGAGCCGAAACGCTGTTGCTGGTCTTTTAAGCCTTATGGGAAGGGCCAATCATCTCTTGGTCCTACTCACAGGTCGTCCTCTTTGCTTTAGCTGCTCTTGCCTTCTGGCAGCTCTTCTCATGGGTGCATTAGGAACAGCTCCTCCTGTTCCTCTGCCTCACTACTGTCAGCCTCTGGAGGCTTCGGAGTCCGCACATCATTCCCTGATGGCCGTGGCCCCACCTCTGCCTCCGACGCAGAGCCCTCATCCGGGCCTTCCCCAGCCTCCAGGACTGGTCCCTGTTCTTCCTCAGCCTCATCGCTGTCTGACTCCGTTGCCAGCTCCGCAGGCTGCTGGCGGACCACAACAGTACCCATATTGGACTAGTATCCACAAATTGGAAGCCCCCATCTCCCCTTGCCAATTCCCTTCTCTCCAAACACATTATCCTTGCCTGAATCTGTAAAGCCAATTTCAGCCCTCCTAGATGAACCATGCAGGAAACAAAACTAGATTAATTCTATGTTATTTAAGGCTACATTAACAGAACCATCCAAGTTTGAAAGTACAAACTTTCTTTGCTGTTTTTAATTGTTTTGATTCATTAGGTTGAGCCCTTCCTAAGTTTTGTTTCTCTGACCAAACCATTGAGGGCTCCTGCCTCTCTTATTTTATTGTTTCCTGGGCAGCATCTATTCCCTTCTAGCCCTAAGGTCACTGACATACTCCATTACAAAAAGATAGAGGAAATACCCATGTATCTCCACCCCACCCTTTCGATGCCCAGGTCACTTTGGTTCTTCTGTGCCCTCATACCACCACCCTCAACATGACTACCACAGTAGTCACCCTTCTTGCATCCCAGAAAAGGAGATTCCCACCCAGCAATTTCTGTAGATAATCTCTCCTAGCTGAACTCTCCTCCCTTGCAAAGCAGAGAGATTTGAGACAATGGGATTAGAAATTAGTATAAATAGCAGGCACAGTGAGGACAACTGTTTTCAGCTTCTTCTGTGATCACTCTCCTTTGATCCCTTCTCTCCAAACACATTATCCTTGCCTGAATCTGTAAAGCCAATTTCAGCCCTCCTAGATGAACCATGCAGGAAACAAAATTAGATTAATTCTATGTTATTTAAGGCTACATTAACAGAACCATCCAAGTTTGAAAGTACAAACTTTCTTTGCTGTTTTTAATTGTTTTGATTCATTAGGTTGAGCCCTTCCTAAGTTTTGTTTCTCTGACCAAACCATTGAGGGCTCCTGCCTCTCTTATTTTATTGTTTCCTGGGCAGCATCTATTCCCTTCTAGCCCTAAGGTCACTGACATACTCCATTACAAAAAGATAGAGGAAATACCCATGTATCTCCACCCCACCCTTTCGATGCCCAGGTCACTTTGGTTCTTCTGTGCCCTCATACCACCACCCTCAACATGACTACCACAGTAGTCACCCTTCTTGCATCCCAGAAAAGGAGATTCCCACCCAGCAATTTCTGTAGATAATCTCTCCTAGCTGAACTCTCCTCCCTTGCAAAGCAGAGAGATTTGAGACAATGGGATTAGAAATTAGTATAAATAGCAGGCACAGTGAGGACAACTGTTTTCAGCTTCTTCTGTGATCACTCTCCTTTGATCCCTTTCTCTCCACTGCAAAAATCAATACCTTTTTATTAATTATCCAGCATGGGGTAACCAATCCAGAGGGTGGGGGACTGGCTAGGATGCAAAAAAAACCCAGAAGGTATGAAACTGATTACTCTTGTCAGTTCAGAGCTGGAAAACAAAGTTATGGTCATATGATTTGCGACTTAGCAACTGCTTCACTTAGTGACTGAGTTGTCAATCTCAATTGTGGTTGCTAAATAAGGACAACCTATATTATATATGTATTTTTGAATTCATTTTGCAATCATTGTAGAACAGAACATAAATTTTCTGATATATTTCTACTGGTTCATAGATTTTTGTATGAGCATCATCCACCGTATTTAAAAGATAATGACGGTACTTCTGAGTAAAAGTACTAGTTTTAACAACTTAATATTTTCATTGATTACAGTGAACCACATGCACGATTTTATGCAGCTCAGATAGTACTAACATTTGAGTACCTCCATTCATTAGACCTCATCTACAGAGATCTAAAACCTGAAAATCTTTTAATTGATCAACAAGGATATATTCAGGTATGATACAAAGATTTATAAACATGAATATTTTGTTATATATAGCAAGATGTGGTGAATACTTAAAGAGTATTTTGTAAGGAAATCAGTTTTTTACAAATCAGTTTCATTAATTAAAATATATATTGGCGAAAACAGGAGAAAATAGATGCTGAATTTGATTGAAATTGGTTTATATCAATAATGGGTAGCTTTTCCAATTGGGGCAATACTTTCAGTTTTATTCTTTCAGCTTCCAAGTGATGCAGGAGGCACAACAGCTTATATAATTGAAAACTTTCAGCTTATGTTTGCCGCTACCATTGTTCAGTGCTAGGGGAAAATAGATGTGTCAATCACCCTTTTCATAACACCCCCCACCCCCCCAAAAATATCTAGCCAAATATTTTGGGATTCCAAAACTGATTCCCCAGCCCTGGCAAAACTTTCTGCTTTTTAAAATAAAAAGCTTAATGATGTTATAGACATTACCTACTGTTGAATATAGAATATCTGAGGTTTATACTTTGGGGTTAATTCTTACTTTTTAATGCTTCTAAGAATGAATTGGTTACCTATCATTTCTTGTTTGATTAAAAAGATACACCTGACACATAAAACTACTATTTTTTTGTTTCTATTATGACATACAAAAAAAAAACCCGTTTCTGTGATTAATTACCGCTTGATACCTATGTATATTATTATCATTAATTTGGTTTTATTTTAATTTATAAATAAACCTTGAGAAATATAATAATTCTTTCTGTTCTCCTAGGTTACAGATTTCGGATTTGCAAAAAGAGTAAAAGGAAGAACCTGGACATTATGTGGGACTCCAGAATATTTGGCACCTGAAATAATTCTTAGCAAGGTATTTTAAAATACTTGACAGGTTCATTAAGCATTGTGAAAGAAAAATACTGTTCTAAATATGCTTAGGAAGAAGTTTCATCTGAACTTTCAAATAAACTCATGCATGGCTTAGATAATAATTATCAAATATTGTCATGATATTTTCTCATGTAGAATCTAATAATTTAGTCAAATTCTTCAGGCCAAAACATTGCTCGGTATTCTATAA
Organism: Ahaetulla prasina; assembly: GCF_028640845.1. Classification (NCBI taxonomy): domain Eukaryota; kingdom Metazoa; phylum Chordata; class Lepidosauria; order Squamata; family Colubridae; genus Ahaetulla; species Ahaetulla prasina. The sequence goes on along the minus strand of NC_080541.1, from coordinate 151,990,755 downwards.
CATGCCGTCTTAAAGTCTTAACACATTTAATTTCAGGAAATGGTAAAGAGTCTTTACTTGGGATGATTTTAGCACTGTATAATGAAGTGTTTGTATGACTCTTTGAAGCATGAGGGTCAATATCTGTATGGGTAGTTCTTGGCTTACACTTCACCAGTGAAACTGCAAAACTTACATGCAAGTAAACTAGCGGTATAATTTAGAAACACAAAAGTTACTGTAGAAACAACTTTTGATTTTCTTTGCTGTGTTGAAGAGTCTCTTCCATTTGTTTTTTGTAATATAATTGTGAAATATATATAATCTAGTCATTTATTTTTGTTCTAGATGTCATCAAATATTTATTTATTGAATAATATGAGAATAAAACTTTTAAAATTTTGTGAATGCTATCTAAATATGAAGCATTTATATTCTTATATATGTGTGTGTAATTATTTAATAGTAAAAGTTTGATGTGGTATTATCATTAGACCTAATCACAATATTTTTCATCAGGGCTACAATAAAGCAGTGGATTGGTGGGCCTTAGGAGTGTTAATTTATGAAATGGCAGCTGGATATCCTCCGTTCTTTGCAGATCAACCAATCCAGATTTATGAAAAAATTGTTTCTGGAAAGGTAAGCATTTTCATGAGAATAGCACATACAACATTAGTGCTACCCTATTTATATAATTTTTAGTAAGAACAAAATTGGACATTTTTCCTCTCTTTATTAATAAGTTAGAGAAAAATATAAAATTTGTCCCTAAAATTGAAAGTTATCCTTTAATTTGTCCCTTAATTCAAATTGTCTTTAATTAACTAACTTTGCTTGATTGTTGACTATCCATATGTTTTAGCACTTCTTGAATCATCTTTAAATAGCTCTAAAGAGTAGGATTTAAAACAGCCAGGAATGATTGTTAATTAAATTGTTACATTCAGTCACCTGAAAGCAAGATGCGGGGATAATTTTTCGATTTCATACTTTCTTTGTCACTGGCTGTCTTTGCTCTGTATAGATAGATATATGTGTCTCTTTGTCTTGCTCTTGCTTCTGTTTGAAAGAAAATAAGAAACAGAGAGTGTGTTTATCTGTGAAGATGTCAAGAATAGAAGGAAATGAAAATATGCAAGTTTAAGATTGCCCTAATTTAGTTCACATAATGTTGTAGTTTAAACCATTTAGTCATGTCCGAATTTTGGCGAATTTATAGACAAGTGCTCTCCATGCTACCCTTCATGCACAGCTTCTCCTGATTGTTGGATGTTCAACTTGGTATTAGATTTGATGTTCTCAAGCCAGCATGTTCTTTCCTTGATCTTTCTTGTTCCTAGCATCATTGCTTTCTCCAATGAATTTGCATTCATGACATAGCCAAAGTAAATCAGACGTAGACTTATGATTTTAGCTTCTAGTGATGTGTCTGATTTTTCCATAAATTAAAAAGGCTAGGCAGGGAGAGGGAGCGAGATGAAGTGACACTAGCAGTCTGTTGATCCTTGAATTTGCTGCCTTTCCGTTCATATAATGTTAGGGAAGGAATATTGTGTCTCATATTTTGATGCACCTGCTTTTTGCTATTGGACAAGGACAATACATTCTTTGCAAATGATGGGGAAGAACATCTGACTCACACAAGAGTGACTGTAGTAGCCCTTCTATGCTATTCCTTAAAGTAACTGATTTTTTTTCTCCCCGTGAGCCTGGAAAACAAAATAAAGCAAAACAAAAAAGGAAGTACTACTGCTTTAAGAGTCATATTAAGTTCAGTGACTAAATTTGCTTAAAACAGTGGCACTTTTTTTCTGAATCGCATTGTATGTATGGTATAGTGCATTTATTTGCAACATTCTTCTCCACTTTTGTATGGGACAGAGGACTTCATGGAAGTACTGTTTCATGGAGCTCTTGATTGATTTGAACAGAAAGCAAACATTTGAAAAGATGCAGCACTGTCAGTGAGAGTGTGATTGTGGCTTGTGTATGTTCTTGATTTCTGATATTTCCTTCCTTTTTCCCTTTGACGTTCAAATTTTTCTCCAGTTTCTAAAAACTAATTTTCATTGATTATTATTAATTTGTCTTGTGTTTCTTTCAGAATACAATTGTAATACCTGTACCATTTTACCACCAGCACCCTAGATTAGGTTTCATTTGGAATTAAGTTCTGTCTTAATTTTTCTGTTCAGTTACTTGTTGGTGTTAGGAATGGATTATAATTATGTATGTAGTGTTCTGTTTAACTACATTCCTTTTGTGCCTATGAGTTCCTAATGTGTTTATTTTGTGTATAAACATCATGTGACACAAAAAGGAACTCCTGTGAGTGATTTAACTTCACTGTGAATAAAAGGGACTAAGGTTTAACACATGATTCTTTACATATAATCATGCTGAGGGCAAAGCACATAGTAAATGATGTAAAGATAACTATTATTTCATATTAGTATTGTCTCTCTGGGTTTTCTGACAAAAAATAGAATATTTATAAGCAAAAAAAAAATTCCGATTGGAATAGAGTGGAATAATTCTTCCTCAAGAATCCCCCACAAAATAGGGCTAATTTGGGTGGGGGGAGCAGTAATAGAACTAAATATCTGGGAAAATAAAATATCAATCTATTAAAGTTCTTTCCCCGGATGGTCAAGATCCTCAGAGCTCGGGCCTACGGCTGATGCTCTGCAATGCCCGGTCCGTGGTTAATAAGGCTCCCCTGATTTGCGATCTGATTCAGGGGGAGTCCGCGGACCTTATGGGCATTACAGAGACCTGGTTGGGCACAGAAGGGGGTGTACCCCTGGTAGAACTGTGCCCGCCGGGTTTCTGTGCATTCCATCAGCCGAGGGCCCAGGGTAGGGGTGGCGGGGTGGCGGTTGTGATTAGAGAGAGTCTGGAGCCAAGGGAGTCCACTGTTCCTCAGATAGCTGGCTGTGAATCCCTCCTTGTGAAGTGGGGCCATCGTAATCAGATGGGGTTGTTGATCACGTACCTGGCTCCTTGCTGCGTGACTACAGCCCTACCTGAGCTACTGGAGGTGCTTGCTGGCGTGGCGGTTGAGATCCCCAGACTTTTGGTCTTGGGAGATTTCAACTTGCCATCGGCCGGCTTGTCATCAACAGTGGTTCAGGAGTTCCAGGCCTCCATGACGGCCTTGGACCTGATTCAAGTAACTGATGGCCCTACACACATCGGGGGAGGCACGCTAGACTTGATTTTTATCTCTGGTCAGTGGGTTAATGATCTGGAATTAGGAGATATAGTGAAAGAACCATTGTCATGGTCGGATCATTTTCTCCTTCGCCTAGACTTTCGAACCGCTGCTCACCACCGCAGGGAGACGGAGCCGATCGTTGGTTCCGTCCCAGGCGCCTGATGGACCCGGAGAGGTTTCTGGAGCTTGGGCGTTTCCTGAGGATCTTACCCACGGCACGACTGAAGAACTAGTTGCGGCTTGGGATCGGGCGCGGCTGGGGCTTTGGACCGTGTCGTGCCTTTGGGCCCTCTGACCCGGCGCAGATCTCAATTGGCTCCCTGGTTCTCCGGGGAGCTGAGAGAGATGAAACGCCGGAGAAGACGCCTAGAGAGTGTTTGGAGGTCCAGCAGGTCCGAGGCTGATCGGACACTAGTGAGGTCCTTTACCAGGACTTACCTAGTGGCAATGAGGGAGGCGGCGCTCTCGTTTCCACCCTCATTGCGTCGGCAGATAACCGCCCGGCCGCCCTGTTTGGGTGACCCGTTCCTCCTTCAACAAGAGGCGGGATGACCCCTGCAGGGTCGAGCCGAGGAGTTTAACGGTTATCTATACGATAAAATCGTTCAGCTGATGGTTTGGACCATGATTGCGATGATTCAGCTGAGGTGACAGAGACTCGTCTTGTTGAGGTTATTTGGGATGAGTTTGATTCTGTGGCTCCGAGGGCGTGGACAGGTTGCTGGGGAGGTTGCATGCGACCACGTGTTTACTGGACCCGTGTCCTTCCTGGTTAGTACTGGCTGCTCAGGAAGTGACACGAGGCTGGTTCAGGGATTATAAATGCTTCTTTAGTTGAAGGGGTTTTCCCCGCCGCCTTGAAGGAGGCGGTGGTGAGACCTCTCCTGAAGAAGCCTTCCCTGGACCCAGCTATTTTGGGAAATTATCGTCCAGTCTCAACCTTCGCTTTTAGCGAAGGTTGTAGAAATGTGGTTGCATGGCAGCTTCCCGGCACCTGGAGGAAGCTGTCTATCTAGACCCGTTCCAGTCCGGCTTCCGGCCCGGTTATAGCACGGAGACGGCTTTGGTCGCGTTGGTGGATGACCTCTGGAGGGCCAGGGACAGGGGCTGTTCCTCTGCCTTGGTCCTATTAGATCTTTCAGCGGCTTTTGATACCATCGACCATGGTATCCTGCTGCGCCGGTTGGAGGGATTGGGAGTGGGAGGCACCGTTTATCGGTGGTTCTCCTCCTATCTCTCTGACCGGTCGCAGTCGGTGTTGACAGGGGGGCAGGGGTGGCCCTCGAGGGGCCTCACTTGTGGGGTACCCCAGGGGTCGATTCTCTCGCCTACCCTGTTCAACATCTACATGAAGCCGCTGGGTGAGGTCATCAGTGGGTTCGGGGTGAGTTATCATCTGTACGCTGATGACACTCAGCTGTACTTTTCCACCCCGGACCACCCCACCGAAGCGGTCGAAGTGCTGTCCCGGTGCCTGGAAGCCGTACGGGTCTGGATGGGGAGAAACAGACTCAAGCTCAATCCCTCCAAGACGGAGTGGCTGTGGATTCCGGCACCCCGGTACAGTCAGCTGCATCCGCAGCTGGCTGGTGGGGGGGGGGTAGTGGGCCCAAAGGAGGGGGGTCGCAACCTGGGCGTCCCCCTGGATGGCCGGCTGTCCTTTGAGGAACATCTGGCAGCCGTCACCAGGAGGGCTTTTTACCAAGTTCGCTTGGTTCGCCAGTTGCGTCCCTTCCTTGACCGGGATGCCTTATGCACGGTCACTCACGCTCTGGTTACGTCTCGGCTGGATTATTGCAATGCTCTCTACATGGGGCTGCCCTTGAGGTGCACCCGGAGGCTGCAGTTAGTCCAGAATGCAGCTGCGCGAGTGGTAATGGGAGCCGCTCGAGGCTCCCACGTAACACCTCTGCTCCGTAGCTTGCACTGGCTTCCTGTGGTCTTTCGGGTGCGCTTCAAGATCCTGGTTACCACCTTTAAAGCGCTCCATGGCTTAGGACCCGGGTACTTACGAGACCGCCTGCTGTTACCGTATGCCTCCCATCGACCCGTACGCTCTCACAGAGAGGGCCTTCTCAGGGTGCCGTCCGCCAAACAATGTCGGCTGGCGGCTCCCAGGGGTAGGGCCTTCTCTGTGGGAGCACCGACGCTCTGGAACGAACTCCCCCCTGGCTTACGTCAAGTTCCTGATCTTCGGACCTTCCGTCGTGAGCTAAAAACATACTTATTTATTCAAGCAGGACTGGCATAAATAGTGATTTTAAATTGGGGTTTTAGAGATTTTAAACATTTGTAAATTTTTTAATTTTTAAATTATCGGCCATTTATTAATAGTTTCTTTTAATTTCTTTTAATTGTATATACTCTGTATTTTATTTCGGCTGTACACCGCCCTGAGTCCTTCGGGAGAAGGGCGGTATAAAAATCTAATAAAACTAAACTAAACTAAACTAAACTATTCCCCCCTCCCCGGCCAAATCAGCTTTGATAGAACATTACACAAATATCTGTCTCTGGACTAGCAGACTTTAAAAAAAAAACATTCTGTCCTATCTGGTGCTCAGAAATTGGCCAGGCAACAATTGGAAAGCTTATGAAACCCATGTACAGACAGTCCTTGAGTTATGACCACAGTTGAGCAATTTCTGTTGCTAAATGAAACATTTGTTAAGTTAGTTTTGCTCCATTTTACGATTCTTCTTGCCCCGGTTAAGTGAATCATTGCATTTGTGAAGTTAGTAACGTGATTAATAAGTAAATCTGGATTCCCCATTGACTTTATTTTGTTTATTTATTTATTTTATTTATTGAATTTATATTGCTGCAATTTACATACATCTCTAACTCATCTGTCATTCTTTTCAAAGAACAGCATGTATATTGCTACAGTAAATGTATTGGCTATATTTTGTAGGTACGTTTCCCATCGCATTTCAGTTCAGATCTTAAGGATCTATTAAGAAATTTACTTCAGGTAGATTTGACCAAGCGGTATGGAAATCTCAAGAATGGAGTAAATGACATTAAAAACCACAAATGGTTTGCCACTACAGATTGGATTGCCATTTACCAGAGAAAGGTAAGTTTGTGTTTCTTTAAAAGGAATTTAGCGACAGCAAATGAAAATTTCCCTGTCCTTTCTTATTTAAAATTGCTATATCCGCTTTTACCTTTAAAACACAGGATATTTCCAAAGTATTTTGGGCCTTAGAATCATAAGATTCCTGAATCAATCCATTTTAACTATTCAAAAACAGAAGGGCTTGGTTCCTTCCTCTCTTAATTGTAGAAATCCCCATTTGCTTCTTGATATCAAATGATTTCCAGTACAGCTATATTCTCCTTTTATTGACTTCTCTGAAATACTGTTCCACATATACAGATCCTGAATATTCTTCTTCACCTAAGTAACAGAGAGACAAAGATGATTCCTAATCTAACTCTCACCAAAGCAGTAGTGAAATATTTACTAGTATTTTCCATGAGAAATATTATCATTCTTTCTTTAAAATATTTTGGAAATCTTTAACTTTATTAACTCTTCTTCTTAATTCTTCTTAAAATTATCTTGAGAAATAGTATTTCTTGATCTTTTGTACGGTAAGCATTTCTAGTAGTCATATGATAGTTTCAAGGTTCATAGGCATGCTCTTTTATGAAAACGTTATTTAAAAGCCAAATTGGAAATACAATCTATATATATAGAAAAGCGAAAACCACTCATGCATTAATCATGAAATCTCCAGAACCGTAAGGCCTACAAACTTGAAATTTGCCAGGTATGTTTTTCTTGGCTTCTAGGTGCTCACTAAGAAATGATTTTTCAAAATGACCGTCAGGGCATTAGTATTTCCTATATTATTATAACACGCTCTTGATGCTAATTAGTTAGACGTTCTACTCCCCCTCCCAACTTGAAAATAACTCTGGAGAGAATGGGATAGCATAGGACAGGCTTCTGTGGGGTAAGCCTCATGGAGAGAAGGGGCTAGAAAGTCTGAGGGAGAGAAGAGGCTTCTGTGGGGCCAGCCTGAGGAAGAGAAGGGGATAGGAGAGGATCCATGGGGCCAGCCTGAGGGAGAGAAGGGGGATAGGAGAGGATCCATGGAGTCAGCCCGAGGGAGAGAAGGGGAGAGGAGAGGATCTATGGGCCAGCTTGAGGGAGAGAAGGGGAGAGGAGAGGCTTTTGTGGGACCAGCCTGAGGGAGAGAAGGGGAAAAAAGAGGATCTATGGGGCAAGCCTGAGGGAGAGAAGGGGAGAGGAGAGGCCGATCATAACTACCCATTAATTTTCAAACTCTAAGTGTCAATTTATCAAGCCCGATCACATAGTTTCATAGCGGAGCACAGGTATTCAGCTAGTAATTTATAAAAAGAAGATAGTTACAGAGCTATGCAGTGTGACAGTACAGCATAACTGTAATAAATAATGTATTAATTATTTCAAGTCAGACTACAATTAACACTTGGGGTTTTATTTTATTTTGAAGAGAAAATTTTTAAATATAAAAATTCTTTTATCGAAGAATGGAAACATTGTTATCTCTATTCTAAATTCTGTTTGTTTCAAGGGAGATTTTCTATTATTTGTATTCTCTACTGAATATCAGAATGTATTTCATTAGTCTTCTATCAAATCATTCTTTTTATATATATTACATATTAAAATATTTCAGAAATGTGTTTATGCCTATGGAGAACCTCAAATAAATGCATTTTTTAGAAAAATAAATTGGCATTACCTTTGAAAACCCAGTGTCAAAATATGGTTTATACAATTGGCTTATTTATTATTTATTTCTTGGAAACCTACTATAAGAGAATTTGACTATATAGCTAATCCTTAACACTAGACCAAAGCGTACACATTAACTTTCTTCTTCTTTTTTGTCACAGGACAGTCCTAGCCTTTGAATGAGGCATAGGCAGCAATAATCCCCAAATAAGAAGGATTAGAATGAACAAAATTTAATTTACTTTGAACTTAGTTCAGTAACAACATACTCGGTTATAATATTTGGCAACTTTGGTGATCTCCTAGAGTCAACAATTGGGCATACCTGTAGTAAACTATAGGTTGCATGGAGGGCAAAACCATATATGGCAACATTTAAATTAGCTTCTCTTATTTATCTTATTATCAGGATCCATTTTGTGCAGATGCAAGTTTGATGAGGTAGTGTTTACATCTGTGAGGTTTTATATTTCAGTAGTAATCCTGTGCATTAGTCTGTACATTCATAAAAAGACTGAGTTTCTAATAGTAATTAGATGAGTAAATTCTAAGCTAAATGTGTTTAAGCTTTCTAAAATTAATGCCTGGAATATACAGAAAAAATATTCGTTTTTTCCTCACAAAGCAGTCTTTGCTGCAGATCTTATTTGAATCTGATTTGTTGGCCATTTTAGATTCACAAAAATCACTTTTTGTGTATAACACAGCTGTAAACGTGTAAGAATACAGCATATCAACAGTATAATCAATAAACAATGATTAATTGTAACAGATCATATGACTTGAGCATGTTGTTGAGATGCTACAAATTATTTTTCAAATGATCCAAGAAATTCTGCATTCTTTATCCTTCTTGGCCATGTATTTCTGTTTTGTTTGCTTCTTGAATTTTCCTTTTGTATTTGTTGGCTTTGAAGGTTATGATTTTCAAGACTTTATGCAATGTTCAGTTATTCCACCTTTTTTGTGTATTCCACTCTCCTTTAATACCCACCTTGTTTCTTCTATATATACATTCTTGAATGATTGGGGGAGGGGTGTCTGATAAATGTCATTTTAGTTCTTTCAGTCTTTTGGACCTTGTTTTGTTCTAGTTTTCTGTACTACATTTTGACTCCATTTTGTTACATTAATTTTGTTATTTTGGCAGTTTCCTGATTTGTGTAGCTCCTTGATTCACACAGTGAATGACACAATGTATTTCTATGTGTTCTTTGGGGTATTTTCATTCTATCAAATAGTCCTTGTAATGATTGCTTTTGAAGGCTTTATTATTCTTTTTAGTTCCCACAGTCTTAGTGTTTAATTCTTTCAGATTAGCAATTAACAACCGTTCATGCTTTTTTTATTATACAGGTAGAAGCTCCATTCATACCAAAATGTCGAGGCCCAGGAGATACCAGCAACTTTGATGATTATGAGGAAGAAGATATCCGTGTTTCTCTAACAGAGAAATGTGCAAAAGAATTTGCTGATTTTTAGTACTTGTTGGAGGATAAGAGGACATCAGGGCTCATATTGGGGTCTTTGCACTCTGTTCACTCATGAAGTGGAGCTGAGACCATCATATGTCAAAACAATTACCTAGTTACTTCATTCCACAAAGCTGACTGAGGTCTTTATTGCCATCTTCCATGTGTGCAGGTTGCACCAACCCTTATAACTAGGCACAATTAAGCAAGCACGGTTTGTGCTGTTACACAGAATATAGACCACTTTTCCTATTTACCTTTTGGTTTCTATTGTTTCCTTTGTTTTCTGTGTATTGTTAATTTCTCCTCTTTTCTCTGACCCACTTTTTTAAAATGAAGTAGCCTTTTACTCAAGAATGCTCCATTTTATTTTGAATAATGTATGTGTACGAATGAAACTGAAGGTGTTCAGGCTAAATACAAGTTAGACTGAAGTGGAAGTGGAAGATAAATGTTGCTTCTAGTTTGTGCTGGCCAATCCTTCTGTGTCCATCTTTGTGTGTGAGGCTACAGTTCATAGGGCTTTCTTTTAGTGTTGTTGTTTTTTGTTTCTTTGTTTACTTTGGTAACACAATCTAAACCTAAATTTCATTAGCATTTTGACAGTAGTATTTATCACTATATGAGCGTATGCTAATTGACTTAAGGATCTCTTCCTGGAGACTGACCAAACCTATTTTCAAAATTGGAAAATTTGTGTAGGGTACAGTAGCTAGCCCTGTGCCTTGGTTTTTTACATTGCTGGCAGTTCTTCTCCCTGCCTCATAGTTTGTGTTATTTTCCTAGGCAGTAAGTTAATATGCTATAAGCATACTGTGCCATAAGTAGCACAGTCTCGGAAAGCAGGAACAATTCTATCCAGTCTGGGCTTTGGACCATATTTAATCATTTTTAGTAACTTGCATCTAAAGAATTGACTATTTAAATAGGTTTTGAACACCTGAAAGCCTGGACCTTGTAAAAGATTTGGTCAGTATTGTTAAGAGACTAGGACTGATTTTTAGTAATGTCAGTGGGGCTCCTGAAGTATTTCACATTTCAACCCTTTTTTTATTGAAGGGGGGGAAGCATCTTTTTTATCTCTTTAGCTATGAGAATAAATGGTTTAGCAAATTGAAAATTTAGTATTAAAATATTGATAAGTTGCTAGATAAACCTGGTATTTCTGTTAGCTGTGAAGAATAAAAGAAACAAATGCCAAGTTTTTATTCTGGTATACTATATTAGTAAATTCAAGGATGGAATGCTGCTCCAATCATGGTTTCTATCAGCAGCACTTCATTCATATAGAAAAGAGACAACGTTTGAAACTGCCACCGTCTGTGATGTGGTGTCTTCATTTCTAACATGTATTTCTTTTGGTGAAATGAAATTTATGGTTGCACAAAGAATTGATTGGGTTGAATTAAGTTTCATATAATCTCATCAACTGACCTGTATGGATATTGCTGCCATGTGCTTGCTTCCAGCACTTTTTTAGATTTCTGTTTCAGTGTTTAATGATCAGTAGCTCAGCACATGTCCTTGTGCGTTTTAAATTTATCCATGCAGTTTTTAGTTAGGCACTTACTTTCTGATTTATCCCAAGAGGGCCTCTCTTAAGATGGCACATCAGTACACTTAGACTCATGTTTTATGTTCAATTTACACATCTACAAGAATGAAGGGTTATTCTATCCAATTGTCTAAATTGCTAGGTAATCAATGAGTTCTCTACAATGCCAATACATGTAAGATAATTGGCATTATTTCCTTTTAATCTCTGTGACACTCCTTTAATGAAAACCTCTGTAGACATTTTTCAGTCTAGAATAAGATGAATCATACAATCTTCTTAACATCTTTAAGTTGTCAGGCAGTTTTGCTAATCATTGTTAGTTGTTTGCCATCTTTGTCCACTACTGTCTGTCTATGTGCAAGACAAGCATATGAAAATCTGCAGTAGCAAATTTTATGTAATATATTGTCACATTAATAAATTATACAATTATTTGTATGAAAAAGGTTAGTTTTTTTTGTATTTCATCTAGACAGAGGACATGCTAGCTGTATCCAATAAATTCATTAATTTGTTCATGGATTTTTAATAAATGCTGCAGATCATTTTTTTTAAATTCTGGTATGAATTTTAGCCAGTAGTTTAATTGGGTAATTTTTAAGTATGTGTAAATATGAGGCTTCATTCTGGATGTCCATGGAATGGATTCTAGCATGCCTAAGTTCTCAACTTTAGATGGACAATTTGAAAACACCTTTTTCATTCTTTTGATTTATGCTTGTTTAAATATTTTATGTTGTCAGAAATAAACAGTAAACATAAATCATAAAAGGGAGTAATAGATTGACTAGAAAGGGGTTGGGCAAAATATAAGGAAGTTGCTATTCACAGTGCATGAAAACACATTTTCCAGCATGCTGTCTTCCAGATATGTCACTCCCTGCCAGCACTGGACATGCTGAAAAAGTAAGGGGATTTCTGTCCAACACATCTGGAGGGCAGCAAGAAGACTGTGTTGAAGTACACATTTGGCATTGTGCTAAATGGTCCTATCATTTTAAATATACAAAAGCCACAAGAAGATAAAGATGCCTCTGTCTAATTTCAAAAACAAAAAAACCTTTTCCATCATATGAAATACTGTATATTTGACAGTAGAGACTTGTTAATTTTACACAATTTGAGGAATTAAGTGTTGGACTGTATGGTATCTTTTAACTGTACTCTAGCTGTATGTAACTCTCATTTTCAACATAAAAATGTATCTCATTAAGTAAATTGCTTCTCTTTTTTTGTCAGCTGCATTAAAACCCTTATTTTTAAAATCCTTTAAGTATTTACTGATTTCTTTGAAAATAATTAGTTTGTTACAATAGTGTGCAATACAGCAAAAGTTTATATACAGAACTGCAAATTAAATTATGTACAACACTGCATAAAGACTGTGCTGCTTTTTTATGAGGTAGTATATCCCATTGTGCATTCTCCTTTGCCATGGCAGTCAAGCTTATGTGCTTTCTGTAAAACAAGTTTTATTTTGAGGAATACATTGCAGATGACGTATAATGTTAGGCCTAATTCCTATCTAGATAATCTCTTCTTTTAACGTTTCTAAGAATTATGCCTATTAGTACAGGATTCCTTTTTAAAGGAAAGATATAAACGTTGGTTTGTAACAGTATTTCTCAACCTTGGCAACTCTAGGAAGTCCACATATCTTAGAATTGCCAAGGTTGAAAAACATTGGTTTGTAATCTTCCAAACTGGTAATGGACTTGTATAAGTATGGAAGTGGGTGTATATAAAATTTAAAATGCAAAAATCATGGCTTATTACAGTTGTCTGCTGCATAATTCATACATCTTCCAAAAGCAGAAATATTTTACCAAAAGGAGAAAGATGGTACAAACTGATTAATCATGTTCTATGACTATAAAGATGGTGTATATTACATCTCTGAGACCATAAGGAATCTAACATACTTGCCATTTAATTGAGGTGTGTTTTTTTATGGGAGGGCTGTTTCTGGATAGTTCTCAAATTGGATTCAACTATTTTTATCAGCACAATTCCACCTTCTCTTGCTTCCCCCCACCCACCCATGTTTTTTTCCCCTCGCAATTATATTTTCTCTTAGAAGTTAAGGAAGTTTTCGTTTATCAGATACCAGAACTAGTTTTCCTGGTATTCTAAGGAAAGGAGCTCTTACTAAGCTTATTCAACTCCTGCATATTCACACATACTAATTAATATTAATGCAATTCCAGAATGTTTTTTTTAATTTTTTATTACCTTTTACAAACATTGTAGTTGGTATCAACAGGCCTACACAACAAAGAGTCTTTGTATTCTATGAAATACAAAACACTCAGCATACTTATCAGATCCTCCAGTTCTATCTGCAGATTTTCTGTATTGTGATTGCACAATAAAGATTGTGTCATGTATTAGTGTCTGATCTGAGGATGCATTTCAGGAATCCCAGTGTTTAGGTTATGACATCACAACATGTATTTCATCTTTGTGTCATCTTAGTTTGCAGCCAAAATTTACGCCCACTTTATTTTGAGAGAAAACAGTAGAAACATGCTTGTTGACAACATTATTTTAAGATAGTCCTAGGGTGGGATGAAAGGCCCCATCAGGGAAGTTAGTACTTTCTGAGAATATAAAAAAGCTTAAAAAAACAATTTGGGTCAAACTTTTCTCTAAGTAGTAGCTTTCTAAAAATCTGACAAGATTGGAATTCCACAATCTCCCAGAGTCGGATAAGAATTTCTGTAATTTTCGGAGTATAGTACTCTGTAGACCATAAGACGCATCTAGCTTTTGGGGAGGAAAACGGGGGCGGAAATCTGCCTCTGCTCCCATCAATTTGCCTCCTTGTAGCAAACGGCAAACATCCTGGTCAGCTTCAGCACAGCCTGATTTAGCATGAGCTGTTGATTGGCAGTTGGATTGGCCTCTCAGAATACCAGCGATCAGCTGTTCCAGGCTGCGGGGATCGCCATCGCCACCTCTGCGCGCCCGATTTTTGGCTTCCATGTGCCCCATTTTCAGCGATATCCGCCACCTGGAATGGGCCAAAAATGGGACACACGGAGGTGGAAAATGGGGTGTGTGGAGGCAGCGATGGCAGCGATGGACAGCAGGGGCAAATCCCTGCAGCCTGGAAAAGATGATCGGTGGTATTCCAGGAGGCTGATCCAACCACCAGTCAGCTGCTCATGCTAAATCAGGCTGTGCTGAAGCTGACCAGGCTGTTTGCTGTTTGCTACAAGGAGGCAAATTGATGGGAGGCAGAGGCTGAAGGGTAGGCACCAGCGGGTGGGCCAGGCTTTGGCAACATTCGCTCTATAAGATGCACAGACATTTTCACCCACTTTTTTTGGGGGGAGTGTGTCTTATAGACTGAAAAATATGGTAATCAGCAGTTAATGTCAGGATGGTTTGGTGTTGCCTTGGCTTTTCCTTTTGGTCCTAACACCTTTCCAAGAAATGCTTGCAAACCATATGACAAGGAATCAAAATCTACATCTGACCTTGCTGCTAGCAGCTTAGACTTGGTAAAGAATAAGATGAGATTTAGAACAAAACACCTGGCATTTAAGGAGCATGGTGAGCTACCCGAGCTAGAACAATCATTGGAAAGAGACTGGAGAGTAAACTATGGAAATAGCTGCAGAGAAGTACTGGATTTCTGCTTCTGCTGGAATCATGGTAACTGATGGTACTGCAAATACATGCTTGTCTGCTTTTAAGCAACCTTCACAGCCATAGGCCCATTTCATTTTAGCTTGGTTAGAGAGATTACGTTTTGACGAAGACATATGGGTACCAATCTAAAGCAGAATCTCTTTCAGAACATCTTGGATTTTTAGAACATTAAGGCCTAGATCAGTTAACAAAATATCTATAATATATCACATTTTTCTTATCTCATTTTAGTAATCTTAGTTTTCAAACTAGGAAGTTCTGGGGAGTTTGCTTAAGGATTAACTTTAGCAAATTCAGGAAGTGTCATCCTAACATAATCACAAGACATAGATTGTGTAATAAGTAGAAACATTAAAATAAAGTTCTCTCTCTCTGCTTGTATATATGTGTATATGGATAAAATCTACTGCTATAGTGCCTAATCTAAATTACAGAAATGTTAGAAGGACTTATGGATATGCAAAGCAACCCTGCATGTGTTTGCCTATCAGCAGGTCCTACTGAGTTTCGTGGACCTTGTACAGTGTAGTTACAACCATTGAATTACACTGCCTTTCTGAGACGCCATGTATATCAATTGTTATCTTTTAAGGGACATTTTAAACAGCAACTTCTCATCATTTAGATCTCTTGTTTCTTCCTACTTCTTGTCAACACTTTTAGAGATAGCTAGATAGATATTTTAATTATTTATTCTATAGATCTAGGAAGAGAAGAACCAAACAAGCTGGACCACTGTTTTGTCCTAACTCTGCACAGCTTTGGAAAAGGGATGGTGCCTTGAAATGAAGGTTAACTCTGCTTTTTCCTTAACTATAATTCAGAAGGAGTGATAATAAAACACACATTTAAAAATACAAACCTGCCAGGGACAATATAAAACTCGGGGAATTCCCCATATTTGACTGGAGCTTCCATTCAAATAGTAAGTCTTGTTCAAGTTCCGGCAAGAAGTGTTAATTTCAGGAATCCCAGTGTTTAGGTTATGACATCACAACATGTATTTCATCTTTGTGTCATCTTAGTTTGCAGCCAAAATTTACGCCCACTTTATTTTGAGAGAAAACAGTAGAAACATGCTTGTTGACAACATTATTTTAAGATAGTCCTAGGGTGGGATGAAAGGCCCCATCAGGGAAGTTAGTACTTTCTGAGAATATAAAAAAGCTTAAAAAAACAATTTGGGTCAAACTTTTCTCTAAGTAGTAGCTTTCTAAAAATCTGACAAGATTGGAATTCCACAATCTCCCAGAGTCGGATAAGAATTTCTGTAATTTTCGGAGTATAGTACTCTGTAGACCATAAGACGCATCTAGCTTTTGGGGAGGAAAACGGGGGCGGAAATCTGCCTCTGCTCCCATCAATTTGCCTCCTTGTAGCAAACGGCAAACATCCTGGTCAGCTTCAGCACAGCCTGATTTAGCATGAGCTGTTGATTGGCAGTTGGATTGGCCTCTCAGAATACCAGCGATCAGCTGTTCCAGGCTGCGGGGATCGCCATCGCCACCTCTGCGCGCCCGATTTTTGGCTTCCATGTGCCCCATTTTCAGCGATATCCGCCACCTGGAATGGGCCAAAAATGGGACACACGGAGGTGGAAAATGGGGTGTGTGGAGGCAGCGATGGCAGCGATGGACAGCAGGGGCAAATCCCTGCAGCCTGGAAAAGATGATCGGTGGTATTCCAGGAGGCTGATCCAACCACCAGTCAGCTGCTCATGCTAAATCAGGCTGTGCTGAAGCTGACCAGGCTGTTTGCTGTTTGCTACAAGGAGGCAAATTGATGGGAGGCAGAGGCTGAAGGGTAGGCACCAGCGGGTGGGCCAGGCTTTGGCAACATTCGCTCTATAAGATGCACAGACATTTTCACCCACTTTTTTGGGGGGGAGTGTGTCTTATAGACTGAAAAATATGGTAATCAGCAGTTAATGTCAGGATGGTTTGGTGTTGCCTTGGCTTTTCCTTTTGGTCCTAACACCTTTCCAAGAAATGCTTGCAAACCATATGACAAGGAATCAAAATCTACATCTGACCTTGCTGCTAGCAGCTTAGACTTGGTAAAGAATAAGATGAGATTTAGAACAAAACACCTGGCATTTAAGGAGCATGGTGAGCTACCCGAGCTAGAACAATCATTGGAAAGAGACTGGAGAGTAAACTATGGAAATAGCTGCAGAACAGTACTGGATTTCTGCTTCTGCTGGAATCATGGTAACTGATGGTACTGCAAATACATGCTTGTCTGCTTTTAAGCAACCTTCACAGCCATAGGCCCATTTCATTTTAGCTTGGTTAGAGAGATTACGTTTTGACGAAGACATATGGGTACCAATCTTAAGCAGAATCTCTTTCAGAACATCTTGGATTTTTAGAACATTAATGCCTAGATCAGTTAACAAAATATCT
The DNA here is from genome assembly GCF_028640845.1 of Ahaetulla prasina. Taxonomy (NCBI): domain Eukaryota; kingdom Metazoa; phylum Chordata; class Lepidosauria; order Squamata; family Colubridae; genus Ahaetulla; species Ahaetulla prasina. Next base: position 151,973,729 of record NC_080541.1, on the reverse strand, counting down.
ATAATATATCACATTTTTCTTATCTCATTTTAGTAATCTTAGTTTTCAAACTAGGAAGTTCTGGGGAGTTTGCTTAAGGATTAACTTTAGCAAATTCAGGAAGTGTCATCCTAACAATCACAAGACATAGATTGTGTAATAAGTAGAAACATTAAAATAAAGTTCTCTCTCTCTGCTTGTATATATGTGTATATGGATAAAATCTACTGCTATAGTGCCTAATCTAAATTACAGAAATGTTAGAAGGACTTATGGATATGCAAAGCAACCCTGCATGTGTTTGCCTATCAGCAGGTCCTACTGAGTTTCGTGGACCTTGTACAGTGTAGTTACAACCATTGAATTACACTGCCTTTCTGAGACGCCATGTATATCAATTGTTATCTTTTAAGGGACATTTTAAACAGCAACTTCTCATCATTTAGATCTCTTGTTTCTTCCTACTTCTTGTCAACACTTTTAGAGATAGCTAGATAGATATTTTAATTATTTATTCTATAGATCTAGGAAGAGAAGAACCAAACAAGCTGGACCACTGTTTTGTCCTAACTCTGCACAGCTTTGGAAAAGGGATGGTGCCTTGAAATGAAGGTTAACTCTGCTTTTTCCTTAACTATAATTCAGAAGGAGTGATAATAAAACACACATTTAAAAATACAAACCTGCCAGGGACAATATAAAACTCGGGGAATTCCCCATATTTGACTGGAGCTTCCATTCAAATAGTAAGTCTTGTTCAAGTTCCGGCAAGAAGTGTTAATTTCCTCAGGAATCGTTTTGTCAGATTGGTGTAGGGCAGGGTTGGCAGAAGAGCCTGGAGGTATTCAAATTGGAATTAGGGAAAACCTGGTTCAATCCCATCTCACACAATGCTGAAGAAGCCTGGCATGAGGCATCTCTCAGGGTTGCTATGCAATAAAAATAAGTGATGTATGTACAAAGAAATCCATGACAGCCATAAACAGTAGTAGTAGATCTCTTGATGAATACCGATTTGTATTTCAAGGAGAACTTGAATCCCACACACATTGTCATAGCAACAGTCAAGCTATTTATCCCACTCCCACCACCAACCCAACTTAAGATCACCGAAAGGACTAAGATAAAGAAAGAGAAACAGGTGAGTAGATTAGTATGTGAAAGAAGTGAGAATCCCTTTCCCCTCAGAAAACAGGAATTGTAATCTTCGTTAATCAGTAGCATCCACAGGGGAAGTCAAAAAAGTCAAGATGACAGAAGTATCCTACAACTCTTCTATGTGTACTGAGTTTACATGCTTTATAAAGAGACTAATAACATAGTCATGACTACCATCTTGTGTTTTCTGGGCCTCCTGCAGATGTCACCATTGCTAATTATAGAAAACTAAATTTAGAACTTGAATAAATAGTTAAACATAAACTGCAAGTGTTACACTTAACAACAAAAAGGCCTTTTTGTATTCTTGGAAGTTATGAATAAAGGCTGAATTAATAAGAAATAAAACAAACGCTGTTGGAATAAAATTAATGCCAGGTATCACCTAGTAATAAATAATTTTTATAAGAGCTTGGATGTGAGCGGAGCAGTTTCTAATACACATACATTTAATTTTAGCTCATAATGAAATTCTAAACAAAAGTTCTATTGTAAATTATAACCAGAAAACCTCCACAATTGATAGTGTTCAGCATCTACTTATACATATCTAGCAAAGAGGTGCTAACTTTTGCTTTCCCTGGAGAGTTTGGACTATTTGCTATGTAAGGCTACACTTACTTAGCAGTAAAATTTTCTAAAGGAATATGCAGAGAATAGAGCACTTAAATTGTGATTAATCCACACAAAAGCTTTTTTGTTCCACAAAGAAACAATTTGAAAGAAATATAGAATAAAATGAGTATTTATTTAAAAATCAAATATTTATTTAAAAGTTTTATTTCTAGGTATGTGAAGTAGGATTTGGATAAATTTAATCCTCTGCAATATTTTGGAGGGAACTCATGTGAATTTAGTACAAAGTAGCTTAATGTAGGGTTTTTTAAAACTGTGTTCTGTTCAGTGTTGGGGTTTTTCAAGAACTTGATGAGATTCCATAAGAGACAAAGTTTTTTTTTAAAAAATAGCAATTTTTCTAATGTAGAATGGAAAGGGTGAAGCTCATCAATTAACATTCAGAACCTTCAAATTCTCAGGTAGCATTTGTTCTCATGAAGACTCATTACTTTGCCTCTTGATTGGGTTCCTGGATTATTATTATTTTTAAACTAACAGATTCCATGGCCTGAAAAGATTTGAGGTGGGGGAATCCTGGATTAATGCATAATCTTAAAACATACCTAGAGGACAAAGGCTGCCAGATCAAAAAGGTATTTTATTTCACTGACCATTTCCTCCAAATGTGGTGTGGAATTGTTAGTTATACATCATATTAGAACCTTTTTCATTGAATCCTACATTTTTCTCCCAACTCAAATTTCATCTAGCATGTGTTTACACTTCTTGTCATTACTACTTGGACATCTAATGAATGGAAGGAACTCAGGTCTGTAGTTCCACCTTGTGGTTGTTGTACAATATTAGCATTATGATGGTTCTGCTCTAAAGTTTGTGTTAGGAATCCTTTTATATTACTTCATTACGCATATGTTTGAAAAACACAGTCACTCAATGCAGTGTCAATATCTTACTTCCATTAATCTTTCTTCTTTTGTTCAAATCAAACGTTAAAGGATCATTTTCAAAACCTTCTAAAAAATTTTTTTCCACATTAGCTTTTTGAAAAACAGGGAACTGGGGAAGTCATACTATCAGTGCAAGGGGGAAAACTTGCAAGTCTTAATCAGAAGCACATATGTTTTTTATGTAGGCTAGATGTTCACATCCTGGGAAAGGAGAAAATTTATACTTGATATCAAAGACCTATAAACACCTAACAAATCCAAGTCATAGGATTTTCTAGATTTTTTTTTCTTGCTTAGTTTCATAATTTCCAATGTAATAAGCACAGTTTAGACAAAAATCATCCATATGAAAGATAAGATATTTTTGAACTTTATATCTTCCAGCCTTCAATCTTAAGATTCCCTATATAGATAAAAATCATAACAATTGAATACTTCCATTGCTGCAGTTTAATAACGTACGTCATGGCGTTTCTATATAATTGGTTCTACTTCCCAATTCCTTAAAAATAGTTTGAAGATCATTAATAATTGTTTTTCCATCTGCCAATCTCAAAGCACGGAGAACAAGAAGCCAAGAATATTTATTCACTGTTCTGCATCAAATTTAAAGGATTTCTACTGTGCCTTATCTATGAATGTTATTAGTAAAAGTGAGATTATTCCCAGACCACTCCATTCTCATTCCCAAATACCTACATAGTTTCAGTTTATGATCATATCCACTTTGACAGACTTTAAAATGCTGAGGATATGCAGAGATCATGAAACAATTGGTGACTTCCACCTAACAGTAGAAGAAAGAAAAGAACACCATTCAACCAGGGCCCCATCTGCTGAACAATTATCATTTTAACAAACTGCATCACTTTTTTGGTATGGTGGTAGCAGTGCCTCCAATAAAAGATCCATACAGAGAGTGGTAAGGACAGCTGAGAAGATTATAGGAAGCTCGTTTCCTGTTATTCAGGCTACTGCTTGTAAGTACTATGTGCTTAGAGCTCAAAGCATTGTTAGAGACCCCGCACACCCACTTTACAGTCTGTTGCTGTTGCTCCCCCTGGGAGGAGCTTTCAAGTATTTCTAACAGGACTACCAGTTTCTGTAACAGCTTTGTTCCCTATGCCATCCATCTGGTAAACTTGCAAGATTCATTTTTCTTGCCATTTACATGTAAACATCCAAACTAGATTGTGTTGCGTCTCTGTGTCATATATGTGGGTATGTGGGTATATGCATAATTTATGTATGCATTTTATTTATTATGCAATGGAATTTCATTTTAATGTATACCGATTAGCATACATTTAAAATGACAATAAGGTTATCTTAACTCTAAGTCCAAGTCTATTCCTTAAGTCACAAAAATCGCATCATGGTCACTCCGTTCAAAAGGGAAATAGATGAGTGTTAGACGCAAGCTGTAACTTTACTTCAAGATATGTACTGTATATCAGAGGTGGGTTTCAGCAGATTCTTACCAATTCTGGAGAACCGGTAGCGGAACTTTTGAGTAGCTCGGAGAACTGGTAAATACGACCTCTGACTGGCCTCGGCCCCATCTATTCTCTGCCTCCCGAGTCCCAGCTGATTGGGAGGAAATGGGGATTTTTTATTAACCTTCCCCTGGAGTGGGAAGGGAATGGAGATTTTACAGTATCCTTCCCCTGCCACGCCCACCAAGCCATACCCACAGAACCGGTAGTAAAAAAGTTTGAAATCCACCACTGCTCTATATTTACTATAGTAGTGGTGGTGAGATTATGCAAGTCTAAAGAAGTCCATGCAAAGGCTCTCTTGATAATTTTCTCAGCCATAATATGGGTGATCAGATTTGGTCTTTGTATGCTCACATTATGAGTTATGGGATGAGTTGTGGGACTGGTCAAAACAAATTCAAACTAAGTCCCCATATGACAAAGTTGCTATTTGTAGATGACTGGCCAGGCCTGAAGGCAATACTAAGTTGTCTCTGGCAGGGGATCATCCTGGACTGAAAGCTCCACCTCAAGCAATTGATGGAAGCCAAAGCTCAGAAGATCTGTGCTCTAGTTTTAGCTGGTATGAAAATAACAAACTCTTTGGATTAAGATGTCTTTGCAAACTTGCAGACTTAAATTACTTCCACACATTATATGCATACTGTATGGGGTTGCCCAAGTTGGCTTGGAGACTGCACTCAGTTCCACATGTAGCAATTTTGATCATTGAGCAGAAGAAGCAGTTTCATTGGTATAGTGTTGAGGTCTCTCCATGGATTAGCAATAGGTTTCCAGGCCAAGTCAAAGACCTGATTTTAAGCCCTATTTCTACTGATTCAGCCTAAAATTACATTTATCTTCTGATAGACACATCACATAGTTGATTCGTATTCCGTTTGTAACCATTTACTATTCTGAAATCATTCCCACAAATATTATTACCATGCTAGCAGCTAAGGCTACTCACTTACTGCACAGTCTTCTTCTACAGGAGATACACTGACTACCAGTATATTTCCAAATGCAATTCAACAGGGTCATCACATGTAAAATATGGCTCAGGGTTTTGATATTTACTTTACCAATCTTAGATTCTGCCTGCTGAGTCCAAGGGAATGGACAACAATGTCCGGTGGTCAAATGCAGGGCTCCAGGTATGTGATGGAGCCCATTTCCTGCCTGAGTTGAGGTTTTTTTTTTATGATTATCTGGCTGATGTATGTATTTTATTTGTTTAAGTTTATGTGTGTACGTGCATGTGCATTTTGTGGGAGTGTGTGTGTCTATACATAAATATATAAATGTTGTGAGCTTCCCAGATTCATGCTCAAGTAGTCCTCGACTTACAGCCACACTTGAGCTCAAATTTTCTGTTGCTAAATGAAACATTTGTTAAGTGAATTTGGCCACGTTTTACAACCTTTCTTGCCATGCTTGTTAAATGGATCACTGAAGTTGTTAAGTTGGTAACCACTTAACAATCTGTCTTCCCCATTAACTTTGCTTGTCAGAAGGTTGTAAAAAGTGATCGCAGGACCCCAGGACACTGAAACTGTCATAAATATGAGTCAGTTAGTTGCCAAGCATCTGAATTTTGATCACGTGACCATGGGGATGCTGCAATGTGAAAAATGGCAATAATTCATTTTTTTCAGTGTAATTGTAACTTTGAATGGTCACTAAACAAAGTGTTGCAAGTCAAGGACTATATGTACTGAGATGGGTGACTATATCAACTGATTAAATAAATAAATACATACATACATACATAACTGGAGTTATTTATTTAATTTCTCACCTACTGAGAAGTGAGATAGGAAGAGCTCAAAAGCAGACATTCTCAGGAGGCAGGTAGCTTTTCTCCTCTGGAATATTTTACCCCTTGAAACAAGCTTGCCTTTCACTTTGATCACATTCCTGAAGCTTTAAAAACATGACTGGTCCAAAGGTTCTGTGGAATCTGATTGCCGTGATACTGTTGGTACAAGATGTATAATGCTTAATTAACTTAATATTTATGGTGCTTATAATTTCCACGTATATGCTGATAATCTTTGCAAACTGGTTGAAATCTTGTAAGATTGTAGGAGTCAAAACACTTTTAAGGAAGCTTTTATACCTACCCATATGGTTTTTGTTTCCCAACTATGCAACTTATTTTTTTCCTGATAAATCTCATTTAGTTACTTATTTCTCTAACCTCTTAAGATCATTTTGAACATTATTTCTAACTCTGAGGGTATTAAATATGGGCATCTGCAATACATAAAAATAAAGGGCACAATTTAAAGAAGTTAGCATGAATTCGGCAAAAATAAACCTGCCAAATTAACCTCATTTTTGGTCAGGTAGCTTTGTTAGTAGATTTTGGGAATGCAGAAATAATATACCTTGATTTCAGCAAATGGTGAAGTACTGCATGACAACCTGATCGGAAGCAAATGAACAAAAGCAATTAAAGCAATCCACCTTTTCTTATGTGGTTATGATGTTTGTAACATAAAAAGAGATGTGATGTCAATCATTCTTGTCCCCCACCACCATTTTGATGTGGTTGATCCCCCCCACCCCCTGGCAGATACCTCAGTATTAAATACACCATAGTATATCATCTGCAAATGTATTCTGTTTACCTCTTTACCTAATAATTAATACTAATTTGAAGAATAGAGGGCTGGTGATTGTTTATCTTTGCAGCACCCCAAATCTTTCCTGTTTGATGGAGAATTGTCAATGAGCATTCTGAATATAATTTTGGAGTCAGTTGTGAAACCTGCAACCCAAGCCTACATTTAGCTTGCTAAATCGGGATGTCGTGCAATATATCACTGTATGCTTTGATGAAATCAAGGTATGTCATTTCTACATTACTACAATCTCCTTAGAAAGCTATCTGAATAAAAAATAAGGTTAATTTGGCAGATTTGCTGTTGACAAATCCATGCTAACTTCTTAAAATTGTTGTATTGTTTTCAGGGTGGTTACAGACTGATCTCTTTACAGTCTGCTCTGGAACCTTTTGGTTATCAATGTCATATTAACTGTAGAGCATCTTTTTTTCTCTTTTTGAAGACAGCAGCAACATTTGCCCTACTTCAGGGATCAGACACGTTATTCAGGGGTTCTCAGAGATAACATGAAATAATACAAAAATAATAATAGAGGTTTAGCCAGACTTTTAACTAATTCCCATGCAAGGAAGCAATTCCTTAGATATTTAAATTCATGATAAATATATGAAAAGATTCAACCTTCCCCTTCATCTTCTCATCATTGTTGCCTGGTAGAACATACTGAATACTAGGATTCAAGGAGCTTTCTCTTCTCTTTGATACTTTCATATCATGAGTGAACAAGCATATATTTTAGACTTCAGGAAAGCAAACTGTAATAAATAAGAGATCGGCTGATTCCATTTCAGAAATGGACATGGAGGAGGAATAGGGGGGGAAAATAGGAACAAATGAGAAAAAAAGCAGAATGACTGCAGGAAGAGAATGTAGGAGCCCTGTTTTTTCGTTTTTTTTCTAAAAGATTTTTATTCTGCCTTTTTCCCCATAAAATTCAAGGAAACAAATATATCACAATGAAATGAGTTCACACAACATGCCTAAGTCACTACATATTTCATGACAGTTTAATAAGTAAAACTTAACTGAGTTTCTACAGTATTAAAAATAATATATGGTTTACAAAAGACAATGGTTGGGTAGGCACAACACTCCATGCCATAGAACACCAAGCAACCAAAGTTAAAGCAAGCCATGTTTAGCTATGTAAAAGGCTAAGAATTTCCACTTGTGAAAAGCATTAGCCCACTCCATGTAGGCTGCCCTATTAGTCTCAAGAAGGGAGATGTAAAACTGGAAGGCATTAACTCATTTCCCCTTGATATTTTAATTATGGGTGGGATTCTTCTGCATTATCCTGTTTGAAGGTCAACATGCATGGAGGTGGTCCAATAAGCATGGAAAGTCTAAAGAAAAGCCTTGGATAAAGATAATTCAGCAAAATCTCAGAACATTTTATCAAGGATTATCAAAAAGAAGGCTAGATTTTCTTGCGGAAGTGGAAAGTTAGAAACAGAGTTTAAAAGAAATGGAGGACATGAAGTTTGATGGAGCACTTATGGTGGTAAAATCTGCTTAACCAGGGCTTTAATTACCGCATAGCTGGAAAGCATCAGATTGGGGCTTTTCCTAGCTCTGCTAAAGAGAAGAGCTTTTCCGCAGTCACTTGGATATTACAGTTATTTTCTAGAGCACTTAAAAATTTCTTAATTTGACTCAGCTTTTTAAAGGCTTATGTTGCCTCAATCTGCAGTTGTTGCAAACCATGCTAAACCAAGATTATTTAATCAGCATTTACTGAATATTATGCAAAGTCCTAACTGTTTAGAGAAAGCTCTAATGCTGGGAAAGGTGGAAGGAAAGAGAAAAGGATAACCAGGAGCAAAGTTGATGGACTCGGTGACAGCGATTGCTTATAAATTATCAGGGCTACAGTTCGTACATTATGAAGTACAGTATTGAAATATCTGAACCCAGTCTTTAGGTAACTTTTACAGACTTTTTTTTTACTACCTCTATTGCCAAGAAAGTGTGTTTTTGTTATGTATTTTATTTTAATTGCTTTTCTAATTTTCTAATTTTGATGTGCACTGCCAAGGAATATGATAACCAACCTGCATGCGCAAAATATGCAAGTAGTTCAATTAATATAGACTGCATGGCTGCTATGTAAACAGCACATCGGAATTTTTATCCATCATTTAACATTTTCTAGATTTGCAAAACACTGAATCATAAAAATAAATCACGATCTGGCTTTTCATAAAATCAACCCCTTCCCTGTTGATTCTTGCGACTAAATTGAGACATCCTTGTTATTTCTTGTTACTTTCCACTGCCTTTCTGCAATTTCCAGATCTACTATACAAACCATTCATTTCCTAGATCGCATCTAAGTTCCAACCAGGCTAGTAAACTGACTGGGTTTTTTTCAACCCAGACGAGGTTGGTTTGCTGTGCTGCTGTAACCTAATTACCACTGCTAGCAAGTCTGAGAAGTGGAAAGTAATCTTTAAAAAAAGACAATACTGTACAGAAAGTAAACCCCTTTTACTCTTGCTAGGAAAACAATACAACATTGTTACATCAAGCACTTGACTCGTGATCTAATCAGCTATCAGGTTTGACTCAAGGGAGAAATTACCTTTTTGCAAAAATGTAGGCTAAAATACATCATACAAATGCAGCTCTTAGGAATAAGGCCTATTGTTGTTGCATTGTCCCATTTGTAAGTTTTGCAGAGACAACCGACTGCTCATTGGTGGAAAGAGGATGCTCATAGAGTTTGGTTGGTTTGGTTCCATCAGGATTTATGACACCCCTTTTGGGCTACTCCGGCAGAGCAGCTGTGGGACACCAGCATTATCCCAGGGAGGTGGAATAGTGTCCTCCTGGTTTAAGGAAGAGGGGACTTCTCCATTTCCTTTCTGAAGAAGAAAGCTCTGTTTACATTAGTCAACTTCAATCACTCTGGAATCTATGAACCCAGGTAAGAAAAACCATTCCAACTTTATTTAGCTGATGCTATTATAAGCAGAGAGAGAAAAAGCATTTAGGTTGGGTAAGTTTGTCATTACTCCTGTTCCTCAATGGAACGGTTTTCTTGGCTTCTTAATGCATTTGACTTCTTTGCTCCGTTGTTTTTTTTTTAACCAAATTCATGTTATATTCTCAGCTCTTCTGCCCATTCCCAGTTATAAACTACACTGATCTCTTTTCAATAATATTAGTAATACTAGGAGAAGTAGTGGGTATACTGGAAGGAAATTTAGTGCATACCCTGCTTCTCAATTAATTGCGAATCACACTCTTTCTGGATTAAAATAATCCTTTCCCTTACAAGGCAGTCCTTAAAGGCGAAAGGGTTAAGTTCCGGGAAAAATAATTTAAGTTTTCAGTGTCGCGCCCACGCCATCCTTTGCCTTAATTTTTTTCCTCTCTTGTGCAAGGATTTTACTTCGTGGCTTTATAAATGTGTGCTTCTAAAATATGACTGCATCGTAAGTGAAGGATGGACGGATTTGTTGATTTTTTAACATCCCGTCCTTCCGCACGTTTATTTGCAAGATGCTGCTGTGATTTCACTGGAGTTTACACCCGAGGAGGTATGTTTCGGAATTGTAACTCCGACCTCCTAATCCAGCCCGAGGCACTCGCTGTCCTCAAACACAAAAATGGTGGGTCTATAAATACGATTTATTCCCAAACGGTCTATTCTGGAGTTTTGGACTACGATTCCCAGCATGCCGTCCTCCATGACAGCTTCTTCTGATTGGCCGCTCGGTGTTCTAGTTGGAACTCGGCATGTGGCTGCTGCTGTGCTGGGAGGAAGGCAATATTTTTGCAGGCTTTATATGTATGTATATATGAGAAAAGGTAAGTGAAGTCTTCTGCTGCTGCTGTCTTTAAAATGGGATGTTTTCCTTCCTTTTAATTCTTCCCCCCATTTCTTTGTCCCTGATCTAGTTAATTGTGAGCGTTGCCCTGAAGCAGCTGCTTTCAAAAGGCATGTTTTATATTGGTGTGTGTTTAGGGAAATTTAACCAATCCGAAACTGGAAAAACAAGACTTAGTGATGCACTGAGGATGATCCCAAAGGGATAAAGAAATATATGCAGCCCGAGAGCTGTGAAAACACCAGTAGTGATTTTTTCGTCTATGAACCTAAATGCTTGCTACAGTATTTCTGTTTTTTTTTTCTTGGAGGGAAGCTTTATTAACAAGCAAAAAAGTGCTGTCTTAATGTGGGAAAAATGTAATTTGCATTATCATTTTTAGTAGCAGGTACCCTTGAGAGGACTGGGGTCTTTTAAAGTCATTGCAAAGAAAAAAATATGTGAGGTGTTTGGTTTGTTTATTTCAGTCCTGTTTTGCATTCCATTTGAAATGCTGCTTTTTCCCCCCCTCTTAAGTTTGTCCAGAATGGGTTAAGAAGTTGTTTTTCTTCGTTCAAAAGCAGATTCTGACATTTTGAAGGGTATGCAAAGCTTTGCATCTTTTTTTTGTTAAAGCTAGTGTGTAAATTTAAGACTGAAAATTATATATGAAATAATTCCTAAACAGCAAAACTTTAAGCTATGGTTTTAAAATGACAGGAAAATTGTGGTTTGATTTCACTTTCAACCATTACAACATTGCCAAGGATGGTCTGAGAAATAAAATTGTTTGGACACTGCAGGTGGAGAGTTACCTATAAAATTCTTCATTTTTCACACATCTGTATTTTTCAAATTAAATAGGCTAAGGTTCAAGTGGACAGCAGTTGACAAGGCAGTTGACCTCAAATTCTCTCCAAGTTAGCTTTTCTTTTCCTTAGCCATCTTTTCTTGCTTTTATGGGTGGCACCTACCTGAACAGAGTAACAATAAATAATTGAATCAAATGATAATCATCTCCAAACAATTTAAGAGGTGTTTTTTTTTTCAGCAAAAACCCTGAGCAATCAGGCTAGTTTTAAAAATTGAGCAATCTCTGGATGAATAAATTGAGACTCATGAGGAAGAATTGCATTCTCTTTATATGCCAAAGTGTAATGCACATGCAGCCAACCTTCAAGATGCTATTTTGTATTGCAGATACTTTCTTTGTGGGAGGATAGGGGAAAAGAATGAGGATTATATTACTGACAGTCGTATCTACACAGATTTGAATTTTTACAAGCAAGATTTGCAAGATGTCTTGCGGCTTGATACTTAAATTCTTTTTTCAGTACAAACCTCAACTTTGAAATGTGATGAGGAATGGGGCATGTCTTAAATATGTCCTTTGTCACGATGTAAAAATATAACATCTGTCTAATCAAGTCCTAGTGACTTCATAGACATAGTTGTGTAGTTTTCTTGGGAATATGAAACCTGTTTGTTTTGTTTTCTACCAGAACATTGTTTTGATTTTCCACTCAAACATGAAGTCCATTTTCCTAATAGTCTCCCATCTAAGGGCTAACCATGTGTTCCTGATTTCCTGCTGGTCTCCCATCCAATGCTTACTATGTCCAAATTGCTTAACTTTTTGAAATCAGTCAAAATCAACTAAGTGGTGCCACTATTGAAATACAGTGTAAGCAGAATCCAGTTTATCAGAAAGAAAAGACTTTCAGACAATTCTGAGTCCTGACACCTTTAACATTGTTTCATTCACAAATTCCCCATTTTTTTCCTTTATTCTTGTACCCATATAGTGGCTGAGGATGGAAAGTTATGAATCTGGAAATTACTTATTGAGATGTCTGTTGTTCTATCCATAGGTTTCCTGACTGCTGTCAGGGAAACTGTCTGGCAAATCACTTTCACCTGGACATAAGCTTTCTGTGGAATTTGAGAAGAAATAATCTCTTATCCTACTTTGCAGTCTCAGGGAGCTGGGTAGCCCAGAGACTACCAGGTTGGGTGAGCAGAACTTTTTCCTTGGCCACGAACTGGGACTTTATTAGAAAGAGATTTTATTTTTTACATTGTGGCAAAGGACAATTTGATTCCTCCCACCATTCCCCAAATAGCTGGTCAGGTTTTTTAAACTACTTTTCTGCACTGTAAAAATAGACCATAATAGGGGAAATGCAAGGTGCTTGCTAACTGTTGCTTTTAGCATTTCTTCATTGCTCAGTGGGAAGAATCATTTCCCAATTCAAGAAGAGACTCGGAAGAGTTGCTGAGTGCTTTACCCAGTGTTTTTCAGTTTTGGAAGGTGGGGGTGCACACAACACCTAATTGGTGGCTACATAGAGGAGGTCTCAGCTTTCCCAATCCCAAATATGTAATATGATGTTTATGTATCCTTGAAGTGATTATAAAAAAAAATGCAGGTACAGTACTTTGAACACTCAAAACTACTATAAAACCCAAAGTAGTAAGGAAGAATGATACAGAATTTAAGCAAAGACAGTTGTGTGTTTTGTCTTAAAAAGCTTTGTTATCGAGTCAATTTAATAGTTTTTAAAGTTGTCTTTTAAAAAATAGAGTTTTATTTGTTTTTAATGATGTTTTCAAGTACTGTTTAGGAAACTCTTTAAGAGAAAAAATTATTGCTGTTACCATTGCAAATTCTAAATCAGCCTTCTCTCCACAGATGCTGTCCAAATATATTATACTTCAGCTTCTTTAATTTTTAACTATTCTAACCTTTTTTAGCAAATGGACTCTTGATTCCAGACATTTAGTGCCTTTAAAATAGACAGTTTTCAGCATATGCCTACAATTTTTCCTTTCATCTCTCCTTCCATTTCTGGTGTTCAAATATTACACGGACATTTTTATGCAGTCAAATGTTCCTCTCTTGCCTCTGCTCCCTTCCTTCTGGTACATAAAAAAGATATCAGTAAGTTTAGGGGGACTTCCAGGTTTGCAGAATTGGAGAGAGAAAAAATAAATAAATACAGGGAAAAAGAATATAGGGCTTTAGAATTTCAGAAATTACCCTATGTGGATTAAGAACATTACAAGCATCTATTCTGATCACAGGAGAAGGTTTGCTGGATCCTTTTGATTGCATGAGTTCCCATATTCCACCAGCTGTGATTATGAGGTTTTATAGAAGGAGGTAACTTCCAGGCACAACAAAGTTTGCCATCACAGCAGATAGAAGCTAGAACCTTGACTGGTGATAAGCATTCAACAACACTGTTGATGGTTTGAGCAAGCAACTGTATTTCTTTCTTACAAAAAGACTAAAGCAAACCCTAGGGAATGCTTAAGGATCACAGAAAACCAAATTAGAATGCAAACTTATAGAACTGGGTACACATGATGGAACAGTTAATGTGACATTTGAGAAATATTTCTTACTTGCTTACACTTAAAGTGCAGATAATTAGTAGTCTAAGCAAAATGAGTACTGCTTTTTCCTTTGACTTCTTTATGTACCGCTGCAGAAGTATGGAGTCAATATCTCCCATTCATTTTGCCCTTCCCATTCCACACATAAGGCAACAGTGAAGACAAGATGGACAAATTATAAGTAGCCTGACTGCAGTTGTAGTCTTACTGATTGCAATTGGGTCTAAGAATTCCACCACGGAGCGATGCACTCATAAAGTGAAACATCACATGACTGCGCCAAATTTTTGACATCAGTTCCAGTACAGTCATTAAGAGAATCACTGTGGGTTGTTAAGCGCAACATCACATGACTATGACTTGCAACTTCCTGCTAGCTTTCCTATTGACTTCTCAGAAGCTGGCTGTGATGGTAATAAATAGTGATCATGTGACTGCATGATGTTGCCAAATACCTGCATTGTGACATCAGGGACATTATAACAGCTACAAGTTTGAGGACTGGTCAATAAACCTTTTTCAGAACTGTTTTAACTTTGAATGGTCCCTGTATGAGCAGTCAGTAATTGAAGATTACTTGTAAATAATAAATGGATAAGCTTCTGTGGAGCAAGCATATCTTAAGTTTTGGAGTTCTCTCCCTACAAAAACTCTACTTTATATATTTATTAATTTTGTTAATTTTTTGCCTTTATTTCTTGTTAATTTGCATTGTACATATTTAATGTTCCTGCGTCCTTTTTTCTCCACAACAACAACCCTATGAGATGGGTTGAACTAAGAGAGAATGACTAGCCCAAAGTCTTCTAGGTGGCTTTCATGCCTAAAGGAAGACTAGAACTCACTTTAACCACTACATCAAACTGGTTCTCCAGTTTTCTACTTACGTATGTTCAAGGAAATGGTTTTTCCCCTTGACTCATATCTCTTACTGTATGCAACTGAATACAGTAAATAAAGAGAATAAAATTTTTGATGTGATACCAGTTGAGGAATGTGTATACAGCCATAGATAACAGTCCTTAGGGGTATGTGAATGTAAATCGGTTTGAAATAATCTGGTCAGTGAGCATTATCTGTAAGGAAGTTATCTGTATATCTTCTCTCTACAGAATAAAATTAAAATATATTATTTTGCTCTTTTAATTTTCTTTAAGCCATTCGCTTTTATTAAATCTTCCTACTAGCAAACATTATGGTTACTGTTAAAGAAAAAAACAATCCAAAGAAAGTGGCTTGGGGTGTAAAATGATAAAATAAACTTCTCTCCTGGGTTGCATAAACATAAGCAAATCCTGGATTTTTGGAGCTTCATGTGCTGTTCTGAAAAAGACAGGAGGAATTTTATTGAAAATGTAACGAAGGCTGTCATGGTTTCCTTTAATTTCTAAGTGTAAGAATTGCCCTATTTTTTAACTTGCCTTCTCAACTCTTGTTACTTCAAACAGTCAGACACATAGCAAGTGAAATATTTTCTTTCACTTTTCTGTTTGCTGGGAAAGGTTTTACCGTAAATGAAGACATTACATAAAAGAAAGACCTGAATACAATCTCTGAATCATGTTTACCTAAATAGCCAATTCGTGCCTGCCTCTTCTTGAAGGAATAATTTTTTTAAAAATGCAATTCTTCTTCTCTTTGGCTCCCAAGAAAACAGTGAACACACATATATGTTAGGATGTGTTATGGTTACAAAATACAGAATCATAGAATTTGGAGAAAGACATGTAAGCTTATCCAAATAGCTGCTTGGTGCCCCGAAATGTAGAATTAGTGTACACTTCAATAGGTGTAGGTATATCTGGTCTCTGCTTGAAAATCTCTAGTGAGGGAGAGAAGTCAAACACCTTATTTTTATTTATATGTATATATTTATATCTCACTTTTTATTTTTTATAAAAAACTCAAGGTGGCAAACATACTTAATACCCCTTCCTCCTCCTATTTTTCCCATAACAACAACTCTGTGAGGTGAGTTGGCTGAGAGAAGGTTAGAGAGTGGCTCAAAGTCACCCAGCAGGCTTTCATGGCTGGGGCAGGACTTGAACTCATGGTCTCTTGCTTACTAACCTGGTGCCTTTAATCAATAGACCAAACTCTCCAGTAATATGCAGGTATAGAAGAACAATACAATTAAACTGTTAGTAGACATGCTCTTATCATTACCTCTTCCTAATGACCTTCCTTTAATATATAAAATCTAATCATACGCTATGGCACCACAGAGATGAAGTCTTTTCCCTTGTCTGTGTAATAGGTCTTTAGTGTATGTTACATGCTACCACCTTCCCTTTCTTTCTAGACACAGAATTATAAGATGCTGCAAGATGTATTAGGCTAAGGAAGACAGAGAAATTCAAGCAAAGCCATACTATATTGTCAGGTAGGCAGTCCCTAGATTAGGATGGCATTAAAAGAACTAATTCTAGAATTTAGGGTTGCCTTCCTCAGAAATAAAACCTTCTGATGTTTCCAAATGACAATTTCCAAGTTCCCAGTTGGAAAAAGACTGTCTAAACCATAATACAATATTTTCTCCTTTCAGATTCCTGCCATTATTGCATGGTTTTGTATCAAAGCTCTCTAGAATCGCTTCAGCATTGCTTTTTCACAGGTGTGGGAAATACACTTCCTCAGACATGTCACCCAGTCCAAGGGCAAGAGTCGACATTTTCTCAGACTTAATGAAGCTGTGGCATCCCCAAAATTACCGACAAGAGGAACAAATGAACCTATTCACCTTTCTGGATCCTTTCCTCTTATTTGCCTGAAAATACTTCCTCTATTTTTGTTTTTCGTGCCAGCACAGGCTAAAAAATGTTGGAGCTGTGATTGCTGTCTCCTTTCCCTTCTTTTCCTGCTGTTCTTCCAGAAGGTAAACTGGAGAAAGGAACAAGGGAATCACTTGTCAAGCAATCCCAGTTTTAAAGATGCTGGAAAGATTTCTGTCCCCTTCCATCCTGTCCTTACAGATAACACTGTTTTGACACTAAAATGGCTGAACAATAGCTGCAAACACAGTGCTGTGAAATCAAACCTTTTCCCGCCTTCTTCCCTATTTTAAAATTATGCTCCCATTGTCTAAAACTAAAACCTAAGCGCTGTAGGGAGAAAGTATAGGCCAGGTTACACCAGATACAGCAACTGAATTTAGGTCAAAATCAGAAGTTGTCAACCACTCAGATCAGAGAAAGGTGAGAATACAATACAAGAAACTCTAATGAGCCGTAGGCTGATCATGATAGTGTTTCAGGTCTGAGTGATAACAATGCCAGATAAAAGAATTAATATAGAACTGGCTGTTGACTGACACCTTTGCCTCTAGTCAAATTATTAAATTAGCAACTTCCTGCATTTGCTTAAAGAAAAAGACATTGGAAAATTGCATTAATTATATTTCTTTTGGCACTATATATGCGTAACTCGGCAGCCTCTAAGTTTTGACAGTGATGAGCTAGATGATAGAAATAGCATTTTTTGTGCAATAGAAGACAATACTTTTACAGAATCATATAGTTATAGGGGCTTCAAACTATACTGCCACTGCCACTATACTGCCACTGCTACTGCCACTGCCACTACCACTACACTGCCACTATACTGCCACTGCTGGAAGGAACTCTGTTAGGATTTAAATATCCGATATGTTTTGGAGTCAATTTGCTGACAGCTTCAGCTCCTAGCTAGAGAAAAGAACAAGGTCTGTCAAAACTTAATCCTGACCAACTTGGATAAAGTGGAGCTGTAAGCAATATGTAGGGAGAGAGGGAATGTTCATGCCATTGGGAATTTGTAATATTAATGGTGGATAAGTTCATTAGATAGTTGGAAAGCTGATTTTTAGAAGTTCAGGAAAAAAAGTTAAAAAGCACTGATGGTTCCAAATTAAATAGGAAAAAAACCCCTCGTAAAGATTCAAATACTTGCAGTATATCAAGAATTAGTACAGGTGGAAAAGGAAAAAAACAGGTATATCTCCAAGGGCTCATTAACAAAAAGATTCTTTTTAAACAGGTAGGAATATTTCCAAAGAAAAATGGATTATTCAAAACATAATGGTAGGAAAGGTAAGGCCGAGTTTAGCTGAGACTTGTTTACGAATGCTAAAAATGGCTTTCTTTGATCATGCTTGGAGCAAGATGATGATCAAGGAGAGGATAGGTGTAATACTTAGGAAAAGAAAACAAAAAACAGTGGGATTACTTAAAAAATGAATAGAATAGACTCACACATATACAAACACACACAACAAACGTGGACTTGGCACAGGCACAGAAGTAAATGGCTAGAAAACATCTACCTACCTTAATTAAATAAAAGTCTCTTGAGGTTCAAATTATACCGAAAGTCTTGAAGAAATTAATTTAGATTAATTTAAATAATTTAAATTTCCTGATCTTGAATGTGCTGTTCACCAAAAAAAAAGATACTTTCCCTACATAAGAGGTATTTTTATATACATTTTATTAAAAGAGAACATGAAAACTACCCCAAACTAATACAGAATAAAGAAAAAGGAAGGAAAGAAAAAAAGAAAGAATAAAAAATGGAAGTTTCTAATTTTCTTTGCATCGAATACAGGTATGATTACACAGTTAGTCTAGAATTATAAGAAAAGCTCACTTTTTCCTAATCATCAAAGCCACAAATCTTTTTTCTTAATCATCAAAACCACATAAGTTATTTTTTCTGTTTTAGGAAAAAATTCTGTATGGGTTCCAGTCAGCCATAAGTGATTTTTTTTTGTCTAATCAAAGTAAATTTAGCTATCTCCACAAGTTCCATCATTTTTACCAGCCATTCCTCCCTTGTGGGTAGTATTAAACCTTTCCATTTTTGAGCATAAAATAGTCTTGCTGCAATTGCCATATTTAAAAACATTCTATTACTTTTTTAGTTCCTTGTCTATTAGCCCACAAAGAAAAGTCTCTGATTTCAATTGTACTTTAATTTTTAAGTTCTTCTGAATTAATGTGGGGTTTTTTTGTTCATTTTTTTTACATGTCTGTCAAGCATGATAAAATGTCCTTTTCACATTTCTAGGAAAGATTCAAAATGCCTTTATACATGCTAAACAATTTCTCTGGTGAGAAATACTATTTATTTTGTTAAAATGCTCTTTAAGGTTAAAACCTTAAAACTTGCCTGATGTAAGTTTCCGTACTTTCAACCTCATGTTTTTCCATTGGTCCATTCCAATGGAAAATTTAGCCACACAACCAAATTTTTAGCCAATTTTATTGTTCACTTTTCCTTTGTTCTTCTGTCTCATATTTCAACAAAAGTGTATACATTTTAGCAATAACATTCATCATTACTATACAATTCTGTTTCAAACTCGGTCTTACTTCTGTTCCAAACAATAAAATATATATCCACTTTAAACCTTTTTGTCAGTTGTACATAAGAAAACCATTTACAAAGAGTATTCTGTTATCAAATCTCTTGATTTCGTTTTGCAGTCCCCCTGAGAAAATTCTAATACATCATGCTATGTTAACTACTTACTTTTATTTATTATTTCCCGTCTATAAAATGCTTCTTGTGTTGAACGCCACAAAGGTGTTTTCAGAAAAAAATCTAAGTTTAAATTTATTCCATATTCTAAGAATAGCCTGCCTGACATAGTGATTTTTAAAGTCTACATTTATATTAATTTTATGAAACCATAGATAACCATGCCACCTAAATCTCAAAATTGTGACTTCACACTCCAATTGCTGCCTGTCTCTTGCAATACAGTACCCACTCTTTCAGCCAAACCTAACAGTGGGCAGCAAAATATAGTTTCATATCTGGTAAGCCTAATCCTCTTCTTTTCTTTGCATCTCTTAATACCTTATATTTATCTTAGGGGTTTCCCCCTAAATAAGAGGTATTGTAGCAAATCTGGATGGCAGTGTGTTAAAGATCCTGTAACTGCGTTCTGTGTAGGACAACTGAAGGGTTTTCTGTATTCAAATAAGCTTCTCATGTTACTTCATGCATAAAAGTGTTAGTTTACTTCTTAATTATATTTGCACGATATTTTTGTACACATATATAGACCTCTCACATTTTAAACCAGTGGTAGTCAACCTGGTCCCTACCGCCCACTAGTGGGCGTTCCAGCTTTCATGGTGGGCTGTAGGGGTTTTGTCTGATACTCAAGTACTTTCCTTTTTTTTTAATTTAATTGACTTTTTAAAAAAAATTCATAGCATTATTTAGAAAATATTTTTATTAGGTTTTCATAAAATTCCCCATGACAATTTAAATTTCTGAAAATATACTATTTGTATCACCCACGCATAAGTTTAGTTCACGTTACATAAGTGAAACTAAATGGCGCTATAGCGCGACTGCAAACAAAAGAGCCTCATCCCAGAATAGCTCGCGCATCTCCCCCCACGCCACCCAGCTGTAACAGACGAGCAGAGCTGGTAGCTGGCGCCCCCCCCAAACCCAATCCACGATGCGCGAGAGGCATGCACAGACAATACACGGCGCATTACTGTGCAACCGATGGACGGTTAGAAAATTTTACTACTAACAGAGATACAAAAGTGGGCGGTAGGTATAAAAAGGTGATACAAAGAGTATATTTGTTTATAAATATAAATTAGGTTTATAAATCTAATAAATAATAATAAATAATAATAATAATATTTTCAGAAATTTAAATTGTCATGGGGAATTTTATGAAAACGTAATGAAAATGTTTTTAAATAATACTATGAACTTTTTTTAAAAAGTCAATTAAATTAAAAAAAAAGGAAAGTGCTTGAGTATCAGACAAAACCCCTACCGCCCACCATGAAAACTGGAACACCCACTAGTGGGCAGTAGGGACCAGGTTTAAAAATAGTTCAGGAAAACCAAGGTTTAATACATTCTACAACATTTACAACAATGCTAGTAAATATATGCACCTTTTTTCTTTATTGATTTAGTTCCTGACATAAAAGATCCCATTGACATCTCCATGCTGTCCATTGACATGGAAAACAAGGAAAATGGATCTCTGGACAAAGAAAAGTAAGTGGTCCTCTTAAATGCTGTATATTGATTTAAAGAGCTGAAGTTTAAATCTTCTGGGTACCAAAAATGGTATACAGCTGTAGTTTTATCTTGAAAGATTGTTAAAATGTTATTTTGATAACGTCACAATATAGTCAATACAAGTGGAGTTTGTTCTGACTTTGAAATCTTTGTTGGACTAGGGACATCATGTCTGAAGCATATCTTTGATTTAAAGTATTTTATATCATCACTGTCTAGGCTCAATTGTCATCCTAACCTTTTGATGCATGTTTAAATATACCTTCTAAGGCAGAGTTTCTCATCTTTGAAGATGTATGGGTTTTAACTCTCAGAATTCCCCAACTAGCATATTGGCTGGGGAATTCCAGGAGTTGACATCCACACATCTTCAAGTTGCCGAGGTTGAGAAAAACTCTTCTAAGTGTTTAAAGAGCCTGTTTGCTAAGCAGCGTCATGGAGGGTATCAGCAGTTATAAAACAAAAAGATTGGTAGAGTAGTTCATGCTGACTACCTACCACTTAAGAACATACAGGGTTTGCTATGAGCCCACCAGGTTCCCTCTAGGTGACTAATAATGGCATCACTTAAGTATCTTCTAAGCGGTTGCCAATCCTCAAGTAACAAGTAATAATCCTCTCACCACCTCTTCACACAAAAGGAAGATAAAAGATAATTGCTAATACTCTGCCTCATCTGTAGTTTTAATTCATATGGTATGCATTTGTTTCCTTCTTTGCAAACACAATCAAATGAAATCTAGTGGTAGTTGTAAGAGGGAAATGTCTGACTCCAAAGCTGGCATTCCTCCTGCTGTAAATAGCGTTTTGAAAATTGTGAAGAGGAAAAAAGAGCTTCTCGATTTTGCCATTGTTCCCTCTCTTGAATAGTTATAACGTGGCTGGATATTGCTGCAGTGGCCGAAGAAGTGGACTTTCCCCATTTTTATCTGGGTTTTTTTGGTCATGTTCCCATAACAGGGGAACCTATCATGGTGTGAAGCAGTCATCTTCTTCTTAAGCCGAAGAACATCCAGTGATCAACAAGTTTTAAACTTGTTGTGGATTCTCATTAATTTATAAATATAATCAGGCGACTGATAGTAGGTGGAAGCAAAATGTGGCCAGTTTCCCTTTATCTGGGTACACCCTCTCCTCACGGCCTTGATCTGGCTCATTGGCCACCATTTCACTGCCGTTTCTCTAAGGCACCAAATATAGCAGTACTAACGTAGTGATCTGTCAAAATTGTTCGGTAGCACAAGGTTGCTTTGTCAGCAGTACAGGAAGAGCGTACCTGTCCAACAGTGAAACAATGGAATGATAGGGTCAACCCCACTTTCACCTTCCATTGCCTGCAGAAAAGAGTGCAGAGAAAGCTAGAAGTCAGCATAAACGAAAGGGTGGCAGGAACCCTGTGAAAAAATAACTCGGTTAGAAGTAATAGAGGCAGCAATTTTTTAAAAATGACAGCACGAGGTATAGGAAAAGGAGCACAGGAAGTCACCCTAGACATGACAATCAGACACATCCCATTCTTGTTATAGCCCCCATGCTTTGCAAGTGTGTTTCTCTGCCAGCTTGTGAGATGCTTAAAATAAGGGATGACAATTGAGTGATTCATCCAAGAATTTTGCTTATCATGTGCTGCATGCATGCATAAAATCAGCGCCCCACTAATCGGCAGTGAACCAGAACAGATGCAGATAGAGGCAGGACAGACATTGGCAACAGGCAATATAGTATATCCGCTAATACCTGCTAATTCAGAAATGGCAGAGATCATTTACTGTTGGATTAAAGGAAAGAAAGGCCCAGCATAGGTAGACCTCGACTTACAACAGTTCATTTAGAGATTGTTCACAGTTACGATGGCACTGAAAAAAGTGACATGACCGTTTTCCAAACTTGCAGCCATTGCAAAATCCCCATGGTGATGTGATCAAAATTCCAAGGCTTGGCAACTGACTCACATTTATGACAGTTTGCCGTGACCCAGGGTCATATGATCACCTTTTGCGACCTTCTTACAAACAAAGTCAATGGGGAGGCCTGATTCACTTTAACAACTGTAGCAAGAAAGGTTGTAAAGTAGGACAGAATTCACTTAACAAATGTTTCGCTTTGGGGCTCAATTGTGGTCATAAGTCGAGGACTACCCATATTTATTGTAGGTCCCAAGAACAAAATGTTGAAACTCTGGTTTGGGTGGTGAAAACAGATAAGAGTATTGATCATCCTGATACCAGAAGGGCAAGAATTCTTACCAGTTGGAAGAACCATCCACAAGCTCAGCAGTGTTACAAGAAAACATAAGTTGTGTGTAGTGTCATATAAATTGCAGTACAACTCCCACTGTTAAAACAAAAATTCAGTTGTCAAAATTTGTTAAATTAAATAAATTTTCGTTTCTTGTTATCTAAAATAATTTCATGATTGTCTCAAATGGTTACATGTTTTGAGTACTGTAATAAAAAAACTTCCAATCTCTCAACTAAGCAAAAGGGATTTTTTTTTTTTAAATATGTGCATTTCCCACCTTCCATATCCTTTTTCCTTGGTACCATGTGTATAATATCCAATCAAGCAAGAGAAAAATCCAAGTAGCGCCTGAGGCGGGGAATTGAAACTATCAAGCTGTCTTTCCCCTTGAAAGACTTGGTGGTGTCAGATACTAGGCGATGGGGTAAACAGCTTTAATTCAGCTCTTCAACTTTGTCCATTCCGCCCAATATATTTGGAAAAACCTCAGTCAGAATTCAAGAATTCATGGCCTCCTTTAGGTGTATTTTAAACTACTTGCCAGTAGGTGTCACTGTAGCAACAAAGTAGCACAAAGTAGAAATGTGAACCTGTAGGATTCAACTGTAGGATTCTTGGATGGAACCTGAAATTATATCATGCAAGTCTTATAAATACATTTTCAGGTTACCTCCCATGTACAGTATATTTGCAACATTGTATGGAATTAAGGTTTAGTTTCTGCTACAGAAATACCATGCAGGTTCATTTTAGATTTTGTTTACAACTAATTTGGGGGACAATTACACATTATCATTGCACTGTTATTCAAAGACAGACCCCGTTTAATCTCTTACACTTATAATTAAAGGTCTCTGTATTTCTCATTTTCTATAGTAATGGCAGAACTAATCCTAAAAACTAATGATTTGGTTGGATTCAAATCTGATACACATTTTCTCGAAAGTAGATTCCATTGAATTAAATTAGAGCAATCACCAAATAAATAGACAGAACCCAAGGCATACATTTAAGTAGAATGTGATTATCTAATTATTATATTATTCTTGAAGGGGTGGATGACCTTGGATACTCCTAGCCTATAGGTTGGATCAAATCACATTATTCTTAGAAGTTTGGATAAAGTTCAGTAAATTAAGAGTACTGTTCCACCAGCACTATATAAGGTCTTTTTATAAAGTTGGTCTACTTAGTTTCATACTTCTAATTCATACTACAATTAATCTTCTTATCATTCCCATCACTCATCTCCTTCCACTTATGACTGTACGACTGTAACTTTGTTGCTTGTATCCTTATGATTTATATTGATATTGATTGTTTCCTGATTGCTTTTTTGTACCCTATGACTATCATTAAGTGTTGTGCCTTAGAATCCTTGATGATATCTTTTCTTTTATGTACACTGAGAGCATATGCACCAAAGACAAATTCCTTGTGTGTCCAATCACACTTGGCCAATAAAACATTCTATTCTATTCTATTCTATTCTATTCTATTCTCAAATAGCCTGATGTAACCAGATATTCTCTGGATGTATAGGATTTCAATTCCTATTATCGCTAACTCCTGGCTATGCTGGCTTCGAAGTGGTAGGTACTACATTGGATGAGGTGGCTCTAAGATCATTGAAAGTATTGGGTTTTAGCATCCAAACGTGATTGAAGAGCTAAAAATTATGTCTCATGCCCATGTGTGAACCAAGTTTCTGGACTTTCTGACCGCCATTCAACACCGCAGGGAGACGGAGCCGATACGTTGGTTCCGTCCCAGGCGCCTGATGGACCCGGAGAGGTTCCGGACGGAGCTTGGGCCACTTCCTGAGAGTCTGGCTCACGGCACGGCTGAGGAACTTGTTGCGGCCTGGGAACGGGCCGCGGCGGGGGCCTTAGACCGTGTCGTGCCTTTGCAGCCTCTGACCCGGCGCAGGTCCCAACCGGCTCCTTGGTTTTCCGAGGAGTTGAGAGGGATGAAGCGCCGGAGAAGACGCCTAGAGAGTTCCTGGAGGTCTAGCCGTTCGGAGGCTGATCGGACACTAGTGAAGTCCTATAATAGGGCTTACCTAGTGGCATTGAGGGAAGCGAGGCGAGCTACGCCTCCTCATTGCATCGGCAGATAACCGCCCAGCCGCCCTGTTTCGGGTGACCTGCCCTCCTTCACCAGGGGAGCGGATGACCCGTTGCAGGGGCGTGCTGAGGAGTTTAACGGTTATCTATACGATAAAATCGCTCAGCTTCGGGACGGTCTGGACCAAAATTGCGTGACTCAGGTGAGGCGTCTGAGGGTGGTCTTGGTGACATTTATGGGATGAGTTTGACCCTGTGGCTCCGAGGACATGGACAGGTTGTTGGGTAGGCTGAATGCCACCACGTGTTTACTGGACCCGTGCCCCTCCTGGTTGGTGCTGGCCACCAGGAGGTGACACGAGGCTGGCTCCAGGCAATTACGAGCGCTTCCTTGGTGGAGGGAGTCTTCCGGCCGCCTTGAAAGAGGCGGTGGTGAGACCCTCCTCAAGAAGCCTTCCTGACCCGCTGTTTTAGGTAATTATCGTCCGGTCTCCAACCCGCTCGCGCGAAGGTTGTAGAGAGTATGGTGGCATATCAGTTTCCCTTGCACCTGGATGAAACTGTCTATCTAGACCTGCTCCAGTCCGGTTTCCGCCCGTTACAGCACTGAGACGGCTTTGGTCGCGTTGGTGGATGATCTCTGAGGGCCAGGATAGGGGTTGTTCCTCTGCCCTGGTCCTATTAGACCTCTCAGCGGCTTTCGATACCATCGACTATGGTATCCTGCTGCGCCGGTTGGGGGATTGGGAGTGGAGGCACCGCTTATCGGTGGTTCTCCTCCTATCTCTCCGATCGGTCGCAGACGGTGTTGACAGGGGCAGAGGTCGGCCCGAGGCGCCTCACTTGTGGGGTGCCGCAGGGTCGATCCTCTCGCCTTCTGTTCAACATCTATATGAAGCCGCTGGGTGAGATCATCAGTGGCTTCGTGTGAGGTACCAGCTGTACGCTGATGACACCCAGCTGTACTTTTCACACGGGCCACCCCAACGAAGCTATCAAGTGCTGTCCCGGTGTTTGGAGGCCGACGGGTCTGGATGGGGAGAAACAGGCTCAAGCTCAATCCTCCAAGACAGAGTGGCTGTGGATGCGGCATCCCGGTACAGTCAGCTGAGTCCACGGCTGACTGTCGGGGCGAGTCACTGGCCCCGATGGAGAGGGTGCGCAACTTGGGCGTCCTCCTGGATGAACGGCTGTCTTTTGGAGATCATTTGACGGCCGCTCCAGGAGAGCTTTTACCAGGTTCGCCTGGTGCGCCAGTTGCGCCTTTCTAGACCGGGATGCCCTATGCACGGTCACCACGCCTCGTGACGCCTCGCCTGGATTACTGCAATGCTCTCTACATGGGGCTCCCTTGAAGGGCATCCGAGACTGCAGTTAGTTCAGAATGCGGCTGCGGGTTATAGAGGGAGCCCTCGTGGCTCCGTGATGACACCTATCCTGCGCAGACTGCACTGGCTACCTGTGGCCTTCCGGTGCGCTTCAAGGTTTTGGTAACCACCTTTAAAGCGCCCATGGCATAGGGCCGGGTTACTTACGGGACCGCCTACTGCTACCGAATACCTCTCACCGACCCGTGCGCTCTCACAGTGAGGGACTCCTCAGGGTGCCGTCAGCTAGGCAGTGTCGTCTGGCGGCGCCCAGGGGAAGGGCCTTCTCTGTGGGGGCTCCCACCCTCTGGAACGAACTCCCCCCAGGACTCCGTCAACTTCCAGACCTCCGAACCTTCCGTCGCGAGCTTAAAACACACCTATTTATCTGCGCAGGACTGGACTAGTTTTTAAATTTTATAGGGGTTTTAATTGGTTTTAATATTTATACTATTTTTAATAATTTGGCTTTTTGAATAAGTTTCTTAATGGTTTTCTTAATTTGTATATATATGTTTTTTATTTGCCTGTGAACCGCCCTGAGTCCTTCGGGAGATAGGGCGGTATACAAATACGAATAATAAATAAATAAATAAATAAATAAAAGTTAGCATAGGAATACATCGATAATCTTTTTACACATGGAATCTGCATGGGTCAGTTTTAGATTAACAGAGAGCTGACATGCAGATGATTCTCAGACTGCACATCTGGAATTGGGCAATGCTATTACCATGCTCCTGCTTGAAGACTTACAAGGTGTGTTTTGCGAGCTTTCTGTTGCAATAGCTATATAAAAAAAGATTGTTGCACAGAACAGCAGAGAAAGGGCAAATAGCAAAAGGGGGAGGAAATTGCACTGGGTATGTGTGTAAGCATGTGTGTATGTTTCTATAGGGATAACAAAATACATAACTGCAGAAGTCAAGTGCAAAGAGTAAGAAATCTTACATATCACTTGGCTGGCAATTCTGAAAACCATTTCCTTTAAAAAATAATTGTATTAAAAATTATACAGTAATTGCAATAGTAGAAACTAATACAAACTAAAAGAAAAAAAATAGAGCAGAAAAAGTAAAAAGCGCAAAGGTGATTTCTATTTTGCTTATTCTGCAACTAGCGTCCAATAGATAGCATCAACGGAGAAGCTGGCAGTAAAAACATCAGAGGTCTCACCTAACAATCAAATGGAAAGTGACATCTTAAGTCTATCACAGTCACATGATGTTTCGCTTAGCAACTGTGTTGCTGTGAACTCAGCTGGAATATACCTGATTATTTATCACAGAGTCTGCATACCCATCCCTGCTCTGAATCATGCAGACATTGGAAGAAATATTCTGGGCTTGAATTGAGGAATGAATCCTCAATCTCTGTTTTGGAGGCAGGAATGGTACAGTTAGTCCTGCCCAACTTAATGCTAAACTTTATTCAGAGCTCTTCATTTATTAGGTTGCTTAGTCTGCATAAGACTGCATTATTGGGGGAAAGTAATAATAAAAGGGCTCTCTGGCATTTACAATAAAGAAAGCATGTGTGCCTATGCCATAGGCTCCTTATCAGTCCATATTTTTTTGACAACACTTGCTAGGAAGTGCTATAGCGAAAGAGAAAGCAGACTTGGAATAGGAAGAGCAGAATTCAAATTTTAATTCAAACAAGAAGATCACTACATGACTTTGGGAGAGTTATAAGAGACAAGGCACCCAAACATTTGTCATTTACTGTTGCTGAATGGAGGAAAAAAGTTTAACTTCACTCAATTAAGGGCAGGGGACACCTAACACGAACCCTGCTCTATGATACAATTTTTCCACTTCATGCTTATAGGATTAGAACTATATGCCGGTATATTTTCTACCTATAATTCAGGGGTGAAATGCTCCCGGATCAGACCGGATCTGCCGATTCGGTAGCAATGGTGGCGGGTGGTTCTGAGAACCACCTGCTACAGCTGATCACACACACACACGTGGGCTGTTTTACTTACCCCATGCCTCCTTTTGGTGTGCACTGCACACGCACCTCGCATTTGGTGCATGGTGCACACTGCGCGTACACAGCGTGCGTACACAGCCAGAGAACCGGTAGTAAACCGGTTTAGATTTCACCACTGCTATAATTACATATATTGTGTGTGTGTGCATGTGCATGTGTCTGGCAGTTTAAGTGCTAGATTTGGAATAAGGCAGGCTCAAAACCTCAGTTAGCCCTAATATTTCTGCCTGGAGACATTTTATGCCATCTCTCTGGCCAACCTGCATGATAGTTTATTGTGCCTAAAATGTTCTGGAAGGACACTCAGGAAGCAGTATCTTTACAAGGCAGTTTTTTGGAGGGTATTACAAGGTATCAGCAAGCCAGTGGTGAAAGTAGGCCATGTATTGTAGAGATTGTAAATGTTGTACCTTGATGAACGTATCTTTTCTTTTATGTACACTGAGAGCATATGCACCAAGACAAATTCCTTGTGTGTCCAATCACACTTGGCCAATAAAATTCTATTCTATTTTATTCTATAATACCGCCACACACAACAGATACCAAACTGACAATGGCTGTTTAGGCTTTGCAGAAGGTAGGATTTAGAGTGGACTCTAAATGGACATATAGAGAAAGTGGACACACAGAGAAGGTAGTTTAAAAGGTCTTTAAAAGATGGTTATATCATTAAGATTGTTTTCCCTGATGGTTTTCTTTTTCTTGAGAGAGCAGTTGAGTAGCTAGTTTGTGTTAGTTTGTCCGTCCATGCCAAAGATTCATTTTTGTTTGAATTTCTTAAAACTCCGTAGCTTGGTAGAGAATGGAAGACCTCCTGATCCGGCTGACTGGGCAGTTACAGATGTGGTGAATTATTTCAGAACAGTGGGCTTTGAAGAACAAGCAAATGCTTTTCAAGAACAGGTAAATCTGTTTGCACAAAGCTTTTTACTTTTAATTTCCAGCTTGTGGGATTTCAGAGTAGGGACCATTACAGGCATATTTTTGGCATTGCAAAGATCCAGGTTCAAATATCCTCTTAATAACATTGGATCACCTTGGACCAGTTGTACTAAGACCAATGTATACCATAGATTTGTTATGAGAGTAAAATGAAACACACACACACACACTGCCTGTACTCTGAACTCATAAATGAAGAGAGCAATAATGCAATAAGTAAACAAAATAAGCACTCAAGGAATGCAGTTAAGAGTGAATTGGTTGGCACTTTAAAATTGAGCTACATGGTAGAAAATGAGTATGGGAATGTCAATCACCTACACAATTGTTGTGACCCAGACCCAAGTAGGTAGTAATAAATTTAGTCCATGGAAAAACAAACTTTATTCGAACAGCTGGGAATTACTTCATTCCCAGAGTCGTTCAATTCAAAGTAAAACAAATGCCTCCCAACACAAATTCCTCAGTTATCTAACA
Source organism: Ahaetulla prasina (assembly GCF_028640845.1). Taxonomy (NCBI): domain Eukaryota; kingdom Metazoa; phylum Chordata; class Lepidosauria; order Squamata; family Colubridae; genus Ahaetulla; species Ahaetulla prasina. The sequence goes on along the minus strand of NC_080541.1, from coordinate 151,943,606 downwards.
AACCTTAGTCCAATTAGGCAAACTGCCAAAGGCCGTTCCTGGCAAACATCCAGAAGCCACAAAAACAAAGATGTATATGAAGCAGAAGATGAAGCAGAAGACGCAGCTACAACATTGTTTTCTGGCAAAGCTCAAATGCCGGTGCTGGTCTGTTTTAAGCCTTATGGGGGCCAATCATCTCTTGGCCCTACTCCTGAGTTGCCCTCCTGCTTGAGCTGCTCTTGCCTTCTGGCACCTCTTCTCATGTATGCATTAGGAACAGGCTCCTCCTGTTCCTCTGCCTCACTACTATCAATCTCTGGAGGCTCTGGAGTCCACACCCCAATGGCCCTGGCCTCACCTCAGCCTCATTGCTGTCTCTCCGTTGCCAGATCCGTAGGCTGCTGACGGACCACAACAATAATTGTTACCAGGACAATGTCTGTACCCTTCCATTCCCATGATAGACTTCCTTAGGTTGGCACCGATACATCTGAAATGAATGAAAGGGTTGAGGAGGCGGTAACAGTTTTTCACTACATACAAGTAGTCTGTGACTAACAACTGATCATTTAGTGACTGTTCAAAATTATGACAGATTCCCCAAAGATACTTACAACTCAGTTCCAAAATTCCAACAGCCAATGGGTGTGTGTCAGTAGTGGTATTCAGACGGTTCTATCTGGTTTGGGCGAACCAGTAGCGGTGGCTGCAGGAAGCTCTGCCCACCCGCCCAGTGCCATTATGTCCCATTTTTGATACTCTGCGCATGAAGATCCTGCGCATGCGCGTAGGTGGCGCATGCATTCACATTTGCAAACCAGTAGCGAAGGTAAGTGAATAGTACCCCAGGTGTGTGGGTGTGGGTGTGGGTGTGAGTGTAGCCCCGTGACCACATTATGGGTATTTAGGAACCAGTTCACATTCCTGTGGCCACGTGACTGCGATTTACAATGTTTTTGCTGAAAATCATTGTTTACCTCAGTTTTTGGCATGAACACATCATAGTGAATAATGGATTTAAAGATCGTGAATTTGCTAATGACTGCCACAAAAACAATTCATTAAATTCAGTTGGTGATGTGGGTGATCTGCTTTATGACTGTCATGACTTAGGATGGTAATGTGCAGGCACCATTATGATTGTACGTCAAGGACTACCTATAATTGCCACTAGGTGTTATGGCTGTCTAATGAAAAGCTGCTAATACAGCAGCACTTATTTATTCCTCAGTACTCATTATTAACTGAGTGCTCTTTTTTAAGTACCCTTCAGATTTTACTGCTCGAGAAACTCAGCAGGAAAACAGCAGGATGGCATCAGCTCCAAGTTTTGAAACAGGATCCCAAAGCCATAGGGAAATTGTATATTTGATGCTTTGTGCTCATATTTTGGAAAGGATTCCTTTAACTCCTTGATGGGACTCTGGTTTTGCATAGGATTGCACACTGATGGTGGTAAGGCCACTAACCATAAGGAAAATGGTGCTTTTAAGTACAAAAATGGGGAAAACATTTATTTCAGAGACTATGAATACTGAGATTATTTTAAAAAAAACCAAAGATCCTTTTTATCTAGATAAATTGGGGTTCAAATGGGGTTGTTGTGCTGTGATACCAACTTTCGAAAGATAAGGAATTGTAGATATTTCAACCAAGCCTTCAGTTTTTAGATGTTTCATATGTCCTTCTTTTCCATTCTTGTCCTTTACACATTATTACAGGAGTCACTTTTCTATCATATCATCTGTTGCTGCTGCAGTAACATTTAAAAGGCTGCTTTGGCATGATTGGAGTCGATTGCTTGAATCATTCCCCTTCCCAGATATTGGGGGGTGGGGCAGATAAAAGAAAGATAGGACTTTGCACCATTATAATTTATTTGAGAACAATGCACTTGTGTGTGTGCACATACACACACACAGCAGACAGTCCTGATCCCACCAAATCGTGGCCTTCATTTTTTGGTTTTGTGATCAATTCTAGGCATATGATTCTAATATTTCATCAGCTTCTGCAGTGCTGGATTAAAACAAATAATTGAAAATCATGCTTGCTAATCATGCTTTCATGCTGGTGTAAAAAAGAGACTATGGAGATGGAATTTCAAATTTTGATTAAAATTATCAGCAGATGTGTCGTTCACTAAAATTACCAGGTTAGTTGCCAGAAAGCTGTGCTTGATATTTACAATTTTGTAGGTTTTGGTAATAAACTGGGATGAGTTTGTGAAATAATATGGATCTTTTCATATCTTGTATTTGATTTGCATGTAGGATAAATTAAAGCCACCCCAGAGCCAATGGGGCTGCAGTATGCAAATGAACAAAATCTAACCGTTATTTAGCTTATCCAGTGATGACATCATAATCTTTTACAGGGAACTGTTTGAATAATTTTGAAATCAACAGTTTCCTTCTCTTGAGCTTATTAGTTATTACCCCAGTTAAGATTACCAAAAGCCCTGACATGATACATATTTAACAGTATTATGGGTCAGGGGTTTCTGAGTGTATGTTTTTTTTGTTTGCTTTCAAATGTATTTTACACTTCAACTGTGAGACTGACAGAGCTCCAAAAAGGCCTCTAGACCTTGTTCAGTTACTTGTCTCAGACCAGCCTGTTGCGATCAACATTTAAAGAAGATGGTAAATTATTATGAGGTTTTGGGAGTATCAAGAAGTGCATCTGCAGATGATATTAAAAAGGCCTACCGGCAGTTGGCCTTAAAAGTACATCCTGATAAGAATCCAGGAAACCAAGAAGCAGCTGAAAAGAAATTTGTAGAAATCTCTAAAGCGTATGAAGTCTTATCTGATACTAAAAAACGAGATGCCTACGACCAATCCAGCAAAAAGAAGTTAAATGAAACAAAACCTGCAGGGAGGCAAAGTAGAGTTGAAAATGTGCAGAGGAGTGGCCATGGGGACAAAGGGCATGGGAGAAGGCAGGTGGACCCTGAATTCAGCTTCTTCGGACCACAGCTGAACATACAGATGGGTATGGATTCCTTTCCTCAAGATATCTTTGACAATCTATTTGAAGACTTTTCTGGGCTTCGGCTAAATCCCCGCAGATGTAGAAGCAAAACTGACAGGAGCTTTTCGGTTTCTATCACGGGTGTCTCCCCCATTGTAGGAACTGGTTTCACTTCCTTTGGTTCTAACATCCCAGAGAGCTGCTCCCGCTCCTCCATCACATCTCTAAACAGGGGCAAAAATGGCAAATTCCGCTCCATCATCACAACCAGCAAAACTGTGAATGGCAAGAAAATCATCACAAAGAGAACGATAGTGAATGGCAAAGAACGTGTTGAAAAAGACGAAGAACCCATCTGTCACTGAAGTGTTTTCAGGCTATTCCAGGTAAGGACAGCTGCTGTGCTGGAAATTATTTTAAAACATATGCTCTATTTTGCATGTGGGCTTATTGACATACATTTCTTCCCAGGATCTGGGGCGCTCACGTATTGTGGCACACACATATACTAACACTTGGGAATTATGCCGGTTACCTTTTAGAACAGTCTTTTCCAAACTTGGTGACCTTTAAGTTGTGTGGACTATATGAAACATCATGATTGATCACTCGATCTACCTTTATTTTGGCCCAAGACTAGCATAAGGATGGTGGGGTACAGAAAATTTAGAAAGGAAAAAAAAAACAGAAATAAAATTAAAATCCTACAAGTTAGAAAACAAAAATAAAAAATCTAAAAAGCATAAAAAGAAATACAAAAACAAAAAATATTTTATTATAAAGTGTGAACTTTAATCAAAGTGGTTGAGTAGTCAGAAATGTTGTTGCAGTGGTACCATAACGTGGCTGAAGATTAAGAAGCTGAGATTGAGGAGAGAGTGGAACTTGTTCAGAAGATGGAGAAATAGTCAACCTTGCCTGAAATGCCAACCTTGTTCTGGGCTGTGTTGGAGGTAGTGGGCTCCTTGGAGGTAGTGAGACAGCATACAAGAATTTAGATCAGATGAAAAGAAAAAGTAGAGATGAGCTGGATTGGCCTTAGCACTGTCCAAACAATATTAGAGGCAGCCCTGTCTGAGCCTTGTAGTGGCTGCTGGTGGGTGTTTTAGCCAGAGCAGATTATATTTTCCAAGGATTGGGAAAAACAGAGGAATTGGACTGGATTGATTTTAGCCATTCTGTGCCAGATTGGGGCTAAAACAAGATCATCAACAGCAAACATTGAGAGAGTCAGACCTTTGTTGAGTAAGCCCCAGTATAGCTGTGGCTGGCTGCATCTGCCAGAGCATACATCATTTTTTAAATTGCTGACAAGAGTCGAGGGTTAGAGAGACTCAAGTTCCTGCTTCCCAGAGTACTAATCTGTGCCTGGAGAAGAGCTATTGTGGTTTTTTGCAAGCACGACATGATGAGGATTACTTTACTAGAGAAATTATGCTGTGTTTGGAAGGCTAGAATAATGTACAGATATGACAAGAAAAGAAGAATAAAAAAAATTGGAAGAGGGAAGGTATAAGGCTATAGAGGGAGTGAATTGAACTCTTCCCATCGGGACCATGGTGAGAGTGGGGACAGACAGGAGAATAGATAAGTCAGGTAGTTCTTGGTTAACAAGAACTAGTCAGTGATTAGTTGTAAATCAGCAGAGCCATTGTAAGTCAACTATGACCTTTTAGTGACAAGAGTTCATGACCCAATTACCATGTTAGCTGTGGACTACCTCTAGAAAGGGCTTCCCCTCTATTGACCTACCGGTAGTGATCGGCAGAATGGTTAGGTGGTGAGGTATTTGGTTGTAAATTGGAGGGGATGGTGGCTGGAGAAACACGATAGAACTCAGTCCCAACATACAGAGTGGAGTGGTTGTGAGTTTGAAGGACTGCTAATTTCAGTGAAATTCCATTGTTAATTCTGAATAAGATTTACATCCCTGGATGCAGTTGGCCTGCAGTTTGTGGGTGCTTCTGGACCTATAGCCCTTCTTGAGGCTATAGCTCAAGAAGGTCAGAGCCACTATATGTCCCCTCAGAAACAGACTGTCACCTCCAGGGTTGCCACTTTGCTCTAGAATACTCCTCCTCCTGATCAAGCCTTCCTTCTGGTATTTAGGAAACTGAGAAAACTTTCCACCAAGCCAGAGTAACTGGTGCATTGTAATAGCCTCTCAGTTTTGAGATTGGGTTTCTTTTTATTATTGTTGATGTTTTTTATTCACAATATTCATTCACAATTACAATAATAAAAGAAATATTTCTATTTACTGTTTTTCAAACTAATAAGTTTTTAACCACAAAGTGTATTAGGGAGTTGTATGCCACTCAGAGTTAATAGAAGGAAATGGCTTATAAGCCCTGTGTATAAAATTTAATAAAGACATTTATGGTGAAAAATATTTGAATTAAACACAGTTATATACATTGGATAGCAATATGGAATGTCCAAGAAATGAGCCAAGATAAATTCAATATCCAGTGGGAGCTGACCAGGTTTAAAATTGACCTCATTGGCATCAGTGAGTGACACTGGATAGACAACAGATATTTCCATTCTGAGAAATTCATTTTATAAAAGTTATAAATGGAATGGAATTTATCACAAGCAAGAAACTTGCCTAAGCAGTGGAAAGTTTCTTGATGATTAATTATCATATTATGACTATCTGAATCTATGCCATTCAACATCACAATTGTCCAAGTTATGCCCCAGCAACTGATGCAATGGAGCTTGAAACAGAGCTTGTATGTCAGCCAAGAAAAGTGCTAAAACAAGTGCCCCAAAAAGACATTGTTTACACACTGGATACTTTCAGTGCAAAAGTTGGGAACCTAGTAGAAACAGGCATCGCTGGTAGCTTTGGACTTTGGAGAGGAATGATACAGGTGATAATTTGGTTCAATTTTTGCCATGAAAATTGATTTTGAATTATGAATGCCTGGTTCAAACAGCACAGGCGTTGCTCATATGCTTGAACAATACTAAATAAACTGTACCATAATCAGATCAATTGTATTCTATGCATCCATCAATGGTCCAGTTCAGTCCTGGCTGTCAAATTACATCTGGGTGCCAGCTGCAGTTTAGATCATGAATTGTTGGTGGCTAAGATCAGAGTGAAATTATGCAATATCAAAAAGACCATACTAGCAAAAAGTTTAGACATCTCCAAAATCCCTATGCAACTGAAGTAAAAAATAAGTTTGAACTGCTGGACAACTGCTGAGAAGATGCCAGATGAACCGTGACAAGAAATTCAATTGACCATCATTGAAGCAACAGTTTGAACACATACTATACAAGAAGCTAGAGACAAAGCGCAAGTGGCTCACAGATGAAACCTTCAGAATAGCTGAGCAAAGAAAAACAACCAAAGAGCAGGCAAATGGGAACAAGCAAGGAGATTGAATACGAATTTCCAAAGAGCAGCAAGATAATACCACAAAGTTTATTGGGACTAGCATTGCAAACAGTAAGAAGAGATGTAAAGTCTTTGAGGCTCTCCGAGCCTGATGGTTTTCTTGTAAATGTTTCATTACCAAACTAAGAAATGGTAAAATGTAGGTAAAATGTAGGTAGGTAAAATGAGGACCCAGATTGTTGGGGGGGCAATAAGTTGACTTTGTAAAAATATACAAATAGAATGAGACTATTGCCTTATACACTGTAAGCCGCCCAGAGTCTTCGGAGAAGGGCGGGGTATAAATGTAAACAAATGTAAACAAAAAAAAAACAACAAAAAAAAAATATGTAAGAAAGGACTGCATGAAGAGCTATACCAGAATTCCACGTATGCAAATCAAAAAGATGCAAATACCATTTACTGATCATAAAAGCACATCAAAAACAAGTAAAGGAAAGAACTGTCTGACCCACAAGGTGCCAAGAATAGATGGCGAGAACATACAGAAAAGCTGAATTCCAGTAACAAAGAGGCCCAGCCTCCTCAGGATGATAAGGAAAGGGAAATAGAACCAGTGATTTTTCAGAAAGAAGTTGTGTGGGCAATGAGCCAGCTGCCAAACACTAAGGTCCCAGGCGTTGATACCATTTCCAAGAATTACTGAGGCCTGTACCACCCTCAACTATCACAGCCTTAGGTCAAAAAATAGAAAATATAGAAAATGAACACATGACTACAGAATTAGAAAGGATAAGTGCTCATTCAGTGGTGAAATCTGAACCAGTTTAGTACTGGTTCGCTGCCTGCGCATGTGTGCTGCATGCCAAACGTGTGCTGCATGTGCACTACATACCACACACCAAATGCGAGGTGTGCACAGGCATGCAGTGCACGGCAAAAGGAGGCATGGGGTAAGTAGAACAGCGTGCGGGGATGTGTGTGATCAGCTTTTTTTTACTTTTAAAAGCATTTTTTTACAACCTATTTGGCCGAATAGATTGTAAAAAATGTTTTAAAGTAAAAAAAAAAAGGGCTCTGATGATCGCGCAGCTCAGCTGTGATCATCAGAGCCTTTTGTTTACCTTTTAAAAGCATTTTTTCAAGGTCCCTTGAAGAACTGGGTGTGCCAACATATCTGGTCAACGATGGGTTTCAAATTCTCCAGAACTGGTCAGAACCTGCTGAAACCCACTTCTGCTGGTCAACTTGGTGTAGTATACATAAATCATACACTACATTATAGTGTGTGAACACTATATGGAGACATTAGTTAGTTCAAGATTTTAAAAAAGTGCGGCTCAGTTACATTCTTCCACCTATTTGATTCAGCCAATTTGCAGAAATGATCAGAAGGAAAGTGAACTTGAAGAAGCAATAGTGTTTGGCTTCCTTCTAATCATTTCATCATATTGTTGATGACTGGAGGAACACCAACAATAAGCTGGAAAAAAAACAACTCCCCTCTCAAACCAAATTGGAAAACAAATAAAGCCTAAAACATCTGATCAAAAGCATTAAAAAGCCAAGCAAGAAATTTGGCCGCCTTCTGAACACCAAAAAGACCAAGCTTATGATCATTGTGAGGAATGGACATGTCAAAATAACAGTTGATGGTGAAAAGATTGAATGTATATAAGAATTCACTTTCCTGAGATTGGAGATGGATCAAATAGTGAATGTGGTCCAGAAACAAAGCATTGAATCACATTGAGTCACCCAGCGATGGCGAGCATTAATTATGGTAAGCAAGGACATCACCCTTGCAACTAAATGCAGATTAGTCCAGAGGTCCCAACTCCCAGTTTGTGGACCAGCACCAGTCCATGGCGTGCCAGAAACTGGGCCATGCAAACAAAGTTCTATCCACACAATGCAATCAGCATGCAAAATCATGCCCGCTCCAGTCTGCAGAAAATCCTTTCTCCATGGAACCAGTCCCTGATGCCCAAAAGGTTGGGGGCCACTGGATTAGTCCATATAACATTCTCTACTTTTCCACTGCATGTAACCCATGGATAGGCATCTGCTCCAGAGGTGATATTCAGCAGGTTCTGACCAGTTCTAGAAAACCACTAATGGAAATTTTGAGTAGTTCAGAGAACCGCTAAATACTACCTCTGACTGGCCCCGCCCCCATCTATTCTCTGCCACCCAAGTCCCAGCTGATCAGGAGGAAATGGGGATTTTGCAGTAACCTTCCCCTGGAATGGGGAGGGAATGGAGATTTTACAATATCCTTCCCCTGCCACGCCCACCAAGCCATGCCATGCCCACAGAACCAGTAATAAAAAAAAGTTGAATCCCACCACTGATCTGCTCATTCTCTTGCTCAATTCTAACAACCGAGGCTGTTGTATATGTGGCATGCAAGCATGCACCTAAAAGGGTTATTGTTCATTATATGAAGAAAATGAGTTGGTGTAAATGATATCAGATGTAGGAACCAGGGACCTTACCTTCCAACTTTGTGAGTAATGAATTCTATTTCATTAGGATTATTGATGTAAGAAGAACTTATAAGAGTCTTTTCCTAATCTTTTAGCACATGGAAAATAGTAGATGTCATTTACTGGATGAAGTATATCATGGAACCATAGGTCAGGAAAGGATCTTGGAAGATTTCAGTCCAAGCTCCTCCACTGAGCAGGAATTCTCATACCTTTCTGGACCAATAGCTGCCTGATGTTTTCTTGAAATCCTTCAGTGTTGGGGCATCTACAAATTCAGGAGGCCGTTCCTTTGCCTAATAGTTCTCACATCAGGAAATTCCTCCTTAATTCAGCTTTGGATCTCTCACTATAAAGGTTTCACCCACTGATTCTTGTCTTACCCTTAAATGTTAGGGAGAGTAAATATACTTGCTCTTCCCTGTGACATCCCTTCATATATTGGAAAACTTAGCCTTCTCTTTAAACTAAACAGATCAAGTTCCTTTCACCGCTCTTCATAGGATTTAGCCTCCAAACCAGGGGTGGGTTCTACTTAACTTTTACTACCGGTTTGCAATGGGACCACCTGCACTCATGCGCAGAAACTTCCTAACGACATCCGGTTCGGTGGGCGGAGCCTCCTGCCGATTTTACTACTGGTTCTTGTGAACTGGTCCTAACCGGGGGCAACCCACCACTGCTCCAAACCCTTACCATCTTTGTTGCTTTTCTCTGCACTCTTTCCAGTTGCTCAGCCTCCTTTTTGTATTATGATCAGAACCGGACACAGTATTCCAAATGCGGTCTGATCAGTGTAGAATAGAACAGACTATTACTTCCATGATAGTGATACTATATCAGAGTTTGGATATAACTTATCCTAAGTAAGACATGAACAGTTTTTATTGCCCCAATTATGGTATCTCTATTTGTGTTATAACTCAGTATGTCTAAATTATCTCTCTTTACTACATATATTGTTTTGTTCCACCCTTTGTAATATAAAACACACAAGAAGGCCTCCAGATAACAATTAAATATTGTTTCCTGTTTCATTCACCAGGATATATCTTACCAGCTTTGGAACAACTTGGCATTTTAAACAAGTTTCAAACTGGTTTAATATCCTAGAGTTCTCTGAAACTCTAGGCATAGTTCCCCAATTTAGAAAAAAACAGGAAATTGGTTAATTAGGAGCTTCTTATTGCTTGTGCCATGAAGGAAGTAAAAAAATGGGGGGGAAAGAAAAGAAAGGAAGTATCAAATAACTTGCATATGTGGGCAAAATGTTCGTGCATATCTTCCATATTTAGCTTGTTGCCTATATCTGCAAAACCTTAATCATTTTGTTAGATTTAGTTTATTGTATGAACTTGTTAGAAACAAGTTGTAAATATATGTTCTTGCTTAAATATTCAAATGCTTAAAATCACTGGAACCTTTACTATTGTAAGGTCCCAAAATGTACTTGTCACTAGAATGCCAAAGAGAGAGACTCAAGACGAGGCTTGCAAAAAGAAGCAGATTTTATTTATGGCCAAAAACAAAATACTGGGTGGGACTATATCCAGAACATACAGATACAATGCATGTGAGGAATAGCCACCCCTTGGGGAAGGTATGGCGTCCTTTTATACCCTCAGAGACATCAGCTTAGTAGCCAATTCTGCCCCCCGGCCCATGCACTGTAGCCCTGCATTGGCTGTGCAGTAAGGAACAGGAGCAGAGGGGCTGAGCGCCTAGCAACCGGGTTCTTGAGATATCCACCAGGCGCAGAGTGGTACAGAAAAACAAGATAACACAGAGGTGAGATCACTGGTAGAAGCAAATGGCAGAGGCAATTCTAATTCTTAGCAAAGCAATTCTTACAGAAGCAAAACAGCAAGTCAAATAGTAGACTACTGACTCTACTATTATGTCCCACTAATTCTACCTATTCTATTATAATTATGTCCCTTCACTATTATATTGGAGTGTTTAGTATTCATAATGTGGAATTTTTAGTGACATTTGTTTGAAAAAGTTTCTCTTTGCTGGAGCACTTCTTACATGAGTTTTAAGAGCCCTAACCTAAACTCATTACAAATAAATATATGGGTTTTCAATTGTTCTTTATATAGTTACATAATTAGTTTACTTGTTTATGACTTTCTATTTGTTTAGCAGTCTGAAAGATCAGAGCATATAGTAGGCAGGTCTCTTAACTGGCAATGTTACATTTATACATATTATTTTATTGACTGTTTTACACTGCCCAGAGTCACTTCTTGTTAGATGGATGACCACTTAAATGTAATTAAGTAAGTAAGTAAATAAATAAATAAATAAAGGTCTAGTTTTTCAATATTTCTTTTCACGTACATGTTTTTGTCATAACCAAGCACATGCTGCCAATACAGTTAATTTGAAATATTCCACAACATGTATCGATAACATTTTGGTCGCTGAGTTTATAGCGAAAAGTTTAAAATTTGGTTGAAAATGTTTTGGTGTTACCTTTTCCTAATTGTTTACAATAAATATTAGCTAAATGGAATTTCAGAAGGACAGAAATTGGCCAGTGATTAATCTTTGACACAATTTCATAGCTTAGCTTTATTAGTCAGACTTTATGATTCTTGCTAAGACCTATGCCTGTTGAATCTGATAAACTGCGGAAGTCCTTTGAAATCTGATCATTTCCAGATGTTTGGAATTGCTAACCACATACGTGAGTGGAAATTTTAGGAGTTCTAGATCCAAAATTTCTCAAGGCATTTCGTTCAGGATGACTGTAATATGAAATTACAATGAATTAGGATTGTCACATTTGGCTTCAGAAATGCAGACACTCACTCCAAAACAACAAAGAATTATTGTAGAGGTAGTCCTTCTTACTGACTGCTTTGTTCAGTGACTATTTGAAGTTATGACAATTGTGAAAAAATAACTTTATAACTAATACCTGCATTTACAACGTTTTAAGCATTCCTCAATTATGTGATTGCCAGTCAGTATGCATTGTCCTGTGCCTGACCTGCCATTTCCTCCTTTTTCTCACCTTGCAGAGTAGAGAAATTGGAGAATAATGCAAGAAAGTAGGTAGGCACACAGTGGACAATACACATCAACAGCAACGTAATGGTGCTGACAGCTCTGAGCATGCTGCACAAAGAGCCTGGTGTTTTCCCCATTCTGTACCTGCTTACTCTCCTATAATTCTTTCCTTCCTGTAATTCAGTGAAAGTAAACACAAAACATTAATTTGTTTCTAGTTAATTATCCCAGCATTGTAGTGAGCATTCCAAAGGGTGGGAAAGAGATTAGAAGGCAAACAAAAATAGACTATGTGAAATTGATTAATCTTTTGCTGAGAATACTGTGGGCAGCCAAAATCATGAATGGAAGAACAAATCAATCCAGAGTTCTAACTAATGACACTGGTACTAGGGCTTGGTACTTTGTGTGAAGGCACAGTTATCCTAATGCTGGGAGAGGTAGAAGGGAAGAGAAGGTAACCACCAGCAGCCAGGTAGATGAACTCAATTAGTGACTCACTTTGAGAGTCTTTAAAGGCCGTGTTGGGACAGATTATCCTGATAAAGGTTTATCTTTGTGGTCGCTAAGAGTCAATACAAACTGGATGGCATATCATTAATTTAGGAACAGTACAGGCCCATATTTGATTTCTGAATGCAGATACTCCTTGTTTAATAATGGGATAACTTTGCAAGCGATGTCCGCAATTACATCCTTTGCAAGATCGCTCTCTATGTGATGTATTTGCAGTTACGGTCAGTAAGTATACATTTTGTGCCTGACCTTTTTTTTTTCTGACCCTTTCCTACCCCAATGTAGGAATGTGATCTGGATTCCCAGGCGAGGGGGGAGCTGCTTCCCAGAGGACAAAGAGGCAGCAGAGCTTGGAAAATTTGGTCAACAGGAAGAGGGTTAAAATGGCTCATCCCTAACAGTTCCCAGAGTATATAGTTATTCAGATAGTTACTTTGGTCTGGCAAGATTATGTCTATAGTGAAGAAGAATAAAGAAACTACTTAGAGGTAACTCCACATGTCATTCTTGAGGCCTGACACCCACAAAATGAAGAGATTGCTTGAACAACTTATCTGTTCCTGAGCAGCTTTTCTCTGCAGCACAGAACGTCCCTAAAAAGTGCAAACCACAAATTAAAAAGCTCAGCTTTGTCACTTTAATTACTTTGATTAGAATCTTCTTGTCGTCTTATAGTTGCTGCCTGAAATGGACAAGACCTTAATTAGTTTCACACTAAAGGCTTTCTTTCAACTCCTAAGTAGCTCATGGCAAGCATTCTAGGCAAACAGTCGTTGTTAGTACATTCCTTTCTGTGTGTATTGCCCATTATGTACCATTGGTAGGGTGTGTCATTTAAAGGGGTGAAAATTAATTTTTGCAGATTTTTTTCCAGTGAGTGAGAGGCTTCTAAAAATACCGTAGGTGTACTTTTACACCAAGAATTCAAATCATCTGTATTTTTTTCAATGGCACAGTGTTTAGCATGGTATGGTAAATCCATGTCTGATCATATGCCCCACAAATACTGTTTATGTTATTATACCTTGTGCTACAAAATTAAAGTTTTTTTCTGCATTAATCTTATCTAGATAAGCAAAAAACAATCCATGCAATCATAAACTAACATAAGAGCAATTATCTGAGTTACAAAAATGTTTGTAAGTTTCAAGTCTTGTTTTGATTCATTCTTCAACATCAGTTGTCAACTTGCTTCTTGGCCTTTGATATAACCTTCACATTTCTCATGTGTATACACTCTGCTTGTTGCCTCTATGACCTATTTCACACATCTCTCTACTGATTGGGCATGACAGGGCCACTCTGGTGCTCGCACTGCTTCGTCAATGAACTTCTTTATTTCTGCTGTAGTCAGTTTTCACGTCAAAGGTGGCTCGTATACACCTTCAGACCAGTCAATCAGCTCCAGCAGAGTGGATGCTCTGGCTTGACCGCTACCCAGTGCATGGCACCACCTCCACAGCCAGTATTAACATTTGTAGAACCTCCTCCAATGGCCTTCAAGCTTTTGACTATGCCTTTCCTCTTCATGAAATACACAAGATTATCTGCAAACCCTTGAGTAAGTTTTCCTGTTTTTGAGGCTTTCTCTGGAGATAAATGATAAAGATATCTTCTACCCAGGTCACTGCACACAGAATAATTTTCTATTTTGATGGTATTGGGGATTGCTGGTCTGAATTGTTTGCTTGAGAATTGCTGGTCTGAAAAGTTACGATAATTATGTAGTTATTTATCAAGCATGTCTAAATTATATTAAAGTAACCAAAATAACTACAATCCCTAAGGCATATCACAACTTTTGAGCATCCCTAATATTTGGAAATTGAAAGCTGAAAAATTTGACACGCCCCAATTATACCAGCTTAGTCTTTTTTAATCCCTTCCTCTCCAATGAATGTAAGTACAAACATTAATTCTCTTACTGCTGATTATCCCAACATCGGAGTGAGCATTCCAAAAAGTGGACAAGTGAGGGAAAAGGGTTATAAGAGTTGCCCTTTTACCCAGATTTCTCATGAGACAAGTTCCAGAAACACTCCTCACTATTTGGATTCCCTCAGTTGTTTGGAGTTGTAATTTTCCAATAAAGGAAAGCTGAAGTAAAATTATAAACACAGTCATGGGCATGTGATTTTTCACTTAATGACTGTTCAGACAGCCCCAATTGCAGGTACTAAATGAAGATTACCTGTATGCAACATATATGACAGGGCTGTCTTTCATTATATTCAATTAATAGGAAAAATGCTACACTTTAGAATTGTGTCATATTTTCTCCATAGACTGCTTGCTCTTGCTCTTTGGAACTTTCTGAAATGATCGTGTGAGTGCAGATTTGCAGAGGTTCATAGTCATTCATCCCAAATAAGTGCTGAAAGAAGCAAGAATCTCTGTTGAGTGCCCACACTGCTGGGAGTGTGGTAAGGATTTGTAATGGAATACATGGCTAACATTGAGGAAAAGGAAGAAGAGATTCTGCTTAGGAAATCATCAGACAAGAAAGGCAGGAACCTGCAATCAGTTAACAGTCAAAGGCAGAACCTGCCCTAATGGATCTAGGAGTTAAAAGTAGCAGGCAGGAAGTTTGTACCTTCAGACTTACAAGTTAATGTAGCCTTCTAATAAAGTAGATTTAGCTCATCTGGTTCTATGTCTAGTTTATCCAAGAGGACTGATAAAAAAATATTCCTTAAAAAACAAAGTCTTAAGTTTTTAAAAATTAAAATAAAGAAACCAGTAGTGTTGTACATTTTTAAAGGTCAGTTAGGACTCCCTCCTGCCCCCCCCCCCGGTCTCCCCCTCCCGGGAAACAGCAAATTGGAATCAAACTTTATTCATGCTAGGATTTGTCTTTTATGGATAATTTGAGCATTAGGGGAACTCGTGTATTTGGACAGAAGTTTATAGGTGAGTAAATGTCATACAATACTTTGCTACCAAATATGGGACCAAAATGATAAGAATTCTTATCGCATCTCTTAGCAGTTTCTTTTCCTGCTGTCTTAGTATTTTGAGGACATTTTATTCTTTCATTTACTTGGGGGCAGGTGAACAATTTAAAGAAAATAATTGTATGAAGACATAAGATATAAAATGTTTCTCTTTAAAAAGGAATATTAACAAAATTCCAACTGAGTACTTAATTATAAAATTGTTAGAAAGTCTACCATTGTTATTCTTTTTCTTTTATTTACATCAGTTTTCTTTTCTTTTTTCCTCTGAGTGTCAACAACCTTTCTTTACTTTAAGCCTAAGTCCCCTTAGCTTTCTGTCTTCCTTATAAGAAATTTTTCAGGTAACCGTTTTTCATACTTATGATCATTGCAGCATCCCCATCATCATGTGATCAGAATTCAGATGCTTGGCAATTGGTTCATATTTATGATGGTTGTAGTGTCCCAATAAGGTCATAAGATCAGCTTTTGCGCTCTTAATACAAACAGTCAGTGGGAAAACCAGATTCCCTTAACCATGTTACTAATTTAACAACTGCAGTGTTTTCAGTTAACAACCGTGGCAAGAAAGGTCATAACATGGGGCAAACTCACTTAACAACTGTCTCACTTAACGACCGAAATTTTGGGCTCAATTGTGTTCATGTGGGTTTGGCCTAAAACCCTGCAAGGTGGCTGCTAGTTGGACCAATGAACCTGATTCAGTATTTCTGGGATAGGAAGTCAGGACAGTTGCTAAATGCCTCAAATTCTGCTTAACCATCACAGAAAGGAAAACAGCTTTAGATTCAAGAATTATAGTGCTTTTGATTAAAACAGGAACTATTGATAAACCTTTAAAAATGTCCCACGTTCTAAATACTTTTAAATACTAACAATAGAAGGGCTTTTGAACCTATTCCCCATTTCTAGATTGTTTTAAGCTTTTATTCATTTTTGTTTTAGGAAATTGATGGGAAGTCTTTACTGTTGATGACAAGGAACGATGTACTCACTGGACTTTCATTAAAATTGGGGCCTGCACTGAAGATCTATGAATATCATGTAAAGCCTCTACAGACACAGCATCTGAAGAACAGTTCACTATAGTGGATTTTCAAACTGGACCGTGTTTTCTTCCTGCTCTTCAAAATAAACAAGCAGCATTGGTTTTTGGCACTGGAACTTTATTAAAAACACAACAACAACACAAAACCTGTATGTGTGCATAATGAAATTAAACCAAATGGCACTGAAATAAATATATATTTATATTTATACATATCCTATTGGATAACTTTAGCAATATGCTATTTAATAAATGAACTGGTAGGGTGTAGAATTTCTCATTATTCAAGCAAAAAATCAGTTCAGTATGCTTCTTTTTAGTAACTCTGTGGAGTCACAAAATGGTAACTGGAAACAGAAGTATTTAAAATGGATACACTTGATTTTTTTAAACTATTGCTTAAAACAGGATGGCCACCTCTGTTGTTGCACAAGGCCCACTGAAGCATGGTTATATCTTTGCACAGGTCCCTTTTATTTCAAATTAATTGTTCCTAATTTGGAAAGAAAATAGGGAAAGTATTAGATGACCAAGAGACACTTCTAGAAGTTCTATAAAAATCACAATTCTTTCATAACATTAGCAGCAAGTTTTGAATTTGCCAAAATAACCTTTTTTTCCCCAGAGGGAGCACCTATTTTTATCTTACTAAAATTTGTTCATAGACTAATGTTTTAAAGTTGTGCAACCTATATCCTTGAATCTTTTGGGAAGGGCAAAAGCTACATACAGAGGTTGTAAAGGGTTTTTTTTTTGTAAGTTTTGTTGAACTTGAAAGGGTGTTCTGTGAAGGAAATTTTAGAGAATGTTTGTATTGCTTTGTGAAACAAAATTCATGTTCTAATTTATAACTTATTTGCTAAAAGTTTTGTTACAGTTGTGTAAAAAAATGTAAATCCCTGCATATTTTTACATACTACATTTTGTGGTGTGGTAAAGAATTATATTGATATGTAATTTGATTCATGAGCCAAATATCTATTTCTGGAAAGCTAAAGAATGCTATCTTACAACTGTGAATCCCTGCTAAGGGAAGACCTGTAGTTTCAATCTGTTTCAACCAGTTCTTGATTTTAATTGCAGATATTTTGCATCAACAAAGATATTACCTATGTTCTGATTCAGTTTGTTTTTTGACTTTCTCGTGAAGAGTCTTGTCTTTTACTGAGTGTCTTTCATGTTAATAATAGACTCAACTGAGCTGATAGGACTTCTGTTTTTTTAGGAACACATGCAAGAATTTATTTCCAATTAGGAGAATTTTTTTTACTTTCAGAAATCTAGAAAAGAAAACAACTTTAAGAAAAGGCAGAAATTATAAATACAATCTCCAGGCCTGTCCCGTTCATTGACTTCATTTTGTGGTTATTCTATCCTTTTTGGTTTTTTATTACCAAGAAGACTAATAATCTGCTCCCTGCCAGTCATCAAAAGTTGTTTAGTTTTATTCTGATCCTGGTTACATTTATTATGAGAAACAGTATTTTTGAGCTAGAACACACAGATACTACTAATAATATACAGAATCAGTTCAAAAGGTAAGCAATTTATCTTACTGACATGACCATTTAACTTTGCAAGTTGTAGACATTTGAATACTCAAAAGCATATGACATTCACATATTTTGCTAAATTTTAGACCCATGTATTCCTAATTGCATTTCATGGTGGCTTTTGATTTTTTTTGCCTACAAGCCAGAGTCATAAAATTTGAGATCATTTCTGAATCAATTATATCACCATGTGAGAATATAAAAACTGCCTGTCTAACCCCTGCGAGTTTCTTTCATGGTGAAATTGTCTCACAGTATTGGTGAATAGCAATTTGTGGCAACAATTGTAATTATCTCATCCTTTTATCTTTACCTCAACAGATTTTTAAAAGGGGCCACACCAGCCTCTGGCTCAATGTGCCACTTTTCAAAGATAAAGGCTTGAGATATCATAAGAAATGCAAGAAGAAATTATAAATTAAACGTGATTCTTACACATTAACTGAATGTACTGCTTAAGTGCAATGTTAGCCCTGAATTACTTTTTATTTTTACCTGTAACTGCTGGCTTTTATCTGGAATATTTCAGCAGCTTACGATAAAAAATGACTAAGTTACTTGAGCATGTCAGGCACAGTTCTTCACCAAAGCTTAGAGATGACACAACAAAGTCTGCTTTAAATAAAATTAAAGGCTCACTGGACAAGAATGTTGCAAGTTCCATCATGTTATAAAGATACCAAAGGAAAGCTGCTAACTCAACTCAGTCTAAATTCTATTGAATTCAACTTAATTTATATCCATGCGATAGTTAGGAAAAGCAATTTTGGCAGCAGAGAGCAATCTGTTTGCGCCATTGTCAACTGTGAGGAATGAAAAACATCTGTGCTAATGCCACAGAACAAGAATATGTGGGAAATCTTCAGCCTTAGGATGCCCAGTTCGGTTTGCCATGGGGTGGCACTTGCACACTATTGAAGCACAACAAGGATACACGGGGGAATTCCTTGTAAGAAAAGAGAGAAAAATTCATGGGAACGAGCTGAGGGGAGGAGTTGAAAAGAGAAAAGAAAGGAAAAGAAGATGAGCAGACTGTAGAAAAGAAAGATAACAATCTATGTGACAATCATTATGGAAATAAAGATGTTTAGCTGATGTATAGAACCTTGCCTTTATTTTGTCTTTGCATGATATTTTGTACATAAGGAGAACTATATGTACAATACAATGATATAGTGTACCATATTCATATTCAGTTTCAACATTTCAAAATAGAATAGAATAGAATAGAATTCTGTATTGGCCAGGTGTGATTAGACACACAAGAAATTTGTTTCCGGTGCATAAGGTCTCAGTGTACATACAAGCAGCAAGCAAATTAACAAACTAATTGGTATTCTAAGCAAATGAGAGAATATTAAAAGTTTTATGCATTAGAATTTCCTCCTAACTTTTCTTTAAAAAAGGTAGAAGACTCCCAATGACCCAGAATGGGTGTTCCAAATGCGATGAGCAAATGGCACAGCTCCCATCTCTTTCCAAACCTGAATTTGTTTTGAGTTGAGAAATTGCAGAAATGGGTTACATTTGTAGAATGTGCTGAGCTTCATTTATTTTCCTTTGGGTGTTGTATTTTGTCCTTAAGGAATTGTGTGAACAAACTCATTTGACTAGCTTGTAACTCAAGAAATGAGTAACACATGAAAATAGAAATGGTTTAATTTAATCATTTTATGGTTGTGTGAATAGAGCTATGTTGTTCTATTACCTTAGATCCAACAGCAATCTTGCGAAAAAGGAATTAAAAAGAAGAGAAGGAGTAGTGATTAGAAGATTGGCCGTGATTTGGAAAACCAAGATTCAGATTTCTAATCAGCTATAACACTATGAAATGACTTTGGACTGATAATATTATATATACAAACAGCCCAAGTAATATCGTAGGATTTTGATGAGGATAAATCAAGGACTGAGAGGAAAACCAGGGCAAATGCAGTCCATAAATGTTTTCTCCTAGTGTCCTGTCATGCCCCTGTCGGAGCCTGAATCTGTGGAGGAAGGCCGGAGATCAAGGGGGGTCTTCATTGGCTTTGGAGGAATGTGGGGAGGAGCAGGCCGAGTCAGTCCAGGGCCCTTCAGGATTGGGATGGCTTGTTAGCAGGGAAGAACGGGCAAGAGAGGGCAAGCAGTGGACATAAGTGACAGAGCTCAGCAAGGACCGCCCCCCCCTCCTGATCCCTGAGCATGGAGAGTGGAGAGAAGGTGGGAACAGCACAGGTCGACCCAACACCCCGCTCCTCTTCACAAGGCACACCTGGGAACTGAGATTTAAGGAGACTCTGTGGGGAGAGTCATTTCTGGGAACAAATGCTGAATTGGTAGAGTTTGGTGTACTGGTACAGACAGTTGGAACTTGCAGGACTGCTTACTTCTTCCTTACTTGTGGACTCAGTGCCTTCTTCTGACTTCGTTGACTCTTTGTCATAGACGCAATTTACATAGACTTCTGTAAAGCCTTTGATTCAGTAGTGCACAACAAACTACTTCTAAAACTAAAATCTTATGGCATTTCTGTACCCCTGCATAATTGGATAGCTGCGTTTCCTGTCAAACAGGCAACAAGTGGTCAAAATAGGCAGTGCCCTATCAAATCCTGCACCTGTTAACAGTAGTGTTCCCCGAGGCAGCATTCTAGGTCCAACATTCTTTCTGCTTTCTATCAATGACATTTGTGATCAAATTATAAGCAACTGTGTCCTCTTTGCCGATGATGTTAAATTATTTAATACCACAGACAACTCTATTACCCTTCAAAATGACCTGGATTATGTATCTGAATGGTCAAAGATTGGCAACTCCAAATCTCTGCTAACAAATGCTCAGTCCTGCACATTGGCAATAGAAATAATAACATCAAATATTTGCTGGCCGGCTATAAAAGTTGACTCACACTCTGTCAAGGACCTAGGAGTACTCATTTCAAAAGATCTAAGCCCCAGAGCTCACTGTAACATCATTGCAAAAAAGGCATTAAGTGTTGTTTAGACTAGCCTCATGGTGCGACCAGAACAATCTGGAACTGAACACACTTAAAATCGTAGAAATGGTGGTAGACTTTAGGAGAAACTTCCATACTTCCATACTTCCAAACTTCCATACTTCCACCTCTCACAATACTAGACAACACAGCATCAACAAGAGAAACCTTCAGATTTCTAGGTTCTACCATATCGCAAGATCTAAAATGGACAGCTAACATCAAAAATGTCATCAAAAAAGGACAACAAAGAATGTTCTTTCTGCGCCAACTCAGAAAGCTCAAACTGCCCAAGGAGCTGCTGATCCAGTTCTACAGAGGAATTATTGAGTCTGTTATCTGCACCACTATAACTGTCTGGTTTGGTTCTGCCACCCAACAAGACAGACACAGACTTCAGAGGGTAATTAGAACTGCAGAAAAAACAATTGCTACCAACCTGCCTTCCATAGAGGATCTGTATATTGCACAAATCAAAAAGAGGGCTGTGAAAATATTTACAGACCCCTCACATCCTGGACATAAACTGTTTCAACTCCTACCCTCAAAACGACGCTATAGAGCACTGCACACCAGAACAACTAGACACAAGAACAGTTTTTTCCCGAAGGCCATCACTCTGCTAAACAAATAATTCCCTCAACACTGTCAAACTATTTACTAAATCTGCACTGCTATTAATCTTCTCATCGTTTCCATCGCCCATCTCCTTCAACTTATGACTATAACTTTGTTGCTTGTATCCTTACGATTTATACTGATATTGTTTCCTGATTGTTTATTTTTAGCCTATGACTATCATTAAGTGTTGTAAGTGTTGTATCTTGATGAAAGGGCCGGGATAGCTCAGGCTGTTAGAAGCCTGTTATTAGAACACAGCAGCCTGCAATTACTGCAGGTTCAAGCCCGACCCGAGGTTGACTCAGCCTTCCATCCTTTATAAGGTAGGTAAAATGAGGACCCAGATTGTTGGGGGGGCAATAAGTTGACTTTGTAAATATACAAATAGAATGAGACTATTGCCTTATACACTGTAAGCCGCCCTGAGTCTTCGGAGAAGGGCGGGATATAAATGTAAATAAATTTTTTTTAAAAAAGTATCTTTTCTTTTATGTACACTGAGAGCATATGCACCAAGACAAATTCCTTGTGTGTCCAATCACACTTGGCCAATAAAAAATTCTATTCTATTCTATTCTATTTTCTGAAGTTTTCTCTCTGGTAATGCTATACTTCAAACTAGGGCATACAAAACTTTTGCCAGACCTATACTTGAATACTGCTCACCTGCCTGGAACCCTCACTGTATTTCAGACATTAATACATTAGAGAGGGTCCAGAGTTATTTTACTAGAAGAGTACTCAAATCCTCTGCTCGAAATAAAATTCCCTATACCACCAGGCTTGAAATAGGCCTCGATAGCCTTGAACTACGCTGTCTATGTTCTGACCTAAGCTTATTTCATAAGATTATTTACCAAAATGCCCTACCTGTAAATGAGTACTTTAATTTCAACCGCAATAACACAAGGGCTATCAATAGATTCAAACTCAATGTAATTCGCTCTAATCTTGATTGTAGGAAATATGACTTCTGCAATAGAGTAGTAGTTGTTAGTCTCTCTAATCCCCATACCTTTTACCTTAAACTGTCTAACATGGACCTTTCATGTTTTTAAAGAGGTCCCTAAGAGGGCATGCATAAGTGCATCAGTGTGCCTACTGTCCCTGTCCTACTGTTCTCATTTATATGTACTCATTTTACGTGTTTATGGCTATGTTTTGCTTATTTATTTCCTTTTATTTGTGCCAAATTTTTATCAGATCATTGGGTACTGGCTGCAACTATATGTGGGGCCTGATCAAAAATTAATCCTTAATTCAGTTTGTTCTTCCGTTCAATTTTCTTGGAAAGGTTTTTCAGAAGTGGTTTGCCATTGCCTCTTTCCTAGGACTGAACAAAGTGATTGGCCCAAGAGCACTCAGTTGGTTTTGTGGAAAGGTGGGACTAGAACTCACTGTCTCCTGGTTTCTAGTCTGATGCCATAATCCAAGACTTGAAATGAGAATAGCAATAGCAATAGCACTTAGAGTTATATACTGCTTCACAGTGCTTTACAGCCTTCTCTAAGTGGTTTACAGAGTCAGCATAGCAAGAGAATGATGGCTATTCTCACCTTCCAAGGTACACAACATCAAGATCTCATCATGGAAAGGGAGAGGTGACTATCAAACAAAAATAAAACACCCTGTATGGTCTGCCCCCATTTGTCTACCGTGGTTCAGTTCAGTTCATCAGGTAGAGGCATGGTTGCTCAGCAGCTTAAAGATGCTGGATTTGTCAGTTGGAGAAGGTCAGCTCTCTGCGCTCCAGAAGTTTGAGCCCTAGCACCTCGTGATGGAGTGAGCTCCCATCACTCATTTCAGTTTCTGCCAACCTAGAAGTTCAAAAGCATGCAAATGCAAGTAGATAAATAGGTATCCCTCCAATGAGACTAACAGTGGAAGCAAAAAACCATTCAATGCTGGGCTGGCCTGAATAAGTTCCGGATGATGCTGACGCACTTGCAGAATGCTGTTGGCTTCTCTGGGTGCAGACTAGTTTGCCCCTTGTGCAGGAGTGACATTCAGTAATTTCCCTACCGGTTCTGTGGGCGTGGCTTGGTGGGCGTGGCAGGGGAAGGATATCAAAATCCCCATTCCCACACCACTTTTGGGCCAGCCAGAGGTGGTATTTGCCAGTTTTCCAAACTACTCAAACTACTCAAAATTTCTGCTACTAGTTCTCCAGAACCTGCTGGATTTCACCCCTGCCTCTGTGGCACATCCTAGATAGTGCTTGAGTGTAAACTGAAGAAATTAATAATCTTAGGCAGCCAAATTATTTATTTATTTATTTTGTCACAACAATATATGTAGGTATCATACAAAAAGATTATATAGCATATAAACACATATATGAGTAAATATTAGGAGGTATAAGCATATATATATATATATATATATATATATATATATATATATATATATATATATATATATATATATATATATATATATATATATATATGAAGAAGAAAAGAAAAACAATAGGACAGGAATGGTAGGCACGTTTGTGCGCTTATGCACGCCCCTTATGGTCCTCTTAGGAATGGGGTGAGGTCAATAGTAGAAAGTTTTTGGTTAAAGCTTTTAGGATTATGAGAAGAGACCACAGAGTCAGGTAAAGTATTCCAAGGACTGATGATTCTGTTACAGAAGTCATATTTTCTGCAATCTAGATTAAAACGGTTGACATTTAGTTTAAATCTATTAGTTGCTCTAGTATTATTGCAATTAAAGCTGAAGTAGTCTTTAACAGGAAGGACATTACAATAGATGATTCCGTGAGTTAAACTTAGGTCTTGTTGGAGGCGACAGAGTTCCAAGCTTTCTAAGCCTAGGATTTCAAGTCTGGTGGGGTAAGGTATTTTGTTGTTTTCAGAGGAACGGAGAACTCTTCTTGTAAAATATTTCTGGACACGTTCAATTGTATTGATGTCAGAGATGTGGTGAGGGTTCCAAACAGGTGAGCTGTATTCTAGAATTGGTCTAGCAAATGTTTTATATACTCTGGTTAGTAGTGTGGTGTTTTTGGAAAAGAAGCTACGCAGGATTAGGTTTACAACTCTTAGAGCTTTTTTTGCTATGTAGTTGCAGTGGGCTTTGGCACTTAGATCATTTGACATGAAAACTCCAAGGTCTTTAACGGGATGGGGGTCATCAGTAAGGTAATGTCCATCTAGTATGTACTTAGTGTTTGGGTTCTTTTTTCCTATATGTAAGACTGAGCATTTGCTGGATGAAATTTGGAGCTGCCAATTTTTAGACCAAGCAGTTAGATGATCAAGGTCGTTTTGAATGATAGAAGTGTTGTCTGTGGTATTAAATAGTTTGACATCGTCAGCAAAGAGAACACAATTACTTGATATGTGGTCACAAAGATCATTAATGTATAGTATAAAGAGTGTTGGTCCAAGGACGCTGCCTTGAGGAACACCACTCTTGACAGGAACAGGATTTGATAAAGCATTGCCAATTTTGACCACTTGTTGTCTGTTAGACAGAAAAGCGGATATCCATTTGTGAAGGGGTCCTGAGATGCCATAGGATGTTAGTTTTAGGAGAAGTTTATCGTGTACTACTGAGTCAAAAGCTTTGCAGAAGTCTATGTAGATTGCATCTATTGATTTGCCTTGATCAAGATTTGTAGTCCATATGTTTTTACAGTGGAGAAGTTGTAAGTTGCATGATAATTTTTTCCTGAAACCAAATTGTTTATTGGAGAGTAGGTTGTTAGTTTCTAAGTGTGAGGTAATGGATTGGTTGATGATTGATTCCATGACTTTGCAGGTGACGCAGCAAAGAGATCGATCTGTAATTTTCGACTAAGCTGGGGTCTCCTTTTTTGAAGATAGGGATGACTGTGGCTAGTGACCAAAGTTTGGGAAGGGAACTGGTAGTGAAAGCTTTATCAAAGATAATACTTAGGGGTTCTGCTATATTAATGGAAAGTTTTTTTAAGAAGTATGCACATAGTCCATTGGGTCCAATAGATAGCGTTGGTTTTAAGTTGTGAAGAGCTTTTCCAACGTTGTCTTCTGTGAAATCTATATAAGTTAAATCATCATAATCATTGCTGGTACGTTTGTGGAAGGTCGGATATGTGTTATCGGAGTTAACAAAGACTGAGCCAAAGAAAATGTTGAAGAGGTTTGCTTTGACTGTTTCGTCATTGCATTCTTTGTTGTTAGAATCTTTTAGTGGTGGGATGGATCTTGAGTCTTTAAGTTTATTGTTAACAAAATTATAAAAGGCACGATTGGAATTTGTGCGCAGAAGATTCTCTTCTTGCTTGGTGTGGTAATTTGTGCATTCAGTTTTTATTTGGTTGCATATGTTTCTGTAGCGGTTTTTGAAATTTGTAACATAGCCTTTTTGTTTCTTTTCAGAGGATTTTTTTGATTGAAGCTTTTTATTGATATGGGTAGTTTGTTTTTCCTGATCATGGTAGTCATTTGTGGTACATATAGTTTAATGACTCTATTGATTTCAAGTAGGAAGACTCTATAGTGGTCTTCAGCGGATATGCAGGTTGCAAACAAATTTTGCCAGTCCAGAAATGAAAGATCGTTGTTTATAAGGTCGTAGTTGGCTTTTTTGAAGTTGTAGTTGGGAGTGCTGTTGTTATGACGATTTAAGTATGGACGTATATTGAGACGAAAATCAATCATGCAGTGGTCACTGTTGGAAAAAGGTTCTTTAATTTGTAGTTCGTAAATTGAGTTTGAATTGTTGCAGAAGATGAGATCAAGGCAGTTGTTGAGTCTTGTATTGTTGGTTACAAGTTGTTCAAGACCTAGGTTTGTAACAGCGTTGTATAGTGTAGTATGGATTGGGTCAATTGAACATTCATTAGTTATCCAGTTAATGAGAGGTAGATTTAGGTCACCCAGGAAGATGAGAGGATATGGGCAAGAGGTAGCCCATGTTAGCATTGAGGTTAGCATATTTGCATGGGTAATGTCATAGTCAGGCGCTCTGTAGCATAGTAAGAATCGAAGAGTAGTGTCAAGGGATAGGTCGCATACAATAGTTTCAGGAAGAGAAAGTTTATGTGCTACTTGGATATTTTTTAGATTCAGTGATTTTTTGTAAAAGATAGCCACTCCACCACCTCTTCGGTTTTCACGATCTGATCGATAGACTTGATATTCTTTGTTTGAGATAATGGAGTCAGGAAGTGATGAGTTCAGCCATGTTTCACAAACAAAAATGATATCAAATGTGCCACTGTTTAACAAGAGGTAATTTGTTGACAATGCTTCTTGCATTTATCAATTTGCATTTGAGATCTGAAGTAATTGGTGTTGAAGAGGTAAAGGGCATGCATACCTAGTTTTGGATGTTAGTAGGTTGGGGGTAATATTATTACTACTCTGTAATAATATTATAGACTCTTGGCTTTCATGTACCAATGCCATAGACTAAATACAAAGTTCATCAGCTCAATTCAGCTGCTTTCATCTGCAAGATAAGGAATTGTATGGCTCTAGAATATGTTTATGTTTTGATGCTTACAGAGTTTCATATTTAATTGAATAAACAGATTCAATTTGTTTTTGCTTTGCTCTTTATTCACCCATAAAAGAACTAGAAATTTAGAAACCTTAGAACCGAAAAACTGATAGTAAGGAAAAAAGACATTTAATACATTCTAATATTAATTCTAGTAATTCTCTAATTGAAAGATAGGATAGAATAAAAAAGTAAACAGATTAAATTATGCAGTCAAATCTTGAACAACAGAAAAGATGATGATGATGATGATGATATTTGATATTAATTAACTCATATTTTGGAAAGGCTTCTGACCTTTCTTATTAAAAACCTTGTTAATAAGGCAGTTTTCATACTTTTTATATGTAGATTTTCTTTTAGAGTGGGCGTGTCCCCAAATTGTAAAGTGGCCAACAAGTTCCCCCCCCCCAATAGATCACATTAATCAAACTCTCCCATTTCATAAGAATGCAATATTAATATATATTTCCCAAAAAAAGGTGTTTAAGGTGTTGGTAAATATCTTTCTCTGCTGCTTTGAGATTTGTAAATGAAGAAAAGAGGCACCTAGAAATTCTTTACCCATTGCTATAGACATTTTCATTTCTTCCAGTTTAGAATGCTTAACTCTAAAGCAGGGGTCTCCAACCTTGGCAACTTTAAGACTTGTGGACTTCAACTCCCAGAATTCCTTAGCTAGCAGTGTTGGCAAGGTTGGAGACCCCTGCTCTAAAGAACAGGCCACAGAAAGCAAGAGAAACTTGAAAACTACTTAAACCTTAATAAGTAAAGGAACGGTAAATGAAAACATTTAAATAAATTTGTTCAATATTGGCTATGATGAAAAGCCCTCTTCTGAAACACTGAAATGCCTTGACAATTTTTTTCCAAGCTATCCTACTACAAAGGATGAAATCTAAAATGAAAAAGGGTTTTATTTATTTATTAATTAAATTTCTATGCCCCCAACTCACTGATGACTCTGGGTGACTTACAAAGAGTTCCTAGAATTTAAAAAAAAAATTGGAAAGCAGATTAAAGAAAGCTTATCTCAGATTTGTTGTTGATCTATTATTGTTTAAAGATAACATGGTATAAGACAAGGAAAGCTGTAAAGATACAAGTGTGGTTAACCTATCATGTTACAGGTTTCCTTGAATAGCCTCTAGCTTGGACAGTAGAACATGTTGGATTGTAATTTTATAAACCTGAAGAAGTACAAACCTGATGATAGGTTATTGTCTATCTGCAGAGCACAAATTGCGGAAGGTTATTGAACAAATTGTTTCTAAATGATATGGCAAGCTACTAAAGTGTTTTGGTAGGTAGTCAGTCTGGCAATCGGTTTCAAATTTGATTTAAAAAGTTCAGGTTGCCACCCAGAATTTCTGTATCAAATGTGTAGGTGTCTGCCTATAATTTATATTGTAGGAAACTTTATGCAAATAAATAAATTGGATCTTATTTACAATCATGAAATATCAGAAGCCTTGTTAAAAACATGGTCTGCAGTTAATATTGTAAAAATAGGGTTTTTTTTCATCTGACTCCTTCCTTCTGGAATTAGATCTTCTAAAATTTTCTGTTTAATTGAATTAATATATATTTTATAAAAATTAATTTGGAATCAGCTCATTTTTTTTGAGTAAATTGAATGTCAGTGTTTAGCATCCATATGTTTTGAGTGGAGCTAGGTGGTAGTTTGAGTATATTTTATGATTATATAAATGCATAGCTATTTACCTTCTCACATGCATTCCCCGGTTTGGTTACGAAAGTAAAATGCATGGAAATCACATTTGTATCACTTAAATGCCAGTCCGTCAACAGACAACAGTTATACTATGATAGTGATGGCGAAACTATAAAATACATTTGTGGTGATACACCAAGTCTCCAGACCCTCTGGAAGCCACATGGCCTTGCTTTCTCATAGCTTCTGAGGCACACAAAAATCATGCAAGCATTCTCACACAATTTTCTGAGGCTCCAGAGGCCTTGAAGGATCCAGAGAGGAAAGTCTAGAGAAGGGGAGAGTCCAGAGAGGAGATCTGGTAAGGCCTCTTTTGTCCAGGGTGTGAGATCCACCAGCCTTAAGGTAGGCAGTTTCTGAACTTTTGACACACTATATAACATTTACAGTATGCAAAACTGCAGGTCTTCTGCTTCTTTTAACAAAGTTGGTCTAATTCAACTTACGTAGGCAATACAGAAATTATTAAACGGGCAGGAGAAATTTAGATCTCTGGCACTAGTCAAGTCAGGAAAGTAATGGGATCTTTACGTATTGTTTTCTTCACCTTTTCAAAATCAGTGAAGATAAACTCAATAATAATCATTTGAAAGTAGCTACTGGTGCTTCCCATGTAGCACATCTGTTTACTTGATGAGCCATGGTTAATTGATATAGAAATTCTGCAATGTTACTAAACTGGATCCAGACTTCGTTATATTAGAATGGACTGCAATTGACAATTATTTTGAATCATGGTTAAGTTTGGATACAACTACTGTGTGCTGTGGTGAGTGCTTTGTATTTGGGTGTTGGTTGTCAAAAGAGAGAGAGGAAAAAAGGAAATTCATTAATTATTTTCTTGAAACTCTACTTGGAAATAATCATCCATAACTGACTTTCTATGGTAACATGGAGAAAAGCATGGAGTAAGTAATGTCTGCAGCTATGATTTCAGTATTAAGTAATATGATGTTCTCAGAAAAGAAGTGGGTCTTCAGTAAATTTCACGGCTAAATTTCCACCCAACACAGCAACGAGGCTTGCAATCTACTGGTATATGGCGCAGAGTTTTTGAACAATCCTTTCTACGCAGCGTGGTTGCACAAGCACCAAATGGTGTCTCCTGAGGTGTAAAAATCTGGAAAGGAAAGATGCATACATTTGAACCATTGGTCTCTAACTTGAACACTCATTATTATCACAGGAAAAAGCAGGACTATGTTTTTTCCTGAATAGTCAGACAAAGGATCTAACTGGTCTATACAGTTAATTTCACCTCTTGGATGACTCCGGTAATTCGGAAAGAGCTAGATTATTAATAAAAATGTCAGGGTTATGCTTCATTGAATAATAATCATTTTTCAGATTTAATCAGACCAGGTAGCTAGTGGAATAAGCTCAACAAATAGATGGAGCCAGAGGGCCTCTGATGGCTCAGCAGACTAAGTCTGTCTGTTATTAACACAGCTGCTTGCAATTACTGCAAGTTCAAGTCCCACCAGGCCCAAGGTTGACTCAGCCTTCCATCCTTTATAAGGTAGGTAAAATGAGGACCCAGATTGTTGGGGGCAATAAAGTTGACTTTGTATATGATATACAAATGGATGAAGACTATTGCTTAATACAGTGTAAGCCGCCCTGAGTCTTCGGAGAAGGGCGGGATATAAATTCAAATAAAAATAAATAAAAATAAAATAATCTGGGCTAATCTTCCATTGGCTTCAAGATTGTTCAGGTTTAGTCTTATAAATTCAGATCTTGAAAAGGAATTCTTCCACTTCTTCCACTTCCATGATCGTCTTCTTCCAGTGTCAGGAATTCTTGGTGTCAAAAAGGTCTAATTGTCTGAATAACATTTTTTATGTGTTGGTTCATTTTGTTTTGGAGGCTAAGTGACCCAAAGTAGATTCAATTAAATTTGTATTACTGGTAAATGATCCCGCTCTTCCCAGTGTACAATCTGCAATAATAAATACCGTAGTTTGGATGACCAAGAAAAAGTAATTCTCACCTCTTTGTCATTGCATATTCCCAGTTTTTCTAAATTTGTTGCTGAATAGTGGATGTTAGACAGGATCACTTCTACCTCTTCAATCTGAAAATACAAAAATACCAGTATTTCTTATAAAGAAATCGTATATACAGATTTAACATAACAAATAAACTCAATAAAGTTGACTGACTCCTGATATTTATAGTTTTTGTGTTTGACAGTTTCTTGAATGATATGAAATGTTTTATTTTATTTACTTAAATTTATATATAGATTTCACAGAAGAAAACGTTGAAAAAGCTCTTCATAACTTGAAACCATCGCTATCTATTGGACCTGATGGACTATGCGCATACTTCTTTAAAAAACTTTCCACTAATATAGCAGAACCCCTAAGCATAATCTTTGACAAAGCTTTCACAATCAGTTCCCTTCCCAAACTTTGGTCACTAGCCACAGTCATCCCTATCTTCAAAAAAGGAGACCCCAGCTTAGTTGAAAATTATAGACCGATCTCTCTGTGCTGCGTCAACTGCAAAGTCATGGAATCAATCATCAACCAATCCATTACCTCACACTTAGAAACTAACAACCTAATCTCCAATAAACAATTTGGTTTCAGGAAAAAATTATCATGCAACTTACAACTTCTTCACTGTAAAAACATATGGACTACAAATCTCGATCAAGGCAAAACAATAGATGCAATCTACATAGACTTCTGCAAAGCTTTTGACTCAGTAGTACACGATAAACTTCTCCTAAAACTAAAATCCTATGGCATTTCAGGACCCTTTCACAAATGGATATCTGCATTTCTGTCCAATAGACAACAAGTGGTCAAAATTGGCAATGCTCTATCAAATCCTGTTCCTGTCAAGAGTGGTGTTCCTCAAGGCAGCGTCCTTGGACCAACACTCTTCATACTATACATTAATGATCTTTGTGACCATATCGCAAGTAATTGTGTTCTCTTTGCTGACGATGTCAAACTATTTAACACCACAGACAATGCATCTATCATCCAAAAAGACCTTGATCATCTAATCACTTGGTCTAAAACTTGGCAACTCCAGATCTCAACCAGCAAATGCTCAGTCTTACATATTGGAAAAAAGAACCCAAACACTAAGTACATACTTGATGGACATTTCCTTACAGATGACCCCCACCCCGTTAAAGACCTTGGAGTTTTCATGTCAAATGATCTAAGTGCCAAAGCCCACTGTAACTACATAGCAAAAAAGGCCCTAAGAGTTGTAAACCTAATCCTGCGTAGCTTCTTTTCCAAAAACACTACACTACTAACCAGAGCATATAAAACATTTGCTAGACCAATTCTAGAATACAGCTCGCCTGTTTGGAACCCTCACCACATCTCTGACATCAATACAATTGAGCGAGTCCAGAAATATTTTACAAGAAGAGTTCTCCATTCCTCTGAAAACAACAAAATACCTTATCCCACCAGACTTGAAATCCTAGGCTTAGAAAACTTGGAACTCCGTCGCCTTCGACAAGACCTAAGTTTAACTCATAGAATCATCTATTGTAATGTCCTTCCTGTTAAAGACTACTTCAGCTTTAATTGCAACAATACAAGAGCAACCAACAGATTTAAACTTAATGTTAACCGCTTTAATCTAGATTGCAGAAAATATGACTTCTGTAACAGAATCATCAGTGCTTGGAATACTTTACCTGACTCTGTGGTCTCTTCCCATAATCCTAAAAGCTTCAACCAAAAACTTTCTACTATTGACCTCACCCCATTCCTAAGAGGACCATAAGGGGCGTGCATAAGCGCACAAACGTGCCTACCGTTTCTGTCCTATTGTTTGTTTGTTTGTTTTTCTTCCTATATATATATTGATGCTTATACCTCCTAATATTTACTCATATATATGTTCATATACTATATAATCCTTTTTATATGATGTTGTGACAAATAAAATAAATAAATAAATAAAAATAAATATATCCTGCCATTCCTTCCAGAGCTCAAGAAAGATTGCAATGAGTTCTCCCTTCATTTTATTCCCCACAGTCAGGAAACTAAGCTGAGCTGAGGCTAGCCTTAGACATACAGTGAATTTTCATAGCTGAGGATGACTTGAACTTGGGTTTCTACTGATTTAGTCCATCATCATTGACTATTCCACTACACTGGCCAGGGGTGAAATGCTCCCGGCTGGATCCGATCCGGTAGCAATGGCGGTGGGTGGTTCGGAGAACTGGTAGCAAAAATCCCTGCCCCCACTTCTCTTCGCATGCCCAGCTGAGTCACACAATCTTCAGAGGTTTTTTTTACTTTTAAAAGCATTTTTTCTTCAGCTAAAAAAAATGCTTTTAAAAGTTAAAAAAAAAGCCTCTGATGATCACGCGGCTCAGCTGGGATTGTCAGAACCTTTTCAAAGCATTTTTTCTACAAGCTCTTCGGCTGAAGAGGCTTTCAAAGCATTTCAAACCCTTTCAAAGCATTTTTACAACCACTTCAGCTGAGTGGTGGCTCAGGCTGTAAGATAGCCTGTTATTAAAACACAGCAGCCTGCAATTACTGCAGGCTCGAATCCCACCAGGCCCAAGGTTGACTCAGCCTTCCATCCTTTATAAGGAAGGTAAAATGAGGACCCAGATTGTTGCGGGGGGCAATAAGTTGACTTTGTAAATATACAAATAGAATGAGACTATTGCCTTACACAGTGTAAGCCGCCCTGAGTCTTCGGAGAAGGGCGGGATATAAATGTAAAAAAAAAAAAAAAGAGGTTGTAGAAAAAATGGTTTTAAAAGTAAAAAAAAAAAGTTGGCCATGCCCACCCAGTCACATAACCCACCCTCCCACCAAGCCACGCCTACAGAACCAGTAGTAACAAATTTTACATTTCACCCCTGACCTGGCCCATCAGGTATTCTTCTCCAGGTAAACTTTATTCAGAATTTAGGCTGCCAGCTACCAGCTACCAGCAGCAAGGTATTTTCAGTGACTGAAATTCCACTTGTAAAAAAACTTTAACCTTGCCAACATTTCAGTGGATAGAATCTATTTTCATACTGAGACAGCATTAGTTTGGATACCTATAATAATAACATCTTCTTTATTTGCATGGCAACACCATCCATATTTGTCATTTCTTAGTTGTAATGGAGTGGATTTTAATTTATGGCATTTACCCAAAAGAAAAGTGATCTTGAATTTAAGATAATTTCACCAAAACAGATTAGGTAGAAAAATCTCTGCTACTATGCTTCATTTTCAGCCAGTCTAAGATGAAGAAATGGGGGAAAAGATCTTTCTTTCAGGTACAAAGTATAAATGCTCAGTATATACACTTCCCTAAAGGGTGTATGGTCCCGAAATAAAAAAGTGAGAAATATTTTTGCCTTTGTCCATTGGGGAATCACATAAAAAAATGAATGGGCTCCATGCCTCAATCATCAAATTCATCGTAAGATACAGTATGGTATTTTTGGAAATAAGCTTTCATTTTCTGAAAACGCTAATATACATACATACCAGAGGTGGGTTTCAGCAGGTTCTGACCAGTTCTGGAGAACCGGTAGCAGAAATTTTGAGTAGTTCGGAGAATCGGTAGTAAAAATTCTGATTGGCCCCGCCCCCATCTATTCTCTGCCTCCCAAGTCCCAGTTTATTGGGAGGAAGTGGGGATTTTGCAGTAACCTTACCCTGTATGACTGTAACTTTGTTGCTGGTAATCCTTATGATTTATATTGATATATTGACCATCATTTGTGTTGTAAATGTTGTACCTTGATGAAGGTATCTTTTCTTTTATGTACACTGAGAGCATATGCACCAAGACGAATTCCTTGTGTGTCCAATCACATTTGGCCAATAAAAAATTCTATTCTATTCTATTCTATTCTATTCTATTCTATTCTATTCTATTCTATTCTATTCTATTCTATTCTATTCTGGATTGGGGAGGGAATGGAGATTTTACAGTATCCTCCTTCTGCTATGCCCACCAAGCCACACCCACCAACGCCCACCAAGCCACACCCATAGGGCCGGTAGTAAAAAAATTTCAAACCCACCACTGATACATACATACATATAACTATAACTATAACATATAATTATAACATAGCATAACACACTGAAAGCTCCAAATGAAATAAAGCTACTGGCCTGTGGGATTCTTTCCAGAATGTATGTCTGAATACAGTTGACTGTCTTCTGGTAAGACGGTGAGTAATGGCCTGTTTCTGGTGGCCCAGCAAAAGCATCAAGGACACATTCATGGGCAGTTCTCCTTTAAAGTTGAAAAAAAACCATACAACATTTGGAATCAAACTGCAATGGGTAAAATCTACATTGTGCAAAGCAACACACATGGGCATTCGTGGTCAACTTTTTGTGTTGTGCCTGTAATGTTTATAAGCACTGGGATAATTTTCACACTGAGGAAATCAAGATATGACAATATATATACCAGTATACGTGCCTAAAATCCTCAGACACTCCACATAATCACATTCAGCCATGAGTGGGACTAACTGGGAAGCCTGAGATATTGTAACATTGTTGAAGCCAAATAACCAGGGAGCTGAGCAAATTCTCGATGGAAAATTAGTCAAAGCACCCAAAATAAGCTGGAGGATAAAAATATGAGTCATTGGGAGTTGGGTAGCATACAAGTTATGATTATGGTAGTGATTGTAATCTTATATACTTGACAGTCAGGTTTCAGGAACATGTAATGCTTCTCTTAGAAATTTTTCATTGGTCATAAGAGTTGGCAGACACATACTTGTGGACAGTTAAAGGATTTAGCCTTATGGACATTTTATAATTTACCTTAAAGTTTGCAGTCCGAGTACAACCATCAAAATACAAACAAAACCCAACAATTTTAGAATAATACAGCACTCTAGAATTGTGGATAATCCTAACCTCATCTATTATATACATTAGAAATCACAGACAGTGCAATGTTTTAAAAGAACTGGGAATAAAAACAACAAATTCCAAAATTACTATGATGCTGGGAGAAAGGGAATGATCAATACAGTGTCTGGGAGCAAAAGAAATAAGTAGTGCCTCTGCCAGGAAAACGGAGCACCCTGTTTTTGCTGGCAGAAGGCTATCAAAACAAACTAAAAACAAAGCAAAAGGAGAAATGTTTCCCCTTTTGCATTTGAGCATGCAAGAAGGGACAGGAAAGGAGAAAGGAAAAAAAGGAAAGACAAAGAAAAGGAAGGAAAGATGGGAAGAGAGCAAGGAAGGAAAAATAAGAAAAGAGGGGAAGGAAGAAGAAAGGAGAATGAAGAGGGAAGAGGGAAAAGGGAAGAGGGAAGGAAAAGGAAGGAAGGAAGGAAGGAAGGAAGGAAGGAAGGAAGGAAGGAAGGAAGGAAGGAAGGAAGGAAGGTAGATTTTAGTGAGAGTGAGGAAGGGTCTCAGGGAAGTCCTGCATTAGCACTTGGAGACTACAGGTGCCCCTCACGTGAGTCCCGCCTGCTATGGCCATGCCCATCCCCTATTCCTCCAAAGTCAAACACAACCCTGATGCAGCCCTCAACGAAATCGCGTTTGACATCCCTGGTCTAGAGCCAACAAAAGTGCAAGACTTTTATATACACAATGGTGGAAAGATATGACAATACCCACAATGGAAGAGTGAATGGGGAAGATGATAGAACGTCTTCAAATAGTAAAATTGACAACTTTGAATAGAGAAAAGTCATTGATTAATTTGGATTTGAAAGCCCTTTTGGATTTTTTGCCTGAGGCAGAAAAAAGTGAAATTATGATATATGGGTTTGGTGATTGGAAAACCTATTAGATAACAGGAAAAAGTGAAAGTTATGTGACCTTAGAGGAAAAGGTTAATTTAAATTTATGCTCACAATTTGTTATAAAAGAAAATCTTTATATTTCTTTACCTTTCCTTTTCTTTCTTTATATTTTTTTTCTTTCTTTCTGTACTTTTGGCTTTGTTCTTTATTTTCTTTATTATTTCTTTTCTGTAAGTTGGTAATCTTTTTAGTGTAAAAAATCTAATAAAATTATTTTAAAAGAAATGGAGTCAAACCACAAGAAATAAAACACTTAAAAAAAATAAGTCAAGACTGTGAGTCAAAATGATCCTCAAATATAGGTAGTCCTTGACTCATGACCACAACTGAGTCCAAAATTTATGTTGCTAAGGGAGACATTGTTTAAGTGAGTTTGCCCCAGTTGTCAAGTGAAACTTACAACCTTTTTTGTCACGGTTGTTCAGTGAATCTCTGCAGTTGTTCAGTTAACAACCCGGTTGTTAAGTGAATCTGACTTTCCCATTGACCTTGCTTGTCAGGAGGTCTCAGCAAGTGACCACATTATCCTGGGACACGGCAACTGTCATAAATACGAGTCAGTTGCCAATTGTCTGAATTTTGATCATGTGATCATGGGGATGCTGCAATGGTCATAAATTTGAAAAATGGTCATCAGTCACTAAATGAACTGTTGTAAGTTGAGGACTACCTGTATGGTATTTTATCACAACCTCCTTGGCAAGAGATCTTATTTGTTGCTAGTTTTAGTCTTATTTTATGTAAGCCTTTTCTTCCACTGTAAAGAAATTTCAGAGACCCCATTACGTATAGGAGAATCCATACTTACCATATGGAATCATAATCAAGGCCATCCAAGCATTCACCGTAGCACCATTTGATGAGTGTTTCCACTGACAACACTCTATCTATCCTGTCTGGAAGTGTGGTGTATTTTTCTTTAAGAAAGCCCTGAAATCCAGATTGGGTTGTTTTCATAAGTTTTAGATCCTTAATGCCAGAAAAAACAATTGGAGCACCTAGTGGAAGAAGAAGAGCATAAGTAAATTTTAATATAAGATGTGATGTCCCACAGTTACACATAGAGCTTTTCCCTCTCTAAAGATGCAGTGATACCTGCAAATCAATTTGCAGCCCAGGACAATGAAATTTATTTCCAATTCAGCATGCATTGAACTGCGTTTCTATATGGCTGGTTGAAAAACCGAACATTCTTGGGAACTCAAATTTTTAAAATGTATTATAGTCTTGATTATGAATTCTAATAATGGATGCCTTATTTAAGTTTAAAAGGAAATCTGTGTGTCAGTTTTAGCATGGCATATTTGGATTAATTTGTATAGGAGCTGAGGCCTTTGCTTTGATTCAACAGATCAAAATTCCCCCCCCACCCCTTATTTTTATATGAAGAGGCCACTGGAGAAGAGCCTAATACTGGGAACGACTGAGGGCAAAATAAGAAGGGGACAACAGAGAATGAGATGGCTGGATGGAGTCACTGAAGCAGTTGGTGTGAGCTTAAATGGACTCCAGAGGACGGTAGAGGACAGGAAGGCCTGGAGGAATGTTGCCCAACATCTAAAACTAACAACAACAAAGTGGATCAAAACAAATATCATTAAGGCAACACCATTTTTCTTACAAGGCTCCAACTTTATTGTAAATTCACTAAGTTATAGGGATTGAGAGGAATATTAAGATCATTCAACATGCTCTGGATTGATCCAAACGTTTAATTCAGATCTGGTTTCAAATATTAATCCTGCAGAGTAATTTTCACCAGAAGGGGCTCTAACCTGTTGTGGATTTTGTTGCCCATGTGCCGTTTATATGCTTACTTATGTTCATTTTTTCATTGAGTTATAACTTTAAAGAGTTATTGCTCTTTAAAAACCAAATTATTTTATAGTTTAAAATAGCATTTTAAAAGATTACAAACATTAGACTTTCAAAGTTGCAGACAGGCAGGCAGTCTTCACTTAACAGCCATTCGAAGTTACAATAAACCTTCCAACAGCTACTTCCAATCAATTGTGAAGTTACAACTGCCATATAGACACATACGCACACACACAATGGACACGTGATCATATTTTGAGTGCTTGGCAACTGGCTCACCATTACAGCCATTTGCAGCATCCCACAGTCTTGTAATGGCATTTTTACTTTTGGTTTATGGCAAAAAGAACCCCACTCATTGGATAAAATTGATTCACTTAAAACCTCTGCTAAAAGGATTGTAAAATTGAGTCCAGTCACTTGGTGACCCACAACAATGTAGGACCATAATTTCAGGTACAATTAAAGTCATAAGTTGAGGACTACCTATATTAAAATTACCATAGTAGATAAATCACATAGTATGTTACTGGCAGCTTCTGAAGGACTTGTAGATCTTGCAACAAGATACAGGGTTATAATATATTGTTTGGGTGATTGATTGAATGATTGGTTGGTTTCCCATCTCAAGGCAGAATACATTGCAATATCTTTTCCAACTTTTCCCCAGACCAGCAACCTTATGGGGTACATTGAGCTGAGAGAAAGTTGACAGCCAAAGTCACCCAGGGAAGTTTTCACTGCTGAGAATGAAAGAACAGACTTTATATAATCAAGAAAAGGGAACAAGTCTGTGTTTGCTTTGTTACTTGCTTTTTTATATCGGTTCTGGTCTTTTTTTTTAATTTATTTACATTTATATCCCGCCCTTCTCCGAAGACTCAGGGCGGCTTACAGTGTGTAAGGCAATAGTCTCATTCTATTTGTATATTTACAAAGTCAACTTATTGCCCCCCCAACAATCTGGGTCCTCATTTTACCTACCTTATAAAGGATGGAAGGCTGAGTCAACCTTGGACCTGGTGGGACTAGAACCTGCAGTAATTGCAGGCAGCTGTGTTTTAATAACAGGCTTCTTACAGCCTGAGCCACAGGCTGTAAGCTGTACCTGAGCCTGTGGTCTTCAAGAATAACACGAATGGATTTATCTTGTTTACAAGCTACCATTGCAAATATGAACCTAATGTTTCTACTAAAAGAATCGAAATCGTTTCCTTACTGTCCTGAGTCCGCTCCACTTCACAAAATCGAATTCCTTCAGAACTGTAGAGAAAAGCATGGGCATGGGGAGTATTGTCCTAGAAATTAAGGATGACATATTGAAGTTGCAAATAAACCATTTGACCTTGCACTTGGAATTCATATATAAAAAGAAATGAAAGAGCTCACTCACCATGAACTGTTGCTCTCCTTGCCAACCTATTGTCCTACTAAAACTTTCCCTACCCTCGTCATATGCCATATTTCTTCCCTGTCATTGTCCCTTCCCTAGCTTTGTGCGGGGAATGTGGCCCAAATATATGCTTCGTTATACCTTTTCTAGGCGCTGCCAGGGAATCTCTTTGATAAAGGCATTGCAATACACCACGTGGCAAAAGCTTTTAATGAAGTGCTCGCAGATATCCAGCCCAAACTCCTCTATTGTTCTGATCTAAAAAGAAAAGGTGTTGAGATACGATCAGGTTCCATCTCCAAATCAATTTTTAGAATTAATATTGTACCTTATGTATCATAAAAGATTTGTCATACTGGCTATGGCAGCCCATAGCTATTCATGAGAAATTATGAAATCCACAAAGTATGAACTATTACTGCTAACCACCCACTATTGTTGAAATTCTTAGCATTTTTTTTAATAAAAATAAATTTTATACAGGATTTGTTTTTTTGTTTTTTTTAAAGAGCAACAAACCCTGAGTACATAGAACTAAAACCCCTTGGTTACTTTAAATCTTGACTTCGGCCTTCAATTGATTTCATTCCTTTTTTGTTTATCTGAATTTTGTACAGATCTCATATTATAAAAAATGAAGTTGTTGAAGTGCTGTCCCGGTGTTTGGAGGCCTTACGGGTCTGGATGGGGAGAAACAGGCTCAAGCTTAATCCCTCCAAGACGGAGTGGCTGTGGATGCCGGCATCCCGATTCAGGCAGCTGCAGCCGCGGCTGACTGTTGGAGGCGAGTTACTGGCCCCAAAGGATAGGGTGCGCAACCTAGGTGTCCTCCTGGATGATCGGCTGTCGCTTGAAGATCATTTGACAGCTGTCTCCAGGAGAGCCTTCCACCAGGTTCGCCTGGTTCGGCAGTTGTGCCCCTTCCTTGATCGGGATGCCCTGTGCACGGTCACTCATGCGCTCGTTACCTCTCGCTTGGATTATTGTAATGCTCTCTACATGGGGCTCCCCTTGAAGTGCACTCGGAGGCTTCAGTTAGTCCAGAATGCAGCTGCACGGGTGATAGAGGGAGCTACGCGTAGCTCCCACGTAACACCTCTCCTGCGCAGACTGCACTGGCTACCTGTGGCCTTTCGAGTGCACTTTAAGGTGTTGGTTACAACCTTTAAAGCGCTCCATGGCTTAGGGCCTGGGTACTTACGGGACCGCCTGCTGTTACCACATGCCTCCCACCGACCTGTACGCTCTCACAGAGAGGGACTTCTCAGGGTGCCGTCTGCCAAACAATGTCGGCTGGCAGCCCCCAGGGGAAGGGCCTTCTCTGTGGGGGCTCCCACACTCTGGAACGAGCTTCCCCCGAGCTTACGCCAAATACCTGACCTTCGGACATTCCGTCGCGAACTGAAGACACACCTTTTTATTCGCGCGGGGCTAGCTTGAATTGAATTTTAATTTTAAATTTTGTAAATTTGATTAATTTGAAATGGGGTTTTTAGTTCTTGGCATATTTTAATTTTTTCAGGCTAATTTTAAAATAAGTTTTTTAAATTGCATTTTAATTTGTACATTGTATGTTTTATCTTGTCTGTACACTGCCCTGAGTCCTTCGGGAGAAGGCGGTATAAAATGAAGTTGTTGAAGTGCTGTCCCGGTGTTTGGAGGCCTTACGGGTCTGGATGGGGAGAAACAGGCTCAAGCTTAATCCCTCCAAGACGGAGTGGCTGTGGATGCCGGCATCCCGATTCAGGCAGCTGCAGCCCCGGCTGGCTGGTGGGGGCGGGTTACTGGGCCCAAAGGATAGGGTGCGCAACCTAGGTGTCCTCCTGGATGATCGGCTGTCGCTTGAAGATCATTTGACAGCTGTCTCCAGGAGAGCCTTCCACCAGGTTCGCCTGGTTCGGCAGTTGTGCCCCTTCCTTGATCGGGATGCCCTGTGCACGGTCACTCATGCGCTCGTTACCTCTCGCTTGGATTATTGTAATGCTCTCTACATGGGGCTCCCCTTGAAGTGCACTCGGAGGCTTCAGTTAGTCCAGAATGCAGCTGCACGGGTGATAGAGGGAGCTACGCGTAGCTCCCACGTAACACCTCTCCTGCGCAGACTGCACTGGCTACCTGTGGCCTTTCGAGTGCACTTTAAATGTTGGTTACAACCTTTAAAGCGCTCCATGGCTTAGGGCCTGGGTACTTACGGGACCGCCTGCTGTTACCACATGCCTCCCACCGACCTGTACGCTCTCACAGAGAGGGACTTCTCAGGGTGCCGTCTGCCAAACAATGTCGGCTGGCAGCCCCCAGGGGAAGGGCCTTCTCTGTGGGGGCTCCCACACTCTGGAACGAGCTTCCCCCGAGCTTACGCCAAATACCTGACCTTCGGACATTCCGTCGCGAACTGAAGACACACCTTTTTATTCGCGCGGGGCTAGCTTGAATTGAATTTTAATTTTAAATTTTGTAAATTTGATTAATTTGAAATGGGGTTTTTAGTTCTTGGCATATTTTAATTTTTTCAGGCTAATTTTAAAATAAGTTTTTTAAATTGCATTTTAATTTGTACATTGTATGTTTTATCTTGCCTGTACACTGCCCTGAGTCCTTCGGGAGAAGGGCGGTATAAAAATGAAATAAATAATAATAATAATAATAATAATAATAATAAAGCATCTCATAATTTGCTACCTGCATTCTGCTGCTCTTTGAATTCTGAATGATTCAAAACATTGAACATTTTGCCTTGCTATACAAATATTAGTGACGATCCTTTTTAAAAATAAATATTACATGATCATAAAACCCAAGCAAGGTAACATAAAATGCTACCACATCTAATTTAGAAACTTTCTCCTACATAGCACCCCATCTTTTGGTTTATTGCTTTGTCTGAAGATGGAGTCTATAAAATGACAAAAAAAGAGGAAATGCAATCCAATTCTAGCTATAAGATAAGACGGATGGTTTTGCAACCTACCCCATTGCATTTGGCCAATCCTTCAATTGTATTCTTTATGGTGTCTGTAGGGATGACTCTGGAGTTGTCGGCATTCAAGTATTCATTCACAGTGTTGAGTCTGATGTGTACAGAGATTTCCAGTTCTTTAATGCAGTGTACCTGGTCTTCCCGTCTAACGTACAGCATTCTCACCGCGTTCTTTCCATATTCAGAATTCACATATTCTACCTCCATAGGCTGCAATAAAGAAAACACACACACACAAACTCACCTTTTTTGTCCATACAGCTTGGCATTAAAACAACAAAAGATAAGCTAGTTCAAATAAAGAAATGCATGCATATAAACTCATCTTTTTCATCCATTCAGTTTAGCATTAAACGACAGAGAGAGATAAGCTGGTTCAAACTAATTTTTATCCATATATGTTTTGAATCATCTTATTTTATCAAGAATGTTCAAGTTTTGGACACACAAGATGTGGCTATGTCACCCTATGGGTGTATTCTTTCCCGTAACTCACATTTTCAACCTTATGAACCTTGATGGTGCAATGGTTAGAATATAGTACTGCAGGCTACTTCTGCTGACTGCCGGCTGCCGGAAGTTGAGCAGTTCGAGTCTCACCAGCTCAAGGATGATTCAGCCTTCCATCCTTCTGAAGTTGGTAAAATGAGGACCCAGATTATTGGGGGCAATATGCTGACTCTGTAAAACCGCTTAGAGAGGGCTGTAAAGTACTATGAGTAGTATATAAGTCTAAGTGCTACTGCTATTGCAATTTCTTTCTTTATTTGAATTTCTAGGTTGCCCAACTTTGGCCAGCTACACCAAATTAAAAGTACAATAGTATGGTGGGCATGAAAGTTGGCTGGGTGACCTTAAGCCAGTCACTCTCTCTCAGCCAAACCCACCTCATAGGGTTGTTGGTGGAGATAAAATAGGAGGATAAGAGAGTATTAGTTATCTTTGCTGCCTTGAATTATTCTTAAAAATAATAAAGGTAGGATAAAAATCAAATAAATAAATAAGCCATCTATCCATATCCTCCACCAACTCAAGTCATCCATTTATTATTATTATTATTATTATTATTTATTGAATTTCTAGACCGCCCTTCTCCCGAAGGACTCAGGGCGGTGTACAGCCAGGTTAAAAACATACACAATATACAATATTAAAAACTAAATTAAGACACTTATTACACAATTGGCCGAAAAATTAAAATAATTAAAATCTAAAAAACCCCAATTTAAAATATAAATAGAATTTAAAATTTAAAAACTAAACAGTTTAAAAAAGTTTAAGCTAGCCCCGCGCGAATAAACAAATATGTTTTCAATTCGCGGCGAAAGGTCCGAAGGTCAGGTATTTGGCGTAATCCAGGGGGAAGTTCATTCCAAAGAGTAGGAGCCCCCACAGAGAAGGATCTTCCCCTGGGGGCTGCCAGCCGACATTGTTTGGCGGACGGCACCCTGAGAAGTCCCTCTCTGTGAGAGCGTACGGGACGGTGGGAGGCATGAGGTAACAGCAGGCGGTCCCGTAAGTACCCAGGTCCCAAGCCATGGAGCGCTTTAAAGGTGGTAACCAAAATCTTGAAATGCACCCGAAAGGCAACAGGTAGCCAGTGCAGTCTGCGCAGGAGAGGTATTACATGGGAGTTACGTGGAACTCCCTCTATCACCCGCGCAGCTGCGTTCTGGACCAACTGAAGCCTCTGAGTGCATCTCAAGGGGAGCCCCATGTAGAGAGCATTGCAATAATCCAGGCGAGAGGTAACGAGAGCATGAGTGACCGTGCATAAGGCATCCCGATCAAGGAAGGGGCACAACTGGCGAACCAGGCGAACCTGGTGAAAGGCTCTCCTGGAGACAGCTGTCAGATGATCTTCAAACGACAGCCGTGCATCCAGGAGAACACCCAAGTTGCACACCCTTTCCCTTGGGGCCAATAACTCGCCCCCAACAGCCAGCTGCAGCTGCAGCTGACTGTATCGGGGTGCCGGCATCCACAGCCACT
Organism: Ahaetulla prasina; assembly: GCF_028640845.1. Taxonomy (NCBI): domain Eukaryota; kingdom Metazoa; phylum Chordata; class Lepidosauria; order Squamata; family Colubridae; genus Ahaetulla; species Ahaetulla prasina. The sequence goes on along the minus strand of NC_080541.1, from coordinate 151,898,911 downwards.
CCGTCTTGGAGGGATTGAGCTTGAGCCTGTTCCTCCCCATCCAGACCCATACCGCCTCCAAGCACCGGGACAGCACTTCAACAGCTTCGTTGGGGTGGCCTGGGGTGGAGAAGTACAGCTGAGTGTCATCAGCGTACAGCTGGTATCTCACCCCAAAGCCACTGATGATCTCACCCAACGGCTTCATATAGATGTTGAACAGGAGGGGCGAGAGAATCGACCCCTGCGGCACCCCACAAGTAAGGTGCCTCGCTGTCGACCTCTGCCCCCCTGTCAACACCGTCTGCGACCGGTCAGAGAGGTAGGAGGAGAACCACCGATAAACGGTGCCTCCCACTCCCAACCCCCCCAACCGGCGCAGCAGGATACCATGGTCGATGGTATCGAAAGCCGCCGAGAGATCTAACAGGACCAGAGCAGAGGAATAACCCCTGTCTCTGACCCTCCAGAGATCATCCACCAACGCGACCAAAGCTGTCTCCGTGCTATATCCGGGTCGGAAGCCGGACTGGAACGGGTCTAGATAGACGGCTTCATCCAGGTACTTGGGTAGCTGCCGTGCCATAGCACTCTCTACAACCTTCGCAATAAAGCGAAGGTTGGAGACCGGACGGTAATTTCCTAAAACAGCTGGGTCCAGGGACAGCTTCTTGAGGAGGGGTCTCACCACTGCCTCCTTCAAGGCGGCAAGGAAAACCCCTTCCAACAAAGAAGCGTTAATAATCCCCTGGAGCCAGCCTCGTGTCACTTCCTGAGAGGCCAGCACCAGCCAGGAAGGGCACGGGTCCAGTAAACATGTCGTGGCATGCAGCCTCCCCAGCAACCTGTCTACGTCCTCGGGAGCCACAGGGTCAAACTCATCCCAAACAATCTCCACAAGACGCAACTCTGCCCTCTCATCTGGATCATCCCAATTTCGGTCCAAGCCATCCCGGAGCTGAACGATTTTATCGTATAGATAACCGCTAAACTCCTCAGCGCATCCCTGTAACGGGTCATCCCGCACCTCCTGATGCAGGAGAGAGCGGGTCACCCGAAACAGGGCGGCCGGGCGGTTATCTGCCGACGCAATCAGGCTGGAAGTGTAAGAACGCTTCGCCTCCCTCATTGCCACTAGGTAGGTCCTAGAATAGGACCTAACTAGTGTTCGGTCAGCTTCGGAACGGCTGGACCTCCAAACACTCTCTAGGCATCTTCTCCGGTATTTCATCTCCCTCAGCCCCTCGGAGAACCAGGGGGCCAGTTGAGATTTACACCGGGTCAGAGGCCTCAAGGGCACGACACGGTCCAAAGCTCCAGCCGCGTCCTGTTCCCAGGCTGCAACTAGTTCTTCAGTCGTGCCGTGTGCCAGGTCCTCAGGAAACGGCCCAAGCTCCATCAGGAACCTCTCCGGGTCCATCAGGTACCTGGGACGGAACCAGCGCGTTGGTTCCGTCTCCCTGCAGTGGTGGGTAGTGGTCTGAAAATCTAGGCAAAGGAGAAAATGATCTGACCATGACACTGGTTCTGTTTCTAACTTATCTAGTTTCAGATCATTTAACCACTGTCCAGAGATATAAATTAAGTCCAGTGTGCCTCCCCCTATGTGCGTAGGGCCATCAATTACTTGAATCAGGTCCAAGGCCGTCATGGAAGCCTGGAACTCCCGAGCCGTCGTTGATGACAAGCCCTTCGATGGCAGGTTAAATTCCCCCATGACTATAAGTCTGGGGGTCTCAACCGCCACCCCGGCGAGCACCTCCAACAACTCGGGTAGGGCTGTAGTCACGCAGCAAGGAGCCAGGTACGCGATCAACAAGCCCAACTGATTCCGATGGCCCCACTTCACAAAGAGGGATTCACAACCGGCAATCTGAGGTACAGTGGCCTCCCTCGGCTCTAGACTTTCCCTAATAACAACCGCTACCCCCCCACCCCTACCTTGGGCTCTCGGTTGATGAAATGCTCGGAAATCTGGAGGGCACATCTCCACAAGGGGAACCCCCCCCTCTGGACCCAACCAGGTCTCCGTAATGCCCATAAGGTCCGCGGCTTCCCCCTGAATAAGATCACATATCAGGGGGGCCTTATTTACCACGGACCGGGCATTACATAACGTTTAACCCAAGGCCTAAGGGAAAACCCAGGTTTTTAAGGCAGGGAATATCTCTTCTATCTACACTTTCAACTAGGCTGCTTCAAGATGTTGAAAGGAGATTGTTTAATGTGTATCCCGATTCCCTCCAAAGGTTTGATGCATTTGATATGCATTCGTTACTTAAGCTCTGCCAATGCCTGAGCAAGGAAGCTGCCCTGGGTTCTTGGCTCTTATCGCATTTTTCTCATCTTTCCACTCCCTCCTGGAATACTGTGTGAATAAATACTTCCCAATAGTGGACTCACTGGAGAAAAGCCTAATGCTGGGAAAGATTGAGGGCAAAAGAAGAAGGGGGCGTCAGAGAACGAGGTGGCTGGATGGAATCACTGAAGCAGTAGGCATGAGTTTAAATGAACTCCAGAGGATGGTAGATAGGAAGGCCTGGAGGAACGTTGTCCATGGGGTTGCGATGGATCGGACACGACTTCAGAATTAACAACAACAACAAATAGTGGAAGAGATGGCGGGAAGCCTGCTCTAAACACACAGCTGTCATGTCCAGTTTTAAAGTTTCTTCGGATACACATGGAGAAACTGTGGATGAAGCAGACATTTTTTGTCTTTGGCAGCTAGAATTGAAAGGATTGGGCCAGGGAAATTTGCTGCTTAAGAAAAAAGGACAAGATGGAGCATAGACAAAGGACTTAACCAAAACAGACAGTTGAAACAAAGCGCATGTCATTATATAGTATGTTCCGTTGCAGCTGCATCCGGCTGTTAATTGAGAGAGATAATGGACACCCACGTGGCACATAGATTTGTCCTCCAACTATTTTCATTGCTTTTTGCCTCCTGACATCTCCTGCCTAAGCAGCAACTCCACCTTGATAGTGAAGCTCCTGAATTAATCTATATTATTTCTTTGAAAAACAGTAGCTCAGACTATTAAAAGTGCTGCAGATGTTTAGAGCAAGTTAATACCTGGACTATTATCATTATTGTTTCTTGAATATATCAATTACCTTTTTCTTGCAGCATACACAGTTCGTACTATTATATTATACAAAAATAGATGCCTTTTAATTTTGCTCCGTTGACTTACACTACCACCATAAAATAATTCCTTCAACTCTGTCAAACTATTTACTAAATCCGCACTACTATTAATCTTCTCATCGTTCCCATCACTCATCTCCTTCCACTTATGACTGTATGACTGTAACTTTGTTGCTTGTATCCTTACAATTTATATTGATATTGTTTCCTGATTGCTTATTTTTACCCTAGGACTATCATTAAGTGTTGTACCTTAGAATTCTTGATGAACGTATCTTTTCTTTTATGTACACTGAGAGCATATGAACCAAGACAAATTCCTTGTGTGTCCAATCACACTTGGCTAATAAAAAAATCTATTCTATTCTTTTCTATTCTAAAAATAGAATTGGTCCTTTTAACGTAGCATCGATTGTTCAGGAATGAAATAAAGCATCTATCTCAAACCCTTCCTCCCTATCATTCTTCTTCAAAGGTTAGTTCTTTCCAAATGGAATTACATCAAAGGAGGATTTCTATGAAGTATTCTTTTAGCATTCATCGCTTGTTTCCTCCAATGAAAATTTATTCGGTCTTGTCCTTTTATACAAATCACAGAGTTCTTTTGAAGTTTTGAACATGATGTGTTTATTCAGACGGACACTTTACTAATTTATTCAGTGTTTTGGTGAATTGGAAGGATAAAGCTACTATATATAAAACCCAATTTGAGTTTCCTAAATAAGATTAACAATAAAAAAAAAGTAAATCACATTAAACTGACTTGCGAGGGAACAGGGCACATGGCAAGATATGGTAACCCTACTTTATTGTAAGGTACATCAACAGCATCTTGCAAATCTGAAAGTACCGCTCTCTTATCTCACCACCCATCTCCTCTACAGCTAAAGAAACTAGGAAGTCTTAAACTAGTCTTATAAGCCACTTGCTCCCTCCACATTCCCTGTTGCAGGCTAAATTGCCTTTGATCTGACTGTTTGCTTGGCTATGGCTCTTCAGCCTATCATTCCCACATAACATTACAACAAGAAATGCCTTTATTGGTTACCTGGAAATGCTTATTTCATTTCATTTCATGCTCATATGACATTGGGTTTCTAATTTCTTAGGTGATAAGCCAAACTGTGTTTATCATTTAAAAAGTGCTGAGTTCTGGAGATCAGTTTTTCTTAGATGGTTTTCCCCATCAAGTGCTTACCAGATGTCTTGGGCTACACTCTAAATCAGGGGTCTCCAACCCCCAGTCCATGGACTGGCACTTGGCCACAGCATGCCAGAAACCAGTCCACACAAACAAATGAAGCCCCATCCACAGGGTGCAGGGAGCACATGAAACCACGCCTTGCAGGGGGCCAATCTGGCATTGCAATGGAGAGCAAAATCCGGCTGCTCCCCGGACCGGACGCCATTTACTGCTCCAAGTCCCAAGCGGCAGGAAACGAGGGCTGGTTTGCACCACCAGCTGGCCAAATAGACCGAGGCAGAATGCTGATTCTGCGCAAGTGCAAGTAGTTCGTTCCCAGAGCTTCCAGCCATTGCAATCTCTGCTTTGGCCTGCTTGCGCTGCAGCTCCTCCACCAGGGTGCACCGGCAAAAATACGAAGATTTCTCCACGGACCACCAAAATTTTCTCGCAAACCACCAGGGGTCTGGTGACCGCTGATCTTGACCCTTAATCCTTTCAAGCAATGTCCTATAATTTAATTTTGTTTCATTTTTTTCTTTGTCTTTTCTCACAAAAGTCTTCAAAACTTTAACAACTTTCGGTTATAAATCCATGATGGGAAAGTTATCCAAGTCACTCTTCTAGTTTCTTATTTGTATATACATTTAATTATGAAAATAGCAGCCAGTTTCATTTGTATATCCTATATAGTCACATTTTTCTCCATATCATTCTTATAGCCTGTTTCTATTATTTCAAATCAGTCTCAATCTTGTCTGGTAAAACCTGTTCCTCTTCCATATCATCTTTTTAACTTAGTCTACCTATAATGGTAAATAGTCTTAAATTAACCAGTGGATCCGTTGTTCAAAATTTTTTCCAACTTTAAAGTATTTTGCTCCAGTCTGTATTAGTAAATAAAATTTAAGAGTACTTCTCCTTTAAATGTAATCCTTAATTCTTCTGGTTCCCTCTGGTGTCCACCCTTCATAGTCCCATCCTGTCATTCTTTTTTAAGAATTCAAAACAACAGCATTTTTTTCCATGGGACAGATGCTTAAAATTAATTTCAAAGCGTTATTTCAAATGCATCTAGACCTTTAGTCCATTTTTAAATTTCCAAAATTAGGGTTCTAATCTCTCTTTTTTGCTTATTCCAAAAAATGAATTTTTTAAAAGTTTAAACTCATATTTAAAACTTCTTTCATTAGGATCAAACAAACTCACCTAGTACTGGGGGGGGAAAACTTGTCGTTTTTAAAAGTTTCTAATAGCCAAAAAGCAATTTAATAAGCAATTTTAAAAAGTGATTAGGAAATGAAATCCAGTATCCATCAAGGATTTGGCTGTGGTTTGGATGGAGATGGCATTTTTTCATCTCCCAAAACAATAAATCCACTGGAGACCATTGGCTTATGGTGTCCTCACATGGTGCAATTGTCTGGACCACTTGTGGGAGGTCCAAGACGTCTTCTTCTCTAGAGAGGTATTTTGAAGAGTTGATCTCTTCATTCCATTGCAGTCATTGGTTTCAGTTTTAGCAGAACCATCTTCAGTTCACCATTTAAAAAGTGCTGAGTTCTGGAGATCAGTTTTTCTTAGATGGTTTTCCCCATCAAGTGCTTACCAGATGTCTTGGGCTACACTCTAAATCAGGGGTCTCCAACCCCCAGTCCATGGACTGGCACTTGGCCACAGCATGCCAGAAACCAGTCCACACAAACAAATGAAGCCCCATCCACAGGGTGCAGGGAGCACATGAAACCACGCCTTGCAGGGGGCCAATCTGGCATTGCAATGGAGAGCAAAATCCGGCTGCTCCCCGGACCGGACGCCATTTACTGCTCCAAGTCCCAAGCGGCAGGAAACGAGGGCTGGTTTGCACCACCAGCTGGCCAAATAGACCGAGGCAGAATGCTGATTCTGCGCAAGTGCAAGTAGTTCGTTCCCAGAGCTTCCAGCCATTGCAATCTCTGCTTTGGCCTGCTTGCGCTGCAGCTCCTCCACCAGGGTGCACCGGCAAAAATACGAAGATTTCTCCACGGACCACCAAAATTTTCTCGCAAACCACCAGGGGTCTGGTGACCGCTGATCTTGACCCTTAATCCTTTCAAGCAATGTCCTATAATTTAATTTTGTTTCATTTTTTTCTTTGTCTTTTCTCACAAAAGTCTTCAAAACTTTAACAACTTTCGGTTATAAATCCATGATGGGAAAGTTATCCAAGTCACTCTTCTAGTTTCTTATTTGTATATACATTTAATTATGAAAATAGCAGCCAGTTTCATTTGTATATCCTATATAGTCACATTTTTCTCCATATCATTCTTATAGCCTGTTTCTATTATTTCAAATCAGTCTCAATCTTGTCTGGTAAAACCTGTTCCTCTTCCATATCATCTTTTTAACTTAGTCTACCTATAATGGTAAATAGTCTTAAATTAACCAGTGGATCCGTTGTTCAAAATTTTTTCCAACTTTAAAGTATTTTGCTCCAGTCTGTATTAGTAAATAAAATTTAAGAGTACTTCTCCTTTAAATGTAATCCTTAATTCTTCTGGTTCCCTCTGGTGTCCACCCTTCATAGTCCCATCCTGTCATTCTTTTTTAAGAATTCAAAACAACAGCATTTTTTTCCATGGGACAGATGCTTAAAATTAATTTCAAAGCGTTATTTCAAATGCATCTAGACCTTTAGTCCATTTTTAAATTTCCAAAATTAGGGTTCTAATCTCTCTTTTTTGCTTATTCCAAAAAATGAATTTTTTAAAAGTTTAAACTCATATTTAAAACTTCTTTCATTAGGATCAAACAAACTCACCTAGTACTGGGGGGGAAAAACTTGTCGTTTTTAAAAGTTTCTAATAGCCAAAAAGCAATTTAATAAGCAATTTTAAAAAGTGATTAGGAAATGAAATCCAGTATCCATCAAGGATTTGGCTGTGGTTTGGATGGAGATGGCATTTTTTCATCTCCCAAAACAATAAATCCACTGGAGACCATTGGCTTATGGTGTCCTCACATGGTGCAATTGTCTGGACCACTTGTGGGAGGTCCAAGACGTCTTCTTCTCTAGAGAGGTATTTTGAAGAGTTGATCTCTTCATTCCATTGCAGTCATTGGTTTCAGTTTTAGCAGAACCATCTTCAGTTCACCATTTCTTCTCCAAGAAGCCAATAGGCTGCAATTTTCCAGTAAGATGTAGATACAGCGACCTTTGGTTTAGATCCCGTGAATGTTTTGTGCCCAGCCATTCTCTGGAGATGGGATGTGTATCGGGGTGAAATCTAAAAATTTTCCCTACCGGTTCTGTGGGCATGGCTTAATTGGTGGTTGTGGCTTGGTGTTCAGATGACTGGGTGGGCGTGGCCAGTAACAATAAATAATAAAAATAATAAACGAAGTATAAAAAACAATAAGAGGTACCAAAAACCAACTTTCACACTTTACACACACACAACACAACTGACTCACACACAATGTAAAAGCAGCTGCACTTCACACAGCCACAAAAAGCTCAAAAACCAATTTTCACACTTTATACACACACAACACAACTGACACACACACACACACACACACACAAAATGCCACATACAGCTTTCTGAGATGTTGTGTGTTTGTTTAGTTAGAGTGAAACACTACAGAAACACACCAAATTTCAGAAAGCTGCACAAATATTTTATTTTATTTTATTATTTTATTTTATTTTATTTTATTATTTTATTTTATTTTATTTTATTTTATTTTATTTTAGACTTCAGTTCCCAGAGTTCCTCAGCCAGCCAAGCCAGCCAGCATTAGTTGATCATGAGGAAATAGATTAGCTAAGTGGGCTGAAGTGATGGCTCTGCGCATGCGCAAGATGGCGGCTCGATAGAAGACCGGAGCCGACGACGGGGGATCTATGGGGGGATGGCAGCGTCCAGGCGGCGTGCCGAGCTGTTTGCGCCCCAAGGTCGGGTGTGTTATCTCTCCAGCAGCCGTGGGAGAGGTCTGCGGACCTTCTCGGACTCACGGCTGCTGAGAATGAGACCGGGAGGACGAGAGCGAATGGCGGACGGTGGCCATTTTATTGGGCGCGAGGTGAGGCCGCGGCTCGTCATTTGTTGTTAAAAGACGAGGCCGCGGCTTGTTTCTTCTTCCCGCTTGGACTATCTGCGATGTTCCATCTGTTCCGGCCCTTCCCAGGTCTTCTTCTTCGGATCGGCGTGGGGGTGAAGGGTTGTGAAGGGTCCCCCTAGTGGCCCCCCTGCCTGAGACTTTCTGCCAGGATGTCATATTCTGCTCTTCGCCGCGGTGAGATCGGCGGCATTTTACAGCGTGCCGGTCCCCCTTGGAGGCGCCTGGTTTGGTTCTTCGGAAAGGCCTGGCCCGATGGAGTGGGCAGATCTTGGACAGGACCTGGAGTCTTAGGAGCGAGTGGCTGGCCTGGAGAGGTTTTTAGCCCTGGACTATCTTGGCGGAAAGCAGTGGTGGTGGCGTTGAGGTTTCCTGGCCTATTTTGGCCTGCTTCTTCCCGTGATTATAATGTTGCATTGTCATCTGCATTTTGCATGGCCGTTTGAGACTCTTTGGCCATGATTGTTCTTCTGGAACTGCTGGGGAAGATGTTTGGAGACCGATTTGTGATCTGCTGGGGGACCGTCGGGAGGGGGTCCAGTTCCTGTGTGTGCTCGCGGCGGCTATTTAACAGGTTCGAAGGTTATGGGGGAGGATTGCGTTCCTTCTGGTGAGGGTGGTCCTATTTGTACGGTAAGTGGGAGGGGCAGATATGGCGGAAGTGAGGGCTCGTATCATTTTGTGGGGGTGCGCACTCGATGTTTGCAGGCGATTGCGCGCCCCGATCCCTCTGACTTTCCCCGTTCCCCGGATGGTCAAGACCCTCAGAGCCTGGGCCTTCGGCTGATGCTGTGCAACGCACGGTCCATGGTCAATAAGGCCCCCCTAATATACGATCTTATCCAGGGGGGTGCCACGGACCTTATAGGCGTTACGGAAACCTGATTGGGCACTGAAGGGGGTGTGCCCCTTGTTGAAATGTGCCCACCGGGTTTCCGAGCATTCCATCAGCCGAGGGCTCAGGGTAGGGGTGGGGGGGTGGCGGTTGTTATTAGAGAGAGTCTAGAGCCAAGGGAGACCACTGTACCTCAGATTGCTGGGTGTGAATCCCTCTTTGTGAGGTGGGGTCATAGGTGTCAGATGGGCTTGTTTGTCACATACCTGGCTCCTTGCGGCGTGACAGCAGCCCTGCCCGAGCTCCTGGAGGTGCTTGCTGGAGTGGCAGTGGAGACCCCCAGACTTATAGTCATGGGGGACTTTAACTTGCCATCGACCGTCATGTCATCGACAGCAGCTCGGGAGTTCATGGCTTCCATGACGGCCTTGGACCTGACTCAAGTAGTTGATGGCCCTACTCACATTGGGGGAGGCACACTGGACCTGATTTTCATCTCTGGTCAGTGGTTGAAGGATCTGGACTTGAGGGATTTAGTCACTGAACCTTTGTCATGGTCAGATCACTCTCTCCTTTGCCTGGACTTTCTGACCGCCACTCAACACCGCAGGGAGACGGAACCAATAGGTTGGTTCCGTCCCAGGCACCTGATGGACCCGGAGAGGTTCCGGACGGAGCTTGGGCCATTTCCTGAGGGTCTGGCTCATGGCACGGCTGAAGAATTAGTCGCAGCTTGGGAACGGGCCGCGGCGGGGGCTTTAGACCGTGTCGTGCCTTTGCGGCCTCTGACCCGCCGTAGGTCTCAACCAGCTCCTTGGTTTTCCGAGGAGCTGAGGGGGATGAAACGCCAGAGAAGACGCCTAGAGAGCTCCTGGAGGTCCAGTCGTTCGGAGGCTGATCGGACACTAGTTAGGTCCTATAATAGGGCCTACCTAGTGGCATTGAGGGAAGCGAGACATTGCTACGTCTCCTCCCTCATTGCGTCGGCAGATAACTGCCCGGCCGCCCTGTTTCGGGTGACTCACTCTCTCCTTCAACAAGGGGAGCGGGATGACCCGTTACAGGGACGTGCCGAGGAGTTTAGTGGTTATCTATACGATAAAATTGTTCAGCTTCGGGATGGTCTGGACCAAAATTGGGTGGATCCAGGTGAGATGTCAGAGAACTGTCTTGTTGAGATTGTTTGGGATGAGTTTGACCCTGTGGCTCCTGAGGATATGGACAGGTTGCTGGGTAGGCTGAACGCCACCACATGCTTACTGGACCCGTGCCCCTCCTGGTTGGTACTGGCCATTCAGGAGGTGACACGAGGCTGGCTCCAGGAGATTATGAATGCTTCTTTGCTGGAGGGGGTCTTTCCAACAACCTTGAAAGAGGCGGTGGTGAGGCCTTTCCTCAAGAAGCCTTCCCTGGACCCAGCTGTATTAGGTAATTATCGTCCGGTCTCCAAACTTCGCTTCGCGGCGAAGGTTGTAGAGAGTGTGGTGGCATGTCAATTACCCCGGTACCTGGATGAAACTGTCTCTCTAGACCCGTTCCAGTCCGGCTTTCGGCCCGGATACAGCACTGAGACGGCTTTGATCGCGTTGATGGATGATCTCTGGAGGGCCAGGGATAGGGGTTATTCCTCTGCCTTGGTCCTATTAGACCTCTCAGCGGCTTTTGATACCATCGACCATGGTATCCTGCTGTACCAGTTGGAGGGATTGGGGGTGGGAGGCACCGTTTATCGGTGGTTCTCCTCCTATCTCTCCGATCGGTCGCAGACGGTGTTGACAGGGGGGCAGAGGTCGGCCCCGAGGCGCCTCACTTGTGGGGTGCCGCAGGGGTCGATTCTCTTGCCCCTTCTGTTCAACATCTATATGAGGCCGCTGGGTGAGATCATCAGTGGCTTCGGTGTGAGGTACCAGCTGTACGCTGATGATACTCAGCTGTACTTCTCCACACCGGGCCACCCCAACGAAGCTATTGAAGTGCTGTCCCGGTGCCTGGAAGCCGTATGGGTCTGGATGGGGAGAAACAGGCTCAAGCTCAATCCCTCCAAGACAGAGTGGCTGTGGATGCCGGCATCCCGGTACAGTCAGCTGCAGCCGCGGCTGACTGTTGGGGGCGAGTCATTGGCCCCAATGGAGAGGGTGCGCAACTTGGGCGTTCTCCTGGATGGACGGCTGTCCTTTGAAGATCATTTGACGGCCGTCTCCAGGAGAGCTTTTTACCAGGTCCGCCTGGTGCGCCAGTTGCGCCCCTTTCTAGACCGGGATGCCCTATGCACGGTCACTCACGCTCTCGTGACATCTCGTCTGGATTACTGCAATGCTCTCTACATGGGGCTCCCCTTGAGGAGCACCCGGAGGCTCCAGTTAGTTCAGAATGCGGCTGCGTGGGTGATAGAGGGAGCCCCTCATGGCTCCCATGTGACACCTCTCCTGCGCAGACTGCACTGGCTGCCTGTGGCTTTCCGGGTGCGCTTCAAGGTTCTGGTAACTATCTTCAAAGCGCTCCATGGCATAGGGCCGGGTTACATACGGGACCGTCTGCTGCCACCGAATGCCTCTCACCGACCCGTGCGCTCTCACAGAGAGGGACTCCTCAGGGTGCCGTCAGCCAGGCAGTGCCGACTGGCGACACCCAGGGGAAGGGCCTTCTCTGTGGGGGCTCCCACCCTCTGGAACGAACTTCCCCCAGTACTCCGCCAACTTCCTGACCTTCGAACCTTTTGCCGCGAGCTTAAGACACATCTATTTATCTGCGCAGGACTGGACTAGAATTTTAAATTTTGAATTTGGTTTTAATGGGGTTTTATTATTTGTATTGCTATTTTTAAATATTCGGCCTTATGTAATAAGTTTTTTAATTATATGTATGTTTTATCTGGCTGTAAACCACCCTGAATCTCTAGGGAGATAGGGCGGTATAAAAATGCGAAAAATAAATAAATAAATAAATAAAAATAAATAAATTGATTCTGTCTGGCTGAAAGTGAAACTGGGGCTTTCCGGCTGGAAAAAAAGCCATGTGTTCATCAGTAATCAGGTAAGTGCCTTAGAATCTCTACTCTTACTTGTAGAAAACATGTTTTCTACAAGTAAGAGTACAAGTAAGGTTCTGCTGATGAGGAACTCAGGTGAGATCGCCAAAAGAGACTTTTTTTTTTAAAAGTTTAAAGGCTCTGCCGATCTCAGCTGAGGGGCGGGATCCTCAAAGACTTTTTTTTACTTTTAAAGGCATGTTTTGGCTGAAGAAAAGCCGGCTTTTAAAAGTAAAAAAAAACCCCTCTGCTGATGGTGCGGCTCAGCAGAGGCGGGGGGGCGGGGCCAGGGATTTTTGCTACCGGTCCTCCGAACCAGCAACCGCCATTGCTACCGGATCGCGCGAGCTGGTCCGAACCAGGAGCATTTCACTCCTGATGTGTATCATTGAATTGAATAGTACACCGGAATGTCAGGCTGTGTCTCCTTTATGCTCACCCTGTAACTTGTCAAATGAATGCAAGTAAAATGTCACATAGGCCCCAATCTATTTCCAAGAAAACCTGGAACTTGTTTGCCTAGAGAAGCTGGGGAGTAAAACAATGTAATTTGGTATTTCATTTAAAAAATTAAACCAGTGGTTTTCAGCCTGTAATTCACAGACTCCTGTTGGGGGGCATGATGTCTTCACAGGGTGTCCATGAAGGCTTGATGAAATCTTGAGTTAAGTCTTGGGGCCGTGGTCCTTGACCAAAAACAGTATTTAAAGGGGTCCGTGGTGAAGAAAAGATTGAGAACCACTGAGCTAAACAGACGTGCCTTTACTAATCTTAACTAACAAAAATATTTCTTCTTCTCCAGAACAAAAGTGCTTTGCTAAGGCTAGAGGCAGTAAGAATCTGATATTCCGTTTGCGTTTTGCTTTTTTTTTTTGCTCAGAATGCTGCTTTGGCTGTGTGAATTTCAACTCCCAGAATTCCAGAGTCAGGAATTCTGAGAGTTAAAGTCCATATGGCTTAAAGTTGCTGAGGTTGAGAAACACTGAGATAACTCAATGCTTTCTGCCCTAAAATCCGTTCATTCTATCTGGAATCTCCATCCTGAATCTGCAAGTAAGTACTAGGATCATCTCACCTCATTTGAAGAGATTTCCTTCCTCTTTGCTGTACCATTTATTTCAACCCAGAGTTCTTGAAAAGTAAAAAGCACGCATGCTATGTTGTCATATTCTGATTACTTCCGACAAATGTAGTGAGCAACTCTCAAACCCCTTAGAGCAGGGGTCTCCAACCTTGGCAACTTTAAGACTTGTGGACCTCAACTCCCAGAGTCCTGGGAGTTGAAGTCCACAAGTCTTAAAGTTGCCAAGGTTGGAGACCCCTGCCGTAGAAAACTTACAGATGAAGAAAATTAAATGCCTGTCTTATTATTTGTATGAATCTTTCCTACTGTAGATATAGCACCATTATTCAGCACGTCTGTTAGCTCATATCATTGCCCAATTTTAATATAATTGTACATTGTCTGCCTAAGTGCCCGGGGCTGGTGATTAATTTATTTATGTGATCAGCACATTTACCAGGGCAGCTTTTCAACTTGTATAAAAGGTAACATAAAGGATCTGTTTTAAAATCTTTACGCCTCTTCTGATATTCTCAGGAAATCCTGACTGTATGCATAAAAGACTTTGGAACAAAATCATCTCTTGTTGTACAGGTTTGCGTATGAAAATTACATATTACCTCATCTACATCCTAAAGGGAATTTCTCCTCAGAGAAAGGTGGAGAGAACTGACAAGCACTTCATATGTAGGACTGAGAACAATGGAAACTTAACTTCCTGTAATATTGTTCCTGAGTTGGCATGGCAGTTTAAGGTGGTCTAGTTCTTACTGAGTAACTGTAATTTATCTGGAGATGCTCAAAGAACGCAGAATTCCTATGCCCAGAAAAATCATCTTTTCCTTTTCCTGTTGTGTGGAAGATATTTTTCATGAAGATAGAAAGCCACAGACAAAGGAAGCATATCTTAGCAAACACAGGTTTCTGTAATTTGTTTAGGTTGTTGGTTGGGGAATTCTGGGAGCTGAAGTCCACACTTCTTAAACTTCTCAAGATTGAGATATGCTGAAATAGATACATAAACACTGACAGAATTAATTGCTTTGTGTCAGCCTTGCAAGGTAGATCAGATAGGAAACAGCCAGATGAGCTAATTGTAGTTTAATATAAAGTTGCATTAATTCTGCAAATCTGAGATACGTCTCCCTCTCCTTTCCACCCCCCTTTACATCCTAAGAAACTAGGGAGGGTCTCTTCTGAGCTGCTTGCCTTGCCCATGTTCTTGCTGTGGGCTGTTTCCCTTTATTTGACTGTTTGCTTTGCTGCATTTCTTCTCCCTGTATCCCAAGGTCATTCCCTCATATCATTACATCTTGATATGCAACAGACAAGAGACATGGTTATCTTTTGTTTAATTGCATTAGAAATAAATGTAAACTTACATTTATGTTGCTCTTTTTTGTTTGCTTAGCAATCCGAATATGAAAGCAACTGAAATATTTGGAAATCACATTTTTTTTAGCATCATAAGATTAAAGAAGGTTTTGTGAGTGAAGGCCCTTTGATCACAAATGGAGAGAAATTCAATGCCATCTGCACTCACAAAAGGGTTTCCCAACCCAAGTTCCTGGTACTGTACTGCTAATAAAAAGGCTGAAATCAGCATTAATCCATTTACTCAGCTGAGAGCAAAGTCCTTGATTTTACAATACCTGCAGAAGTGTCAGAGCAGATTCTTTGCTCATTGGTTTATTCTTTTAAGTATGCTGTAGCTATCCCCAAATGCCCAACTTAGCATCAAAGGACGGGTCTGCTCAAGGCCAAAGAATTTCACCTGCTTTCCTTTTACCAACTATGAGGGTAATGACGATGACCAGCAACAACAATCTGGGTGCGCTCAAAGCAAATCTAGTGCTATTACTAGAACACCAGATACAAAAATCTGCCCACACAACTCTTCATAATGCACATTCAGCCAACAAATTAAAATGTATAAATGCAAGTGACCATTGCAGCATCTGATCCCAACGGTATCAAAACAGAGAACACAATTAAAGATCGTGTGATGTAAAACTTATCTTGAATAAGTTTGGACTTTAATTTCTCTATACGATGGGTCACAACTTTTTTCCCTTCAGGATTGTCCTTTAAGGAGTTTTGTAAGATCTTATTTAAACGCATGCTGGAGGGTAGAAGAAGGTAATCACATCATTTTGTGGTGTAAACTTACAGGATGAACAAGACATACTAAGCTGGTTCATTTATGTACAACGTGCATCAGTCTGTAGTACCAATTACTTCTACATGTGGATGAACAAGTCAAGACACCATCACAAATACGGACCAAGGCCAGTTATTTGTCAGCCAAGCTTTTATTTCCTTTTGTTTTCTTTCTGGGAAATTGTTGACTCATATTCAATATATAAAAGTAGTATTTTTTTTAAGATTACAATACCTAGGAATGTCGAGAATGCATTTTCTTTTGACAGCAGTTACTAATTCAATAAAAAGTGCTGCATTATCACTTTTAACTTTTTAAATGGAGCACTTATCAGCTTAACTTACCTCAATGGTCTAAATAGAGAAGGAAGGAGGTATGTCATAGGGAGTATCTTGAAGGAAAGTCAACGCATCAGACATCTTCCAAATATGTGGATTTCAAACTTCTCAATTTCCACCCAGCATATCCATTTTTGAAACTTCTGAGTGTTGATATTTAGATACCCAGATGGTGTCAAGATTGGGGAACACTGATATCAAGGAATAAATTAACCTGGAATTTCTTTGTGTCTCTGCCCTTGTCTCTAATTCGTATTGGTTTTCAAGTATGGCATCTTACTGGCTGCTTCAGTTTGTTTATTGTAGTTTTACTTAGCCTTGTTGATAGCTGATTGTAAATGGAAGTGAAGTTTATGATAAGTAATCAGCAAACTTCAAGGAAGGTTAGTAATAATGAGTGCTTCCTTTTGCGATTTGTAAGCATGTTGTACATGTCTATTACAAATAGTCCTTAACTTACAACAGTTCATTTAGTGATCGTTCAAAGTTACAACAGCACTAAAAAAAATGACTTATGACCATTTTTCACACTTATGACTACCTTCATGTGATCAAAATTCAGATGCTTGGCAACTGACTCATATTTACGATGGTTACAGTGTCCCGGGATCATATGATCATCTTTTTCTGACAAGTAAAATCAATGGAGAAGCCAGATTTGCTTAACAACCATGCTACTAACTTAACAACTGCAGTGATTCACGTAACAACTGTGGCAAGAAAGGTCCTAAAATGGGGCAAAAATTCACTTGACAAATGTCTCACTTAGCAACAGAAATTTGAGGTTCAACTATGGTCGTAATTCGAGGACTATCTGTATTTGTTATTTCTTATTTGGCTCTATCCTGCCTCTCTGGGCAACTGAAATGAAGATGGTAAGCCCCCGAGATCAAGTATGGGGCAGGAGGAAAATGATGCATTGAAGAGAAATCTGACGAAGCTCAAACACTTTAGGGAAAATAACGAGCAAATTAAAGTGGCTTTTGAACTAACCCGAACTAATCTAGGAAATGAAATGTAGGTTACTGAAATCTAATTAGGTTTCTCTGCAATTTCGGCATGTCATTACATTATGACTAATTGCAAAACACTCACTGATTCACAGAGGGCTTGTTTCTTTTGATCAAAAGAAAAAAATAATTATGCATTACAATTCCAGGCCTGAGGAAAAGAGGAGCATTAAGAATTGCACGTATGTTCAAGTGTATTTCACAGATGTGGGATTCTAGCCTCTCATTCTCTTATTGGTACACAAATGTAGGGCAGGAGAGGAAAATCAGAGATAGCTATTTCTTAACCTCCACCATTTCTGTTTAGTTCTCCAACAATCAACATCTCTGAACTGATCTACTTCCTTTCTCTGACAGTTCTACCATAGTGTCAAAAACTCTGAAACTGAATAACCTGCTTCGTGTTTAAGGACAATTTTACTAATAGCAGGGGCAGGGCAGCTTGCAATGAAGGGAAATAAGTTGCTTATTCTCGCATATTTTCTTCACTTGGTATTTATATCACCACCAGAATGGGCTGGCAACCTTAATTGTAGCAAATGTACTGGTTTCCTTGCATCTACTTATTCTACTAGAAAGAGGGCTAGGAAAATGTACCATCATGAGGAAAGGTCATTGAGCAAGGGCAGGTTCCACTCATTATTGCCACTTTAGGCAGATTCTGGAGACAAATCCATGCTTCAGGTCCATGTTGGGTTGGTTTCCATATTTCATGGAAAATACTTTTTTAGATTAATAGGTTAATAGAGTTGGAAATCTTGTAGGTCATCTAGTCCAACCCCTCACCCAAGCAGGAGACCTTACACCATTTCTGACAAATGGCAGTCCAATCTCTTCTTGAAAGCCTCCAATGATGAAGCTCCCACAACTTCTGAAGGCAAGTGGTTTCATTGGTTGATTGTTCTCACTGTCAGAAAATTTCTCCTTATTTCTAGGTTGAATCTCTCCTTGATCAGTTTCCATCCATTATTCCTTGTCTGGCCTTCAGGTGCCTTGGAAAATAGCTTGATCCCCTCCTCTCTGTGGCAGCCCCTTAAATATTGGAACACCGCTATCACGTCTCCCCTGGTCCTTCTCTTCATTAGACTAGCTATGCCCAGTTCCTGTAACCGTTCTTCATATATTTTAAGTCTCCTGTCCCTATTCATCCTGGTTGCTCTTCTCTGCACTTTTTCTAGAGTCTCGACATCTTTTTTATAGTGTTGTGTCCAAAACTGGATGCAGTATTCTATGTGTGGGTCTTCTTAAGGCTTTATAGAGTGGTATTAGTACCTCACTTGGTCTTGATTGTATCCCTCTTTTAATGCAGTTTAGGATTGTGTTGGCTTTTTTGGCTGCCCCTGCACATTGCTGGCTCATATTTAGCTGTTTGTCCCCTAAGACTCCAAGATCACTCTCACAGTTACTGCTATTAAGCCTAGTTTCACCCAGTCTATAGTGTACTTTTGGTTTTTCTTGCCTAAATGTAAGACTTTACTTTTCTCTACATTGAATTTCATTTTGTTAGATAGGGCCCAGTGTTCAAGTCTGTCAAGATCCATCTGGATCTTGAGCCTATCTTCTAGGGTGTTGGCTATTCCTGCCAGTTTAGCATCATCTGCAAATTTAGTAAATTCCCCTTCTATTCCCTCATCTAAGTCGGTTATGAAGATATTGAAGAGTCCTGGGCCTAAGGTGGAACCTTGTGGTACCTCACTGCTTACTTCCCTTTATGTCGATGTAGTACCATTAAGGACTACTCATTGAGTATGGTTTTTCAGCCAGTTACAAATCCATCTGGTACTTCTGAAATTCCTTCAGATTTCTTCTGTGTTCTACAAGTAAGTACATGTTTTGTACCCAGAGGTCTTACCTATAGGACAATGGTTCTCAACCTTTATAGTGCTGCGACCCCTTTAATACAATTCCCCATTATGTGGCGACCCCTTTAATACAATTCCCCACGATGTGGCGACCCCCAACCGTAAAATTATTTTCGTTTTGAATTTATCGCACCTGAAGCCGTATTGGCTAGCGATCTGAACTGCTTGCGATTGCCTTGAGGACGGAGGCATTAAAGCGGAGACTCCTCCCCTATTAAGTTTATCGCGCCTGAAGCCCGATTAGGCTAGCGATTGGGAGTGATTGCAGCTGGCTTGAGAGGGAGAGATCAGAGCAAAGATTTCTCTCTTTTTTAATTGATCACGCCTGAAGCCGAATTCGACTAGTGATTTGAAGAGCCTGCAGCTGGCTTGTGAAGTCAACCATTGGAGCGCGATTCTTCAACTCGCAAGTATACTTCCCATATTTCCGATGGTCTTAGGCGACCCCTGGCAAATCGTCATTCGACCCCCAATGGGTCCCGACCCACAGGTTGAGAACCGCTGCTATAGGATCAACAGAAGGGGCCAGGTGTTCAGTTTTACAGAGGACAGTCCAACACAGTAAGCTGTGGTGATGATGATGATGTGAAAATCACAACATGCAGGAGATGACATCATTGCCCATAGGTTGCTCCTTACATAATTGCACCTCTAAAGTACATAGGCCAGGGCATTTGCATTATGATATAGTTACACATAGGTTGTCATGGGCCCCTCCATAGACTCCTTACACCCTACATTTGAAAGAATCCTGTCTTTGAAGAACTGTAGGGTTGGACCATGTGGAACAGAGGCTTTAAAGCTGATCATTACATGCTACCTCCTAAGCATTGAGGAAAACAGACATGTATCACTTACTATATTTTTTCCGTTATGGGGAGAAATAATAAATTTTGTGGAATTGGGGAAGAAATGAAAAACTGAAGATGGTTCCACTAAAAGTGGAGCTGACTACCACAGCAGAATAAAGTGCCAGTAAATAGACAAAGGAAGAGCCTGAGATTAGCAACAAGTGCTCCTGACAATTGTTCTTCATAAAACAGCAATCTCTGGCCAGTTTAAAGCTCTCTGCAAGATGTGGGGAAGCCATTTTTGCTCAAACCATGATTGGTGCCTTTATGGGCACTGGGTTCATATATTTCCTTTTGTAATCACTTTTGGACCTTTGCTTATTAACTTCTTTTCAGCTGTTAGGAACTTTTGTATCGACAGGTTTTACAGCATAACTAAGTCCTTTCAATCCTTAGCAAAATCAATTTTAAATAGAAATTTGAAGACTAAGGAAAAAAATCTTTTGGGAACAAACAGCAAAAGGATGATCAGAACATTGATTTTAGAAAGTTACAAGTGGATTCAGGGCCAGATCGGTTTAAAACAAGTTTTAATTTTTTTACATGAATCCATCCCATGGGAAGATGCTTTTGTTTTGAATTTAAAAATAAAAGGATGAAAGTTGGACACTAAGGGAATTAAAGATTACAATTGCAGGAGGTGAACACTTACCGTAAATTTGGCTTACTGATAAAGATGGAAGCAAAATACTTTAACATTGGACATTGAAGGATTTTTTTGAACAATGGACCCAGAAGTTAATTATAAGAGTTAATTTTCCATATCTATAAGACATGATATGGAAGAAGAACAAGTTTTACCAGACAAGAGTGAGACACATCTTAAAGTGGTTTGAAAAACGACAGGCTACAAGAATAATATGAATCGATGCTACACTGGATATACAAATGAAACCAGCTGATACCTTAATAATTAAAAGGAATATACTGTACAATACTAAACTAAAGGATCTAAAAAACTACTATATTGGATTTACCAAACAGACTTGATAAAGTTTTGAAGAATGTTATGAAAAGGGACAAAGAAAAATGAAAAGAAATCAAATTCTAGGATGTTGTTTGAAGGGATTAAATGTCAAGATTGTTAAAATTCATTTGATGAAGGTGAAAATGGATACATTGTTATCTCTTATGGATCTTTGCTAACCAGAAGTGAATGGTGAAGTGAATGTAAGGATTTGTTTATAAATAAGAAATGGGAGTCACCTTATAGAGGAAACGGGTGGCATAAACATTTAATAAATAAATAAATATGGGAAGAAGAGATCATTTGTTATATTTTAAAAGAAGATGATGAGTTACAAAAATTGTTCATGTTTCTTTTTATTTTTTTTATTTTCTTCACTTTCTATTTTTAATTTTAATTTTATTTTTTAGTTTCTATGGTTTTTTATGTTTTTATTGCCGTTTTTATGTAAAAGAGAAATAATGAATGTTAACTTAAATAATAGCAATTTTTAAGGTGCTTTTTCCAAAGTTGTAGCCCTGCAATCTCAGGAAAATACACGTTTGCGTTAAGGAGAAACCAGCAATTTGCATCAAGGTCCTTATACCTCGTCCTGTCTCTTTAATACCATCTTAATGCAAACATGTATTTTCTTGAAATGGCATGGCTGCCATATGAAAAGGTGTGGCTTTTTGAAGGAGGTGCCTTGAACAAACTTCCAGTTCTTCTTCATGCTTCTGAAGTTCATCTGAAGAAAAAATAATCTGTCCACTTCCTGGAAGCTACCCACATGTTCATAATACTTGTCAAATACATGGTTAATCCTGAGTAATGCATATCTTCTTTTGCTACTTTAGACTCTGAAAACAGACTAATCCTTAATCCCCACTAATTATTTTTTTTCTTTACATCATTTTCTTTTGAATAATATTCTTTCTAAATTCCCAAAGTCTATGAAATATGAAATCTGGCAGAACTGGCTCAGAGACCATATTTATAGAATCCAGCTTGGATATGGAGCAAACTTAACAAAGGATGCTCTGGGGTAAACATTACAGCAGCTCAAACAAATTTATAGGACTGAAGCCAAATGATAAGACATGCAAATGAAGCAAAGATGAGAAAAAGCTTTAACATTCAGAGCGACATCTCAGTAAGAAAGCAAAGAAAAACACGAAGGCTGTCATACAATGGTTTTATATTGCAATTGTTTTGCCTTAACTATTCCCAATGTTTTATTATGAATCCAAATAATGCCATGCTACATTTGCGATCCGTCTATCTTTTCTCAGCTTTTTTCCTTCATTTTAACTTTTAAAATGTACAATACAGAAAAAGGTAATAAAAGGCGAAAGATTTATATGATCTGAAGAGTTAGGTAGGCATCTGGAAGTAATCCTCGAATATAATCTACACAGATAGTCTATATAAACTACATAGGTAGTCCTCGATTTACGACTAATTGCTTAGCGACCATTCAAAGTTACGAACCCCCCCCCAAGATACTTATGACCCAATTCCAATGTTGTGATGGCAATCAACCCCCCCCACTGGTCACAACTGCATTTTGGCCACTCAGCAACCAGTCTGCATTTGTGTCTGTTTAGAGCACCCCATGAACACATAACCGTGGTTTACAATGTTTTTGGTAAAAAGCAGTGGTGGGTTGCTACCGGTTCACCCAATCTGGGGTGAACGGTGATGGCTGGCTTTGCCCACCCACCTGGATGTCTTTTGCATGCGCAGAAGTATTGCACACGCATGCGAGCATGCAAATGCTCAAGAGCAAACCGGTAGCGACGGGGTTTGAAACCCACTACTGGTGAAAACTGGTATTTATTTCCAGTTTTCAACAAAAATGTCCATGGCAAACAATAGGCTTACTTAATGACCACAGGTTCACTTAACAAGCATGGGGATTCACTTAATGACCACCAAAAAGTTATAAAATAGTCACGTGATGACCCGCTTTATGATTGTCACAACTGGTTGTAAGCTAAAGACTACCTATACACTAGGCAAGTCTAACTTTTAGCCAGGGGTGAAATGTAAAAATGTTTGCTACCGGTTCTATGGGCGTGGCTTGATGGGCAGGGCTTGGTGGTCATGTGACCAGATGAGCATGGCCAACTTGACGTCACTCTCTGTTAGAACCAGGAGCTGTATATTTTGAAGCACATTCTGCCCCTTCTGAAGCCCCCAACACTTTGAGTTTCCCTCCGCCACCCAAGCAAACATCGGAGCTACCTTTTGCCCATTCCTGCACATTCCTCACCCACCTAACCCCACCAATCCTCCGTACAAACCAGTGGTGAAATCCAAAAATTCCTTCCTTTCTTTCTTTCTTTCTCTCTCTCTTTCTCTCTCTCTTCCTTCCTCCCTCTCCCTAACTCCCCATCCCCACTTCCCACCTCCCCACCCAAGGAATAACTGTAAGGAAATTTGGCTACGATCTTTCTATCTCCGGAAAGATACCAAAATAAACCTTGCATCGCAAGAGGAGCGACCGTCAGGCTGTTACAGCACAGCGCCATAAAGTTGCCTCGAGGGGAGCAGACGGAGCTGAATCTCTCTCTCTCTCTCGCTGCCCGACTGCAGCAGGAAACGGCAAGCAACTCTGTCTCTCATCTCTCTCTTTCTCTTTCTCTTTCTCCCCCCCCTCTCTCTCTCGTGTGTGTGTGTGTGTGTGTGTGTGGAGTGTGCACATGCGCGTGTTCTCTCTTGTGTTTCCAAAAACAGGCCAAGGTTGGGTTTGTTTGGGTTTGTTTTTTTTTTGCTGATGTCCTTCTTTCTTCTTTGGGTGCTTTTTACCATATGATTTAAATCAAGAGTCATTTCAGGTTCCCAGATAAATGAAGCTCTTTCATCCCCCTGCTGTGGTTCCTTGTCGGCTGGCTGCCCCTCCCTTCCCTCCCCCTCACTCCTCGCCTGTCCTGAGAAGAGAAGGACAAAGGTAGCAGATGGAGACTCACTCTGTATTCCAGAGTGGAAGCGAAGCACCCCTCTACTTGCCACTTTTTCCACCCTTGTTGGGAGATGCGCGACTTTTCTCTGCGCCTACACACTGGCTGGGCTGCTCGGCTGCAGCCAGTGCTCTGTGTTGTAATGCGCTCCAGGAGGAAAAGGAGGGGATGCTGTAATGTATCTTTAAAAGTTTTGGCGGGAAAATAGCACGTTGCTGATTGGTTGAAGCCTCCGGCTAAACTGTATATAAAGAGAGGTTTTTCCCAGCACTGGCTGCTGGGTTCACCATATAGTAAAGAGCTGTTGTCACTACCCTGGTCTCCTGCCTCGTTATTGCCCGAATCTAACACTGGCGACGAAGGTGGGATCTCGAGGCTAAGAGCGCCAGGAAAAGAGCTGAACTCACCAGGAAGACGCGAACCCAGCAAACAAGGGGCGGAAAGCAGCGATGTCCGGCTACACACCGCCAGCGCCATTCGACCCAGCTAAGGAAAAATGGGGGTCATACATGGCTCGTTTCGAGTGTTTCCTCGAGGCGAACGAACTTCAAGGAGTTTCAGACAACAGGAAACGAGCGTATTTCCTGAGCCACTGCGGTCCAGAAGTTTTCGACACCGCAGAATCCCTGGCGGAGCCAATGCCGGTACAGTCGGTACCGTGGCAAACTCTGCAGACTTTATTGAAGACCCATTATGCACCAACGCCGTCCAAGTATGTGCAACGGTTCGAATTCGGGGAGCGCAGACAGCAAGAGGGCGAGTCCATCAGCGCATACATGGCCGCCCTGAGGAAAGCCTCAAAACATTGCGAGTACCGAGACTTGGATGAGGCATTGCTGGAGCAACTCATCCGCGGGGTCAGGGACATCCGTTTGCGGAGGCGGCTGCTGTCTAAAAGCAACCTAACGCTGGCAAACGCCTTGGACGAAGCCAGGGCTCACGAGATGTCTACCCAAGCGGCGGAAACCCTACAAAAGCCGCTCGCACCAACGGCTGGTGCGAAATCAACCCCGGTCCACAACGAGGAGATCCAGGCTGAGTCGGGGGGTGGGGAAGAGGAAGGAGTCTTCCACACGGGAGGCGGAGAAAGAAGACCGGGGTGACTGCGCAAGTTGCGGAGGGCAACACCAACGACAACAATGCAAATTTAAGGATGCGGTGTGTCGGCGGTGCGAAAGGAAGGGGCACATAGCACAGGCCTGTCGAGCACCCCAACCTTCCCGCCAAAAATTCAAACCGGCCAATCAGAGCGCGGGAATGGCGAAGCGGCCCGCGAGTGGTCAGTTTAAAAAAGGCGCGAAGTTGAATCAGACTGTCGTGAGAGTGGGTCACGCATCAACACGCCTAGAGAAAAAAATCTTTACAAAGGCAAAGATTGAGGGGGTGCCGTGCCGATTGGAGGTGGACACCGGCTCATCGATCACGATCATGTCCTGGGACAATCTCGTGAGAGCCTTACCCGCCATCGCAAAGCGCAAGCTGCAACCACAGAAATTAAAGGTACAAGACTACCAAGGGAATCGCATCCCTGTTCGAGGGGTAACGTCCGTCCACGTAGAGTATGGACAATACAAGAAAACTCTGCCCATCACCATCGTCGATGGGAACCTGCCAAGCTTATTGGGTCTGGACTGGTTCCGAGCATTGGGCATGGGAGTGACCGGAATCTTCAGAAACGAAGTCGACCTCAAAGACGCACTCATGAAGGAGTTTGGGGACGTGTTCAAAGACTGCCTGGGCAAGTACAAGGGGACCCCTATCTCATTTAACTTAGACCCACAAGTCGCCCCTATCCGTTTAAAAGCTAGGAGGGTCCCGTTCGCCCTAAAGCCCAGGATTGACCGGGAACTGGACAAACTAGTAAACCAGGGAATCTTAGTGCCAGTTGACCATGCTAAATGGGAGACCCCTATAGTAACCCCAGTCAAACCGGACGGGTCGGTCCGGATTTGCGCTGACTACAAGGCAACAACGCTCAACAAAGCATTGCAAAAGAGTGCTTACCCCGTTCCGGTGGTACAGCACTTACTGCACTCATTGGGGCAAGGGCAAGTTTTTGCCAAGCTAGACTTGGCCCAAGCCTATCAACAGCTACCCGTAGATAGCAGCACAGCCGAAGCACAGACAATTGTGACTCACAGAGGGGCTTTTAAGTGCACCCGGTTACAGTTTGGGGTTAGTGTGGCTCCAGGGTTATTTCAGAACCTCATGGAGCGGCTATTGCAAGGACTACCAGGGGTGATACCATACTTCGACGATGTATTGGTATCCGCTGAGAACCTAGAGGAATTAGGGGTAAGGCTGCGAAAAGTTTTGGGCATTTTCCGGTCTGCCGGTCTAAAAGTTAAACTGAACAAATGCCATATCGGGGTTGAATCTGTGGAATTCCTGGGCTACCGAATAGACAGGGAAGGGATTCACCCCACTGAGAGCAAGGTACGGGCCATCAGGAAGGCCCCAGCCCCAAAGAACAAGACGGAGTTACAGGCATTCTTAGGTCTGGTCAACTTCTACGCGGTATTTTTAAAAAATAAGGCAACAATTGCCGAACCGCTGCACAAACTACTAGCAAAGACAGCTGCGTGGTCTTGGGGAAAGGCGGAAGCTAGGGCATTCGAAGGGGTAAAGAATCTCCTATCTAGCGATAGCCTCCTTATTCAGTACAATGGCACGTTGCCATTAGTATTAAGCTGCGATGCATCTCCCTACGGGGTGGGGGCTGTGCTCAGCCACCGGTTGCCAAATGGCACAGAAGCCCCTATTGCATACTACTCCCGAACCATGTCATCAGCTGAAAGGAATTATAGCCAGCTTGATAGGGAAGCCTTGGCTATAGTCTCCGGAGTAAAGAAATTCCATGAATATGTATTTGGTCGTGAATTCGAAATCATCACGGACCACAGACCTTTGCTAGGATTGTTGGCAGGCGACCGCCCAATGCCCGTGGCACTCTCGCCCAGACTAACCCGATGGACTATCTTCCTAGCGGCATATTCCTACAAATTACTACACCGGCCGGGAAAGGAATTAGGGCATGCAGACGCCCTGAGCAGATGCCCGTTACCAGAGACTATCGAAGACCCCACTCCGGGGATACCAGTTCTGCTAATTGACTCTTTGGACTCTGGCCCAGTCACATCCAAGGAGGTGGCTCGGGCTTCGTACAAGGACATTACAATAAGGACTGTAATTGGTTGGGTACAACGAGGTTGGCCCGCTGCGCCGGGCGAACGGTTCAAAGAATTTGTAAAAAAACGTGGGGAACTCTCAGCCCAAGGGGGGTGCCTGCTATGGGGGGATCGAGTGGTGATCCCGGAGAAATTGAGGGAAAAGGTATTGGAACTCCTTCACGAAGGCCACCCAGGGATCGTCAGAATGAAGGGTTTAGCGAGAAGCTATGTGTGGTGGCCCTTAATGGACACGGAGATTGCTGAAAGGGTAGGGAAATGCCAGGCCTGCCAGGAATCCAGACCACTACCCCCAACGGCTCCGATTCGGGAGTGGGAGAGACCCCAGGGCCCTTGGTCTAGGATCCATATCGATTTTGCCGGCCCCTTTCACGGCCAAACCTTTCTGGTAGTAGTCGATGCCTACTCCAAATGGCTGGAAATCATTCTCATGAGATCCATGACAGCCGAGGCCGTGATTTCAGTCCTACGGCACCTATTCGTAACGCACGGGCTGCCTGACACGTTAGTCTCTGATAATGGCCCACAATTCACGGCAACCCAGTTTGAAGGATATTTGGCAGAAGAGGGCATCCGGCATGTCCTCTCGGCGCCTTTCCACCCTGCGACGAATGGCCTTGCAGAACGTTCCGTTCGGAGCGCAAAAGAAGCATTGTCCAGAATCAGGCCAGGCGATTGGCAAACAAAAATCGATACCTTCCTGGCCGTCCAACACAGAACCCCCTGTGTCACAACTGGCAGAAGCCCGGCAGAGCTATTAATGGGTCGGAAGCTCAGGTGCCCACTAGACCGTTTAAACCCAAACTACACACCAGACGGTTACAAAGGGGTACAGGGTAAAACAAGAGGGATGGCAGTAGGCGACCTAGTGTGGGCACACAACTACAGCGAGGGTCCGACCTGGGTAACAGGAAAAATCCTAGAGATAACAGGACCAAAATCATATCTAGTAGAGATAGAGGATGGCCGGGTATGGAAGCGCCACATAGACCAGATAAGGAAACGCATAACCGGTAAATCAGAAACAGGCCCTGACTACCCAACGAATGAATCCACAACTGACTCAAACCCGGGGCAAACGCGAGACTTATCTGAGTTCCAGAAGGTCCAGCGACACCAACCGGCCCATCCTGAAGACAGCGGGGACGACTCTAAAATTAATCCAGGGCCGGATGGCCTAGAGGAGGAGCTGAGAGGAACAAACAGTCCCTCCGGTCAGCTCGACTCACTCCTAGAAAGTGAATTGCGCAGGTCCGAAAGAGTCAGGAGACGCCCAGTCTACCTGCGTGATTACGTAGAAAAATAAGATGCTAATTTTATGCAAATATCGGTAAAGTGTTTTCTGGGAGGGAAGGAGTGTAATGTATCTTTAAAAGTTTTGGCGGGAAAATAGCACGTTGCTGATTGGTTGAAGCCTCCGGCTAAACTGTATATAAAGAGAGGTTTTTCCCAGCACTGGCTGCTGGGTTCACCATATAGTAAAGAGCTGTTGTCACTACCTTGGTCTCCTGCCTCGTTATTGCCCGAATCTAACAGATGCCGTCTCCCCCATTGTGCAGCGCACTAAGTTTAAGGGCAAAAGCAGCAGGCAGCTACAGAAGCGGCAAGAGGAATATGGGGAGACGCGCCCCAGCCAGTGTCTTGGGACAGAGAAAGTCCCTGAGAAAAAAGTTTAAAAAGGCTTTGACGATCACAGCTGTGGCACACGATTGTCAGAGTCTTTTTTTGTTTGTTTGTTTGTTTTAAAAGCAGAAGTAACGATACCCGGCAAGTGGGCAGAGCCTTGCACTACCATCGCTATCGGTTCTCCGAACCACCTGCCACAATTGTTACCGGATCGCCCAATCCGGTCCAAACCGGGAGCATTTCACCCCTGCTTTAAGCCTAATACAAGATGCAGAAGAGGTATGACTTAAGCCATTATAAGTGACGACCAATTACCAAGCCTTTTCTATTTTCCATAAATAATTTCCCCTGGGCTAAGTAAAGTAATTCAGAAAAAGGATAAAGAGAGCAAGGCCTGTATTCCCATGTTATGAGCAACTACTCTCTCAACCTCTATTGAAATAAAGAAGAAGGAGAAATATAGCACAGAGAGATAATTGTTCATAATAAGGTAGCACTGTTCCAGATCTCTTTGCTTATCACCATTAAAGCCCTACATGGCATGGAGCCTAATTATTTAAGATTTGGTTTCTGTCTGCCCTGCTAGATTTGGCACAGTTGGTTCTCTCCTGGTCCCACCGATGAAGCAATCTCACCTAACAGGATGCAGGATGGGCATTCACTGGCGTAGCATCTGCCCTCTGGAACAGCATCCACCTGGATATTCACACCACCACTACCTCACTAGCCTTAAAGAACATTAAAAAGTGACTCATTCTCCAGGCCTTCAGCTAGGACTATGAGGTAGAGCTTTTGTTGGTTCACCTTCCAGACTCCCAGAAACATTTCCCCACAATCCTTCACAGCTATGATCCTCACAATTCCTAGAATTCCCCATGACCCACCAGCACTTCCTCTAGGTTAGGGGTCTCCAACCTTGGCAACTTTAAGACTTGTGGACTTCAACTCCCAGAATTCCTCAGCCAGCAAAACTGGCTGAGGAATTCTGGGAGTTGAAGTCCACAAGTCTTAAAGTTGCCAAGGTTGGAGACCCCTGCTCTAGGTGACTTACTCATCCTTTCTTCCTTGTATTTGCCTTCATGGTGAAAGGGAAAAGTTGGTTATCTACACTATCGTCTTTCTTTCTTTCTTTCTTTCTTTCTTTCTTTCTTTCTTTCTTTCTTTCTTTCTTTCTTTCTTTCTTTCCTTCCTTCCTTCCTTCCTTCCTTCCTTCCTTCCTTCCCTTCTTCCTTCCTTCCTCCCTCCCTCCCTTTCTCCCTCCCTCCCTCCCTTCTCTTTATTTCTTTCTCTTCCTTCCTTCCTTCTCTCTTTCTCTTTTCCTTCCTTCCTTCCTTCCCTCCTTCCTTCCTTCTTTGATTTATTCACTTTTTGATTTACTGGCTCAATCTTACTTGTACTCTAGGTGATGTATAAAATTCAAATAACACAAACAAGAATAATGAAATAGCATTTTCGGAGTTTGACCAAAAAAAATTACATCCCTCAATTATCAATTAAGAGAACAGACTCCTGATCAGTCCACACAGGGTTGTGAGTAAAAGACAGGAGGAAGAAAAATCACTGCCTAAAAACACTGTGGATGATAAACTGGATTTGAAAATGAAAGCAATCCAAGTACTAAGTTTTCTGTTCATTGTTCCTATCTTCTTTCAATAAATCTTTTAAGATTTAAAAGAAACCAGGAAAATTTGCTTTCTTTCTTTTAGATTGCCAGGAGATGAAAAATAACAACACAATTAATTGTTAGTAACACTAATAATTATATATGCCATCTTGGGACAGTGACTCTACACTAATCAGTCCTATAAGGCAGTCTCGAGAAGCTAAGTTTTTACCAAGCTTCTGGAAAGCCTGGACAGTGGAGGCCCCTCCTGTTGGGGGCCAAGGAGGAAAGCCCACATAGGAAATGCTGCTACTGAGCCTTTTCTCACTGCAACTAATAGGTGGGAACCTTCAGCAGTTGCTTTCTAGCTGCCTATGTTAGACTTCTGATATAGGCCGCACAAAGCATATCCAGGAAGTCCTTGTTCTAGCCTTATTAAAAGCTTACATTAACAGAAACTTGCAAATCAGAAAGCACCTGTCCTTCTCTCACTTTTATGCTCCTGAAAACTAGGGAGGGTCCCTTCTGAGATGCATTTGCCACACTTCAGACTCCAATTTCATTTATCAGACCGTTCTCTTAGTTGTGGCTCTTCCTTGTCCCTCCTAAGATCAATCCTATATACGACTGCGGCCTAGGAGCTAAGTTATTTCATCCTTTCCTTCAATGCTATTTTTCTGATTAACCCTTCTCCTCCCCCTCCTCCTTAATCCTAAATTACAGGAGGAAAGGCTTAAGCATAATTAATAGAAATAAAGAGAATCCATAATCTCATAAAACTTCCCATAACGTGATTCTATAGCAGAGGTCTCCAACCTTGGCAACTTTAAGGCTTGTGGACTTCAACTCCCAGAATTTCTCAGCCAGCAAAGCAAAGCTGGTGGAGGAATTCTGGGAGTTGAAGTCCACAAGCCTTAAAGTTGCCAAGGTTGGAGACCCCTGTTCTATAGAGTCTCACTGTTCTCACAGGATCATGTTTGGCCAGGCATTCTATTAATGGCTCCTTCTTTGTTCCGGTCTCATGTACCATTAATGAGCATCGTTCCTACACGCTGGATGTTTTCGCAAGATAAGAAAACATTGAATCTTTTGGACATTGGTAGAGAAGTTAAAGGTGCAGAAATGAGGCGAAGATGGGATACGAGCTTAAGTTTACCACAGTTTCTTCATTGACTTTAAGGGTTTTTGTGGTTATTTTTTATCTCTTTAACGACAACCGGTGAAATATTAAAAGTTAATCGTGGTGGTAAAATATAATTTAGGCATTCTCAAAGCAAATCACTGCTATTAAAAAAAGTTCATCAGGATTTGCTTTTTGGTGCCATATTATATCAATACCCCTGTATCCTTGTATTTGTTCTGCCCCTATTCAAGGAAGGGTTTCTGCTTGTATCAGGTTTCTCCCTGTACAAAATTTTATATCAAACTTTCCCTGCTAATGGCAGCACTGTATTCCCAGGTTTCTTTCATTTCCTGGGAAGGCTTATAATTTCCACTGGGAAGAACAAGCAGTCTTTCATCTATGTTATAAAACAAGTGATAATAATTGGGAGAGGCTTCCTATTGATCAGGGTTTGTCTAAGAGAGTGATTCATATGGTTGTTGGATTCATTACATTTGACATAAAAACTGCTTTGAACCTTACTAAGGAGTGAACTTAAATCAAAGTCAGTGATTTTATTGATGCTGAGTTAAGAGCTAGGAACCGGTTAAGCACAGATGCCAAGTTTGAATAGGTCTCTAAAAACTTGAAGGCAAAGAGCAACTTATTGCTCATTGCTGTGAGGACAATCCTACCCGAGGCCTCCTGCTTTGGGACAGCTTAGGAGAGCAGAAAACTATAGATTTCTACCTAACACAGACAATTAGACTTGGAACACTGTAGTTAATCTGCAAGCTATCAGGCATCCACATGCCTAACGTCCCTGTACTAATATTCCTTTTTTACTTACTCTTTTTATGTATCCAAATTATGTTTATACTTAACCTGTTATCTTATATATGATTGACAAAAATAAATAAATAAATAAAAATTGTTGTTTGGAGGATATCAATTATGTAAATCTCTTGGTTGACCCACTCGATTTGCATAAGCTACCCTGTTTCCCCCAAAATAAGACATCCCCTGATAATAAGCCCAATCGGGCTTTTGAGTGCATGACAATAAGGTTCAGAAAAATATACAACAGGGTCTTATTTTCAGGGAAACATAGTAGTATTTCTATTGTAAGAAATAGTCAGTAGTCACTTAAACAATGACAAAAAAGAAAAAGAAAGAAGATGCAAGACACTTTTGTTTTTGTTTTGTTTTTAAAAAAAGAACATACTTTTTAAAGGTAGGTCTGCAGAAGCTAAATTTTTTAAAAAGTTAGAGGACAGGCAGATTATGACTTTTAGAATTCTTTTTTGTCAAATTCTATCTCCATACTAAATTTAGTCCTCTTTTGTTTAGTTTTCAGAGAGTTGTTCTGCAAGTGGACAGTGTCTTAAACCTCTTTGGTTTCAAAAGAATAAAAGTAAGCAACAACCTCACTACTATAGGCAAAATTATATCCCTCTGTTCCAGTACTAATCTTTGACGAACAACCTCAAAAAATCACTACCCTCCATTTTAGAGTACATTATTTTTAAACCCAATAGTTGACCAAAGACAAATACTGTTATATATAACAGATGTCTATTAGATAATAGATAACCAGAGTCTGTCTTGTGGAAAATACTACACATGGCAATGAGGAAATTAGAAAAGGACAGAAAAGTAAAAGGAAGTGATTTTATTGATGCTGAGTTAAGAGCTAGGAACCGGTTAAGCACAGATGCCAAGTTTGAATAGGTCTCTAAAAACTTGAAGGCAAAGAGCAACTTATTGCTCATTGCTGTGAGGACAATCCTACCCGAGGCCTCCTGCTTTGGGACAGCTTAGGAGAGCAGAAAACTATAGATTTCTACCTAACACAGACAATTAGACTTGGAACACTGTAGTTAATCTGCAAGCTATCAGGCATCCACATGCCTAACGTCCCTGTACTAATATTCCTTTTTTACTTACTCTTTTTATGTATCCAAATTATGTTTATACTTAACCTGTTATCTTATATATGATTGACAAAAATAAATAAATAAATAAAAATTGTTGTTTGGAGGATATCAATTATGTAAATCTCTTGGTTGACCCACTCGATTTGCATAAGCTACCCTGTTTCCCCCAAAATAAGACATCCCCTGATAATAAGCCCAATCGGGCTTTTGAGTGCATGACAATAAGGTTCAGAAAAATATACAACAGGGTCTTATTTTCAGGGAAACATAGTAGTATTTCTATTGTAAGAAATAGTCAGTAGTCACTTAAACAATGACAAAAAAGAAAAAGAAAGAAGATGCAAGACACTTTTGTTTTTGTTTTTTTTTTTAAAAAAGAACATACTTTTTAAAGGTAGGTCTGCAGAAGCTAAATTTTTTAAAAAGTTAGAGGACAGGCAGATTATGACTTTTAGAATTCTTTTTTGTCAAATTCTATCTCCATACTAAATTTAGTCCTCTTTTGTTTAGTTTTCAGAGAGTTGTTCTGCAAGTGGACAGTGTCTTAAACCTCTTTGGTTTCAAAAGAATAAAAGTAAGCAACAACCTCACTACTATAGGCAAAATTATATCCCTCTGTTCCAGTACTAATCTTTGACGAACAACCTCAAAAAATCACTACCCTCCATTTTAGAGTACATTATTTTTAAACCCAATAGTTGACCAAAGACAAATACTGTTATATATAACAGATGTCTATTAGATAATAGATAACCAGAGTCTGTCTTGTGGAAAATACTACACATGGCAATGAGGAAATTAGAAAAGGACAGAAAAGTAAAAGGAAGGATTTTATTATCTGCTATAGAATTAACGTTTTGAGGGGAAAGGTTTTGATTTTTGTGAGATTTTCCTGCTTATAGAAAGAATCAGTAGTGGGTTTCAATTCCCATTGCTACCAGTTCGCGTGTGCGCACAATGCTTCTGCGCATAAGTGGTGGGTTGCTACCAGTTCACACTGGATCAGGCGAACTAGTAGTGGCAACAATGGGAGGCTCCGTCCAACTGCCCGGACACTTCTGCACATGCACAGAAGCGTCACATGTGCACACAAGTGCACGCACACTCCCGAGTGAACCAGAAGCGACAGGTTTTGAAATCTGCCCCTGCTGTACATGTGTAGAAGCGTCCGGGTGGGAGGGCGGAGCCTCCTGCCGCTGCTACCAGTTTGCCTGAACTGGGGCAAACCGGTAGCAACCCACCACTGGAAAGAATGTTTACTGATCATGGATAATGTTTAGAGAGCCTTGAGGGAAGTGAAGAAAGAGAAGGGGGACACTATCTTGATAGCCCATTTTCATGTGTATAATCATGATCACTGGTTGCTATTTGCCTTGTGTACAAATTATACTTAGAATAACTTTATTGTCAGTTTAAAAGTAACTAATCGGCATGCATTAAAATGAAATTTCATTGCATACAGCTTTCAAAGGATCTACAGTAGAGATCATATTACAGTAGAGATCTGAACAGAACTATCTTGTTTCATAAATGTATTCTCTCCAGCTATATTGCTGTTCCAATTTTTAAGGGCAGATACCATGAACTGCAGAACTATTTTCGTCCTTTCTCTTGTATTTATTAAGCAAATTTGATTACCAAGTACCAAGCCAGTTTACGATTACATTGAGATATTAAAATTCAGAAATACTTTGAAACAATTAAAAGCCATTTAAACCAACTATTCCCCTTCCAATGGGTTTTAGCCAGGAATGCTAATTTAGACCTTAGGGGCAATTGTGCTGGCTTGGTACTGAGGATAGTTTCATTTCAGTGTGATTAAAATGGAAAGCTACATTTTGGCCCTTTTGGAATCTGAATCCAACTATTTCCATGGGAGTCGTCCCCACTCCTATGATATTGGCTTCCTGCACCAAGTGAACTGCAGAAACATTGATCTTCATGAAGCAGCTGCTGCAGACCAAACCAAACCAAGCAAATTGGCACCAAAGATTTGAACACTGACATTGTTAATGTCCCAGCAAAATGAAACTACTAACTGCCTCTTTTGTTATTTCACTTAGAAAGTTCTAGAGTTGATACCCTGTGACCTGTCATTGGGGTTGGATGGTCAAGGCTGAGAAGGACTTAGGAAGGGATCAGAATGGTCCCCCCCACACTTGTAAAGGTCCAGCCACTGCCATAGCTACATATGGTGGTACCAGTGAAAGTTGTGACATTATGAGCCAGAAAGTAAGAGTGCGTGGGTGTGTGGATCATTGGCATAGATAATAATTACCGTGCTATGTTTCTTGGGTTGCCGCTGCTATGGTCAGGTATCTTGTAAATGCTACCATTGGAATCTAGTCATTGGAGAGAAATGGAGAAGGAAGAAAAAGTCCTACATCTGGGGTGCTAAGAATGAAATAGGAAAAGGAGGAAATCTTGTCTGAGATGGTTGCTAGTTTCAGAATCAAGAGTGTGGAGGTTTCTCAGTGCCGAAATATTACTGCCGAGTGTTGTGAATCAAAGCTGGCTGAGGAACTCTGGGAGTTGAAGTCCACAAGTCTTAAAGGGACCAAGGTTGGGGACCCCTACTCTAGAGATCATCTCTCGAGCCATTCAACAGGGACTTCTGCCTGATTTCTAACTTGCCCTTGAGAAAAGTGGTGAGTTTGAAGAAAGTGGTGAGACAACAACTATAGAGGCTTAGATAAAATACATTCAACTGGATCTCTTGCAGTTAGAATTCAGGTTTAGACATGGGATGAAAACCACATTGGTTACTCTTATGAGTGGCCTATGGTAGGACCTGGGTAGATCGAGGAAATGCAGAATTCTTGATCCAGCTGGATCTCTCAGTAGCTTTCAGTCATCAACCATGGTATCCTTCTGATCCATTGTCAAAGGTTTGGGGTTGGAAACACTGTTTTATTAGTTCCATGTTTTTGTAAGTAAGCTACTTTAGCTCAGTGGTGGGTTTCAAAATATTTTACTACTGATTCTGTGGGTGTGGCTTGGTGAGCATGGCATGGCTTAGTGGGTGTGGCTTAGTGGGCATGG
Source organism: Ahaetulla prasina (assembly GCF_028640845.1). Taxonomy (NCBI): domain Eukaryota; kingdom Metazoa; phylum Chordata; class Lepidosauria; order Squamata; family Colubridae; genus Ahaetulla; species Ahaetulla prasina. The sequence continues at coordinate 151,862,936 of NC_080541.1, read as the reverse complement.
CAGGGGAAGGATACCGTAAAATCTCCATTCCTACCCCACTCCAGGGGAAGGATACTGTAAAATCTCCATTCCCTCCCCAATCCAGGGTGTTTTGTCTCCGTCCTCACTTTGGAGTAACGAGCTGGCCTACAGCCAGTGCATACACGGCTCCTATCAGTCCTGGCCGAGAAAACGCAGCTGCCTGCCAAAAAGTTCAAACAGATTAAGACTTCATCTCACTTCGACACGGTTCAGCTAATTTGCTTCCCGTGGAACTGACAGCAGTCCCAAAACTCTTTATATATCCTGTGGGGTGGTGCTCCTGCCCCACCCTTCCCTTTGATGACACCGCCTCTCTAATCTTCTGAAGGCTTGATTGGTATGATTATCAGCTGCGTCTGTAGGCGTAGCCTGAGGAAGGGAGGAATCAGGGGATGTCAGCCTCGTTACGTCCTCTGACTGGCCTGGTTCTGGCTCCTGGAGCCCAGCCAAAGGAATCGGTGCTTCTGAGGTAAGCCTAACCGGCCCTTCCCCCTCACTCTCAGAGTCACTTTCGGGCATGGGGCCAGGTTCGGAGGCTGGAGCCACAACACAGGGGAAGGTTTCTGCAAAATCCCCATTTCCTCCCAATCAGCTGGGACTTGGGAGGCAGAGAATAGATGGGGGCGGGGCCAATTAGAATTTTTACTACCGGTTCTCCGAACTACTCAAAATTTCTGCTACCGGTTCTCCAGAACTAGTCAGAACCTTCTAAAACCCACCTCTGCTTTAGCTGTGGGAGGAGGGGAAGGGAGGTTGAGGTTGAATCTTCTCCATATTGTGTAACTTCTGAAAGAATCCAACGGGAAAGGTTATCATCAGTTTGTGGTGAAATGTCATTCTTATGTGGATGAAACTCAGCTATGTTTCTTTGCTCAGCAGGAAAGGTGGAAGTCTGGACCCAGTATCTGGAAGCTATGAGGAACTGGATGGGGAGAAACAAGCTAAGGCCTAATTTCAGCAAATTGGAATGGCTATTGCTTCAGATGCCTTCCAATTCCATCCTTAGCTCGAACAGTGTTGCACTCCTGATAAGGAGCAGGCTCACATTCTGGAATCTTCTTGGACAGAGTTCCAGATCAAGAAGCAAGGGGAAGCTACAGGCAGGCGTATCTTTGCCTAGTTTCAACTGGTGCACCAGTTGTGGCTTTTTGTGAAAAAGGACACACTACTAATTATGATTCATCCCCTCATACCTCCTGGTTGTACTACTGCAATTATCTCTACATAGATCTGCCCTTGAAGACAACCTGAAACTGTACCTATATAAGTTGCAGCTGTTCACCTCATAGAGGACGGCAGTTGATTTCCTCTGTTATATCTTTATTATAGGAAAGACTTTGGCTATTCATTTATTTCAAGTGCAATTCATGATGATATGCTATAAAGCCTACATAGCTCAACTCAGTGGTGGAATTCAAAAGACAAACCCTGAGACACTGCAACTGTCATAAATATGAGCCAGTTGCCAAGTGTTTGAATTTTGATCACATGACCTTGGGTATGCCGCAACAGTCATAAGTGTGAAAAATGGTCAAAAGTCGCTTTTTTCACTGCTGTTATAACTTCGAACAGTCACTAAACTCTTGTAAATTGAGGACTACTTATACAGCCCAGATTCTGCAAACTCAGGCTTACCTTTGAAGATAGCAGCTGTTTTTATCCTGGTGATTTCTATGGGTACTAGTATATCTCCTATAAACTCCCAACCAGCATAACCGCTTCACTTCCGAGAAATCATTCTCACTTTTACATATTTCATAATCAGATAAGATTAATATCCTACTTGGGATTAACTAGAAGAAACCCTGCAGCAGGCATCTTATCAGCTAAGTCTTGTTTATGATATCTTTTATATCAAGGACATGCGGATTACGTAAATCCTTGTTCAATGGATGACGTTTGCTTCCGATATAGCTGGAAAAGATATCAAAGATGAAAGACTGACAAATGCAGAGTTTGTTTATCAAAACTTTACAAGACTGCACAAAAGAGGAGTAGTCTCTTGAGTTATTTGATCCTTGACTCCTCCCATTATGGCCTTCAATGCTCCCTGACAGCTTCCAATATTTTGATTAGCTTAATCCTGTGATGGCAAACCTATGGCACGCGTGCCACAGTGGCACCCGGAGTCATATTGGTGGGCATGTGAGCTCAGCTCCAGCGCGCATGTGCGCACTGGCCAGCTAATTTTCAGGCCTTCTGGGCCCACCAGAAGTTGGCAAACGGGCCATTTCCGGCCTCCAGAGGGCCTTTGGGTGGGTGGAGGAGGCCATTTTCACCCTCCTCAGGCTCCTAGAAAGGTTCTGGAGCCTGGGAAAAGCGAAAAACGGGCCTACGAGGCCCACCATGCCATCACATGCCAAAAGCGTGGAGGAGCGCGGGGATGGTATAGAATTATGGGTGTCGGCACGCACGCACGCGGCCCTCCATGCTCCACCTGCTTTTGGCATGCGATGGCAAAAAGGTTAGCCCTCACTGGCTTAATCATTTTGCCACACTGTGAAAAATAGTTGGATACCACAAAAGACAGTGGTTATGATATACCAAAAAGATATTTTGGTCTCTCTTATTTCTCCTCCTCCTGGTATCAATTTGATGAAAGGTTCCTAAAAAGCTAAGGGAGAGGAAGAGGAAAATTTTGAAATGTGTTTTCCAGTGTGACAATTAAAAATAAATAAATCATGGAAATGATGGGAGAAAAAAAGACCACAGGAGGAGACCCATGGAAAGGTGTTGGTTGTTGTGATGTAGGGCTGTGCCGCACTTCGGCTTTGATCTCCAAAAGGTATTTTGAAGGTAAGCAGAAGTGCAAACATAGCATCCAACTGCAATACTACAAACCAAGTTTATCTTTTTGTGGAATCTGGGAAGGGCACAGTTCCTTTAAAGTATTGCTATAGTCTTGGAACTTATCTGTCATGTTTGTATACACAACCTTTTAGGAGAATTTAGGAATGCCAAAAAAGAAAACATGGCTGTATATGTACACAAAATTATACAGAGCGAGGAAGGTAAAATTAAACTGACACGTATTTTTTTTTCTTTTTTTAAACAGTAATCTTATCCGATTATGGGATGTGTAATGTAGAGGACACGATGTTGAGAGAAAGTAGTGGCTTTGGACATAGCAGAATTAACAAGCTCTGAGCAGTTCTCCCTCTTCCTTGCCAAGGTTCCACTCCAGTTCAGCCATGCTGACATTTCCCTGAATCTTGGGTGTTCAAGTTTTAAAGAAGATCCCCAAGCTCTTTGTGAGAAAGATTGCTGTATTGCCTGAAAGAGGGATGAACCTGTCCATCTTGCATGCCAAGAATGCTACTTCCTCAAGAAAGCAGGTGAATGGCTAATTGACCCATGATTAAGGTCTGGATTATAGCTTCGGTGGTGGCTTGGACAAAGAACCTGGAAGTTGAAGAGGAAGTTGAAACATCTGTAGCCACCAACTGTTGCCTTTGAAGATTCATTCAGGACCTAGGCTATTTACAGCAATCAAAACAAGTTGATCCAAGTTTTGCTGATCTAAGCTAAAATGGCAAGCGAGAGCCGAGGCAGTGTTTGCCCTATTAGAGATGTAAAGAGGGCAGATACATAGGACTATAGAGACCTCCTATTTTATTATTGCATTTGTTGTTAAAAAAGCTGTTTTTGAAATGCAACCAATCATTTATTTTTATAAGAATCTAAAGTAAATGTAACTTAAACAGGTCTGTTTATCACCTGTTATGATTTATGAGGGGAAAAATAAACTATCTATATTTGGGAAATAAGTAAGTCCAGGTTTTAAGAAATGTCAAATAGTCCAATGATTTAAAGAGGGAGTTAATGGATCAGAAAATTCTGTTTTGTATCTACTGGACTCTCTGCAGCTGTGTTTCTCAGCCTTGGCAATTTGAAGATGTGAAAACTTCTAGATCCAGAATTCACCAGCCCAAGAATTTTATAAGATACTTCAACAAATTGCAGCTTCCTGCAATAACACCAGCGGAACTGCAAAAAAATGTGCTAGTTGTTGATACCTAGGATGCTGGCAGCAACCCGTATCAACCATTAGCACCAGTCAAGGGTATTTGTGATGCCTTTTTTAAAGTTCAGTTGACTGACTTTCATGTTTAATGAATAAAGTAAATAATAATAATAAAATAATAGGTGCAGTGACATACCCTCCAGCTGTCAATTATAAAAGGCCACACTGCTTGGATCTGCACATGGACTATGCCAATATATCACAACATGCTAGGTTCTTGGGAAGCACTCAGTGCCTAGGAAGGCCAATAACAGCTAAAGGGTTGGCAGCTGTGATTTTACAGTCTTGTGTACATAATAACAGTAATGTGACAAACCATAATAATACCTAGTTAGCTGCTACAAAAAGATCACGTGGACCACACAGCCAAACATAGAAAGTAACAATAATGGTGCTCTGGAATATCTGAAAGGAATATCATTTGCCTGCAAGCAAGAACTGGTGTGACCACAAAATAGGCAAAGTAATAGAAAATGAAGAAGTTAAAGTGTCCTGGGACTTTAGAATTCAAACAGAAAAGCACCTGCCGCATAACACCCTAGACTTAATAAGCGTTGATCAGAAAGACAAAAAAGTATGGATGATGGATGTTGTAGTACCTGGAGACAGTAAAACAGAAGAGCTGAAGAAAAATCACAAAATACAAAGATGTGCAAATAGAAGAAGAATGACCTGGGGCAAAAGAAAGCAAAAATAATACCAATAATAATAGGCGCCTGAGGTGCAATCCCAGAACATCTGGAACACCACTTGAACACCATCAGCATTGACAAAATCATCACCAGTCAATTGCAAAAAGCAGCTTTACTTGGAGCACCTTACACGTCAATTACCTTTAACCAGTGGTGGGTTGCTCCCAATTCTGTCCGGTTCTATAAAACCAGCAGTAAAACTGGCGGGAGGCTCTGCCCACCCACCCCGATGTCATCAATGGGCTTCTGCCCATGCACAAAAGCGCATGCGCTCCCATTGCGAACCGGTAGTACAGATAAGTAGAACCCACCCCTGCCTTTAACCCCATCAAAAACAACATTTCTCTATCCCAGGTCCTTGGAAAAAACTTTGTATATGGATAAAAATGCCAAATTTAATCTAAACATCTGGCTAAGTGACAAAAACCATAATAATAATTTAAAAATTCCACTTTGCAGCCGCCCAAATAACTGCCAAGTACATTGCAACAATGACAAAGCAGACATTATAATAAATTACCAAAAGACTGGTAATTAATTAACAAGTTAATTAGATGATTATAAATCCAAAGACAGTTCTGTGTTTGTAGAACATTGTATGACATCGGAAAAATAATTTTTCTCCCATAACTGAAGCTGAGAGAAAGAAGATATTTAACAGAATTCTTATTTCTTGTTGTTATACACATTTATAGTAGAGACCTGAACTTTGCTGACAAAATTGTCTTTCTTTGGTTAAAGAGAAGAATTAATTTTATGTCTAGACTTGACTCCTTGTTACTGCTGGAACTTCTGCTGGATTATTTGTGAACTTGAGCAAATTATAATCTGTTGTCTACAATACATTAATTGAACTTCCAAAATCTAGATAACTACAGGATGGCAGCAAAATTGGGGTTTCCTATCACCTTTGATATTATCTGGTGTTCGCCTGGCTGTTACTTCTCAGATATATTAGCCCAACCTAAATACCACTAACAATGTTTCAGCATTACTGAGTCACTAATTCTGCTAAACCATAATTTGTTTAATGACATCTAGATTTCCTAGCTTTTCACAATACACAAAACATAATTCATTGTTTACAAATGCTATGGCAGAGTTCAATCAACATATTACCTCAGAATAAACATTTTTTATACAGTATATTACCAGATGTCATGAACTAATCAGTTGACAGAACACTAAAGGTTGGTCAAAGAAATGAGAGAAATTTATCCTGTTGAATTATCACAGTTGGTTATATGCTTTTTCTCCATATTCAAATTAATATTAACAGGATCATGAAGCCAGGTTTCCATAAGTAGCATATGTATTTAAACAATGACGCTGTTGCTTAAATTTGCAATCCTCATTATCCTTTCTTGACCCCAGGTGCCCTTGAAATGGATATGATTTATTCCCATTAACACAGGGTTAAAGATGGGCTGTTAGAAACCCTAAATGACAATGTGGAGTAGTAGTTAATTATGCTGACTGGGAAGTATAAAGAGTTGTAATTCATTAGGTTTGCACAGATGGTTGTTTTTCATGAATGAGACACAATTTCCTTCCTTTTAAGATGGCAGGATACAGACTGACACAGGGTTGAAATGCTTTCAGTTCAGACCAGATCAGCCGATCCGGTAGCGATGGTGGTGGGTGGTTCGGAGAACCAGTAGCAAAAATCCCTTCTCCCCCCCACCCAATCACCCAATCACCCCCTTACCCCCTTGCCCGTTTCTTTTTTAAAATGCTTTTAAAAGGTAAAAAAAAGGCTCTGACGATCACAACTGAGCCGCACAATCGTCAGAGCCTCTTTTTTTTTACTTTTAAAAGCATTTTTTTTTACAACCTATTTGGCTGAATAGGTTATATGTTCTACTTACTCCATGCGTCCTTTTGCTGTGCACTGTGCGTGCGCACCTCACATTTGGTGCATGGTGTGCACTGTACATGCACACGCACAGCGTGCGCAGCCAGCGAACTGGTATTAACCGATTCAGATTTCACCACTGGATTGACACACAAGTATTATTGCAACTTGGCCTTGTAAGGAAAGGGCGAAAGTAAATAAAGGATGAGAAGGATGATATTTGTGAGACTTTATATTTATGGGTCTAATTATGGGTCTAACATTATCACTTTAGATATAGCCAGGATCATTTAGAATGGGGACACATACCAACTGTGCTCCTCTGTAGGCTACACAACTGGAATACAATTATTTAAAACCTAGCCACATTTGTTTTTGAGATCTCAAAGTAAAGCAGGAAGGGATTCCAAGGCCCAAATACAATTAAGAATTATATATGTGTGTGTGTGTATCTTTGTCTATGTCTGTCTATATCTGCATTTATACCTACCATGTGTGAATGTGTGTGTGCGTTCATGTGTATTATTCATCATATAGGTATGGCCACCTATCATCCATCTCTCAGACAAGTGACTCTGGGCAGCATACAACAAAGCTAAAGACAATATATACAACCCCCCCCGTTAATATTAGTACTAAAAATATAAAATTATAAAATATGTATGTGTATATATTGTAAATATATGGTAAGGAGCATATGTTAATTACATTGGAGCCATCTCAATATTTCACCACTACCTTGGGGTCCCCAGCAGTGGTGGGATTCAAATAATTTAACAACCGGTTCTCTACCCTAATGATTTCTTCCAACAACCAGTTCACCAGACTGCTCTGAAAGTTAACAACCGGTTCTCCCGAAGTGGTGCGAACTGGCTGAATCCCACCATTGGTCCCCAGGCTTGATGACATAACCAGATATTCAGGGACTTAAAATGGATAAGGCCAAGTTCATTTTAGGGGAAAGAATGTTCCATTAAATGGGGGGGGGAGCAGAAAAAGCCCCTTTCTTAGGCTGCCAAAGGAAGCTTCCTAGCCAATGGGATCCACACCAAGCCCTCTCTGCTGGATCTGGTGGGATAGCCAGATGTAATCAGGGAGAAGCAGTTTCTCAAATAACCAGTCCTATGCCCTGTAGTACTTTAAAGGTCAAAAACAGCACCTTGAATTAGACTTAGAAACAGACTCATAAACAATGCAATTCATGGAGCAGAGGTGTAATGTATGTTCTTTTAGAAACATACATAACACCCACACTGTTGCATTCTGCACCTGCTAAAACTTTTGGATAGCCTTCAAGGGCATCATCATAGAAAGTGAACTGCAGTAGTCCAACCAGGATGTGAATAGGGCATGAGTGATTGTGAGTACAGCCCTTTGATCTAAGAATGGGTGCAACTGACATGCTGTAGGAAGTGGAGCAAAGGCTCTTCTAGCCATGGCTGCTACCTGTTTCTCAAGCTGGAGTTGTGAGTATAAGAGAACCCTCTAGATTGCACACAAAGGCTGTTTGGGGCAAAGAATTCACTCATCCAGCACCAAAAGTAGCACTGTCCCAGAACCAAAACCACTTAGTCTTGCCAGGATTCATTGAAGCTTGACCCTCACAGCTTTCAGGCATTAGGATAAGACATCAAGAGCATCACTTAATTCGCCATCGATAGAGATGTATAATTGGATATTGTCTGCCTATTGATGATACCTCACCCCATGGCAATGGACAAGCTCACCCAATGGCCTCATGTACATTTTAAATAGGAGCATAGAGAGAGCACCATCCCTTGCCCATCCCTTCCACGATAAGGGCTGAGGGCAAGATTTCTCCCCTTCCCCATAACACCACAGATTGATCCGGAAAAAAAGAAAGCGATACTGTGCTGCCCATCTCCAATCTTCCAAGTTGATCTAGAATGGTAGTATGGTTAATGACATCGAAAACTGCTGAGAGGTCAAGTAGGGTGAGGATGGATACACATCCACCATCCTGCCCTCGCCAGAGATCATCCACAAAGTACGACCAGTGCCAGGCCCATTCCAAACCCTGACTGAAAAGGATCCAGATAATCCACTTTATCCAAGGCCCTCTGAAGCTGTTGTGCACCAGCTTCTCAACTATCTTGCCTCAAAAGAGGAGACAGGATTTTTTAATATATATCATACACATGAAAAAACATTCATAGCACAGATGCCAAAAAAGAACATTTTTCTTGAACAGAGAGAACAATGTTTTTAACATTCATAGTGTTTGTTTTTATTTGGCCTATAACTGCCAGGGAGCACTATGACATCCCATTTCCATTTTTATGAAATAAATTATGTTTTCTATCTGAAATCTGTGGTATATAATCCAGAATACATATGATTAGTCACCGTAAATGTCTTAGTATCATTTGGCTGTTAATGAAAATACCATCGCAGGACAAGGTAACCAGCTCTTGTCATGTACATTATTTTCAGAAAAGAAACTGAGCAGATGAATGGTTAAGAGAAAAATTGCAAACAATAAATAACTGAAAATAACTGACAAAAACTGAAAACAGCTATAATTCAGAATGCCTAATTTTTTTCTCTGCTGAACTTATTTTATAACAAGAATCCAGAACAAATGATGTTTAACTTTCAGTAGCTTTAGCAAAACACTTAGAAGACATTAGGTGATAGTGATCTGGGTGAAGAGTTAAAAAAGTATATGTGGTTTCAGTCACAAAATATATTCAGAAGCATCAAAGAATATGGACAGGTGATTGATTCCCTGATATGATAAGGGAAGCAAGAATCTCTTTAAAAGAATTATTTTTTATTTTCTTACATTAATAATTCTTTTAGCTAATTATTTATTTAACAATTTAGCTAATCCTATGGAAATAACAATTAAAATAATCCTATATTTCATCCTGATAGCAACATGCTCAGCAACTGGTTTTATTGTAAGAATAATTACATCCCACATTTGATATCGTGTGATCCTTTTTCTCTCCATATATCAATGGAGATCTTCCTCTTTCATAGGTAAACCAACTTTTCTTCAGGGATTATTTTAGAAATGTAAGCTGCATCTTTTTTTTCTTTTTAGATTTTCCAAGTTGTTATTGTTATCTTTATGCCATTTGTAATTATGAAATAAAAAATCAGCTAAATTGTTATTTAAAAAAAGATCTGGTGTAGAAATCTAAATGTTTTTGCTGGGGAAAAAATGCATAAAGGCTGTTAATGATAAGAAAGCAGAATCCAGCGATATGCCTCCCTGTGAATTTTATCTCAGCGATTTCCCTGAAACTTGAAAGACAGTATTCCAAAACAGGTGGGTCATAATAATAGCTTAAAAATTACTAGGTTTGCTTAAGGATTTTGTTCAGTCTGTATTTCAAAGTAATCCAACCTGATCTATACCATCTGAAATAATCAGCAAACAGAACCACAGAATGTATATAAGAAGTACTATAGAATGCCATATAAAAATAGGTTTACAAGTGCACATTTTGACAGAATAGGTATTTAATAAATTGCAGGCTAATCCAAAATACAGGATTAATTCTCACTGTAATGGGGACTTATAGCTAAGCATATAAGAATGGACTCTTCCATCGTTCTTTCAAAAATTTATTCTATGAAAACTTTATTCATTGAAGAGCACAAATTACATTTTTTTTTTATTTCTGGGTGTCTGGTACTATAGGATTTGTAAATTGAAAGCTGTCTTGGAATAACATCATCTTTTATTTATAATTACTCTATCCTAAATCCTCGCTTGCTTACTTGTTTGTTATTCCTGTTTATAATCTACGTGGTTTCCCCAGGCATTTTTATATTCAATGGGTTTGGAATTAAGATGCTAGGACAATTCCAGAAATGTATAGAAATGTAACTCTACACTTAGATCTAGTCAAGTTGTCTACTGCATAAGGAGAAGAAGAAGAAGGTATGAACTTAGACTTACAGTAATTGGACATCCAATAGATCTCTGCATTTTTGACTCTTGGAGATGGCGCAGGAAAGCAAGAACTCAAACCTACAGCTGGCTGCAAACTGTTGCTGCTAGTGCTTTATACAAAGTGTCATCTTCATAATATGTGGAGGTGGAGCAATGATTGAGGGGTTGGCCTAACAGGTGTCAGTACTGCAGAGTTTTACTCAGCGGTAGAACTGCATGTTTTCCTGCCTCAGGCAGAAATGTTAATGAAGGAAAATATACGAGACAACAAAGGAATTAGTTAGGCAATGGAATAAATTTACTTGTACTTGAACACTGGAAGTTTGCTATCAATATCCCGATATTAAACAACCCGTGCCTCGTTGGGTGATCCTTTCACCGATGTCCTTACTAGATTCTTCAAAGCCTTCTACAGTGACCTAATTTCTAATGTGCTACCTGGGATACATTCAGAGCTGTATCTGCCTTAAAAATAGCTCATATTGAACTGTGGAGCATAGTCAAATATTAGCATAGGAAATGCTTTGTGACATTTTGTGTTATCTGCTTTATGATATTTTTTTATGCCATAAAATTTTATAAAATTGCCAAATTTCAATTCCACGGGAATCAGAGTTCACAGACTCAGCTTTTGGATGCATTCTGTAAGTTAGCATATTTAAATACCTAGGTTCAAAAACCTGTTGCTCTATGATGTACCATTTCACTCAGCTGAAAGTTACAGTAATGAAAGTTTTAGAGATATATAGAGTATTGCGGGCCCAACTGGCAAAGGAAAGCTCAAGACTGTATTGATTGGAAACATGCGGAGGAAGCCTTCATCCTGCAGTGGATAGACAAGGCTAAAATGATGATGATGATGATATTTGGTAGATTTTATAGGACTTCAGAGATGATGATGATGATGATGATAGAGTTGAAGATGATGGTGGCGGTGGCAGCATGTTTGCTTAAAAACTACATACAACATTCTAATTGAACATGAATTGGCAATATACATCTAGATCAGAGACTGAATGTGTTTAAGCTGCCTTAACAACTTTGTTCTACATTGCATAATAAACTTGGATCGGTTAGCAGGAAAATGATGGTAGGATGCCATTGGTATTGATGGACCTAATTTATGAAGATAGGTTCTTGCCCCCCCCCCCGAAATTCAGGTTAGGGAAAACAAGATAATAAGAAAATGGACATAAGTTAAGTTAAGGAGATAAATATTGGAAAGATAGAATATAAAGGTAAAGAGGTATATTAACAGAATATGGTCAAAAAAGTATTTTTAGAATTTTATACAAAGTTAAATGCTAGCGACCCAATTCAAGGTACAGATATAGATAAGATATCTAATTGACTTCAAATCTAATATCAGCAGCTAGACTATTGGTAGCGTAATATTGGAAGAAGGAACATTTGCCTACTATTGAATATGTATGAATAGAATGTAAGAATTGTATCTGTATTTCTTTTTTGTAAAAGGGGAGTTAAGGTTCCAGGGGAGGATGGGAGGATGGGAGTTTATGGATAAGCGTATTTTAGCTTATGATTGTTAGATGTTATACCCTGTATTTTGCTCTGGGAAGTCCGGGGGATTGGGAGAGGGGGAGGGGAGGGGAGAGGTTGGGGGGGAGGGAGAAGGAGGGGAAAAATTTGTAAAAACTTTATAAAACTTTTTAATAAAAAAAAGAAAAAAAAGAAAATAGACATAAGAATAAATTGGAAAGAATATGCATTTATTTCAATGCCTATTTCCCTTAACAAAGTATGGGGATTTAGGGTCTCCTGGGACTTGTGAATTTTTAAGAAGGAAAAGAAAAAGAAGGTAAAAAGAAGGAAGGAAGGAAGGAAGGAAGGAAGGAAGGAAGGAAGGAAGGAAGGAAGGAAGGAAGGAAGAATTTTGCATCTTCCAACTGTTCTGGGTAGTAATTCCAAACATAAATGATGTAACAAAAAAACGACTGAAGCAGGAGACATTGCAAAAACATTAGATAATGTTCTTTGAAAAGAGAAGACATCAAAATATGTGGAATGTTATCTCATGTACAGTCAAAAAACTGTCACGACAATTTTAAGCTATGGGTCACTGTTATAAGAGTGAATGCAGTGGCCCATCACTTCTCCAAATGGTTGCAAAAAAAGAATTTAAAAGCTTAGCTTTTTTTTCTGCATTAACTGCAGCATGGCAACATTTCAACATGGATTAACTATGGTTAACGTTTACAAAACTGGCATGTTTTTTTATTAATCACAGCTGGGGTGAAAGAATATAATTATCAAATTTGGTTAATTTGATAAAAGCAAATAATTCTGATCTGTCAACCACACTAGAAGAGGAGAAAAGAAGGAATTGTGAACATTGTGTACAAAATGTGAATCAGGTCAGAGACAGGTTTAAAGCATGCTTCCCTATCAGTGCAACCATCAGCAAACTTTTATTTAATCACCAGAGACCAGGCAAAATTATTTCAGGAGATCTATTTGGTGTACATGCTCCTTGCCAATTAACTATTATAATTTACACCATGTTTCAAATTAATCCTTTCTTAAAAATACTGGCACACTGAGAGAAGGGCAGAGACTGAATACTGGACCACAGTGGAATTGTTTTGATATTCCAAGGCAACTTTACCTGTGAGTATGCATGTGTTAGTAAATTATTTCAAAAACGTTTTAAAGAAGTCATTACTGTATTGATTTCAATACAATGAGCAGGAAACAAATTCTACTGCAGATGTGTGCCTACCTCTTCCTACCAGTCCATCCTTACTGTCAAACAGATCCACCCTTACTGTTAAATGGATCCATCCCTACTGTCAGATGGATCCATCCTTACTGTCAAATGGAGCTGAGGACAGAGTCTTATTGCTATATTCAACAGACTGCTGTATTCAAGTCACCTTACTGTATTGGCTGAGGGCTACACAGAGCCCTGTGCTAAACAGCATCTCCCTCAAAACTCATTATTTGGTCAGTGTTGCTCTGTATGTTTTGAGAAAACCCATGACTAAAAGGTATTGCTTTTTTTTTTAGACATTCAAAGAAGAAATCACATTATATTAATCTAATCCTATCAGAAACTGAGAGCAAGAAAATGGGAGAGGGGTAAATAAAATATCACACCTAAAAAAATCCTAGTTATCTATATGAAGAATGACACCATGAGAACTGAATGTTTCTGTTGGTGTACCCCAGAGGTGGGTTTCAGCAGGTTCTGACCAGTTCTGGAGAACCGGTAGTGGAAATTCTGACTGGCCCCACCCCCATTTATTCTCTGCCTCCCAAGTCCCAGCTGATCGGGAGGAAACGGGGATTTTGCAGTATCTTTCCCCTGGAGTGGGGTGGGAATGGAGATTTTACATTATCCTTCCCCTGCCACGCCCACCAAGCCACGCCCAAAGAACCGGTAGTAAAAAAATTTGAAACCCACCACTGGTGCACCCCAACAAGTTCTACCACCTTTGCTGGCTGCAAACTGGCAAAAAAGTAGAAGGGCACTGTTGTCATTATACCTCCTCCCTGCCTTTTCTTTTAATAAGAAGAATCAATTACTGAACTTATTTGGTGCAATGATTCACAGGATGCGTTTGTATCAGAAAACTGCAAAATCATCTGTACTGTAGCTGCCTCAGCTTAATGTTTTGCTCTAGTTTTCTTGGTGTGATTGTTTTCAAGGAAAGAGCATTTTTAAAATGCATGTGCCCCAAAGAAGGACAAGAGACAGGATTAAGAACAGTAGTGTTGATTAAAGTAAGATAACTTAATTATAGGCTGATTGGCACATCATTTTCAGACTAGATTAATATTTCAGAAGAATATTGGCAGACCAATCAAACTGAGAAATTATTTGACATGAGTTCAAGATTGCAAGAAGATATTGTTGGCAGCACACGCTACCATATTGCCAACTTCTTGTCTCCAAGTCTGTATGTCTTTATTCTAGGTACTATTTAGAATAATGTGACCCAAAAAAAATATCTTTGAAGAAAAAAATAAATGGACTGTATCATTTTAGTCCAGCTGAAGAATTGTGTACTTAATACTGAAATAATGAGAGGAAATTGCACGTTTGTCTAATAATTTGTTAGGTAGCTACAGTATGCAATATATTTTTTGATAAAGTTGCATAGAGCATTTGGTTAGTGTGGGTTGTTTTTCATCAGACTTGTGTTTTTAATTTGCCATCAGTTCTGCTAATGCAAATATCCAGAAGGGGGAATATATCGTGAATTCTTCCCTTGTGAATTTCATTTCTTTGAAACGTTGTTAATTGTACCTTGTTTTACAGTGGCCAGCCAGATGCAGATAGGAAACTTGAATATGGTTCCAATAGCACTCAACTGCATGAATTCTCATTTAAAAACATTAATAGCCATAAACAGGTGTTTATTATTTAATCAGCTTTTAGAGCAATCCAGGAATTGAATTCCACTGAAGGCTTGGTGCTCTGTGAGTATTATTTACCTTCTTTCACTGACCCATCTGTGAAAAAAACATGCATGCATTTTCTCAATACCATACATGTGTTTAAATAGCTCCTTAACCATTCTTCTTAGTAATCCTTTGGCCAAATTAGCCAAGAGTTCCAGGAAGAGTCTTGTGTAGTCTAATAGGAATCTCACACATAAGAGCAAAAGGTCAAAGTGGTTGAAGACATGGCAGCAATTAAGAGGCTTTGGCTGTTTCAGATGGAATGAGCCTTTGCATCTATCTCCAGATACTCTTAAATGAATATATTTATGCATATGTTACCAGCATTCAGAAGTCACATCTGGAAAAGCAAGTGTGACATTTCTTGGCTTCTAGGTTTCTTAAAGATGTATTCTTCAGCATGGCTTGTCCTATGTGCTCGTCCCACTTGATGCTAGATAGGTAGAGGTAGATCTTTTCCACAGCAAACCTCCTCCTACCCTAGTAGTCCAAGTGGCACCTACCCAGGCATTGTGGAAGGACCACCAAAATGAACTTTTTGAAAGCCCTTTAAAAGTATTGTCTTGTTGGAATGGTGTTGACACAAATTGAAGAAATGATTTTAAGAATTACCTCTTACATGGATAAGATTAGCAGTTATCAAAATAGTCAACAGATACATTCTACCCAAAAGAAGAGAACCCCTTTCATTGTAAGAGCGTGAACAAATGGATAAGAATTTTGCCACCATAATTGCCTATTTATAAGGAAGAATTAGACGATTGACATGTTCTATAGAATATCAACATAGAAATATTGTCTCAGCCTGTGAATCCAGGTAGCCTTGTTTGAAAATAAGATGGAACCCTTGTGTTATGAACTTAAACTTCTTTCTTTAAAATGCTGTCAACCTGACCTCTGATAGATTTGCTCCTTGGATTACAAAATGGAAGCCTGGCATTATGCATGTTTTTACTCAGATTTTAGTTGTGAGTTTATGTTTCATGACTACAGGTAGTCCTCGACTTACAACAGTTTGCTTAGTGAGCATTCAAAGTTACAACAGCCCTGAAAAAAAATGACAATTTTTCACACTTATGACCACTGCAGCATCCTGTTCTGACCCAGCTCCCCAAACATGACAAACCCTTCGTAGTTGAAGCAATGATTCTCTTATTCATCTCAGCCCCTGCCTTTTATCCACAGAGCTAGGGTGGGGCTTTGCTAGCAGCGGTGGATCTTCCGTCCCAAGGATCAGCCCACAAATTTCCACTGCTCTCCTCTCCTCTGCCTTCTTTGCATCCATTCATCAGGCACTGGACCCAGCTGTTCCTCCTCTTCTTCATCAGCCACCTCCAGGCCTGGGGGCAGTTGATCCTCCATCTGAGGCCCTGGCTCTGCCTCTGTCTCTCTCTCTCTGACAGCTCCATTCCCACATTCCCCTCGGAACTCACATGCTGCCTTGATGCTGACCTGGACTCCCATGCCTCCTCCTCATCTGATTCGGCTGCTGGAGGGGCTGGCTGATGACAGGCCACAACACATCCCCATGGTCCTGTTATTTACATTTGGTTGCTTGGTAATTGGTTCATATTTATAATGGACATAGTGGCCCAGGGTCATGTGATCCCATTTTGTGACTTTCTGACAAGCAAAGTCAATGGGGAAGCCAGATTCACTTAACAACCATGTTACTAATTTAACAAATGAAGTGATTCACTTAACAAATGTGGCAAGAAAAGCCTTATAATGGGGCATAACTCACTTAACAATTTCCCACTTCACTCAATTGTGGTCGTAAGTTGAGGACTACCTGTACTGCATTGTAAACTGCTCTGAGTCTGCTCAGATTGGGTGGCACATAAGCACAGTAAATAAGTAAAGTACAACTGACTCTGCCCAAATTTCACATTATTGTACTAGCCTCATCTTGTTTTCTGACAGCTATACACTCCAACCCTGATGCTTAGAGATTTGTTTTGAAGTCTGTGAAAGAAGTAAATAAGATGCAAGATATTAGGGACAGCTGTTCTTGGAGGTGGTTTGTTTACATGTTTATTTTATTTATTCATCAATCTATTTGCATGCTGCCTCAGTAACAAAGTTTATGGGTCCTCTACTATAAGATGACCCAATTCCAACAGATCCTAAACCTGGCTGAGTTTTCTTCTTGCCTGGTTGACTAAGATTTGGTTTGGCTTATGATCCCATTAGAGGACTATCAATCCATAATGCTGGAATTGTACAATGGCATCTCTGTTCCAGTATCCTCTGAAAAAAAAATGAGGGGAAAAATTGAAATGAGAATGACTTTGGAAGAATTAGACAATTGACATGTTCTGTAGCATATCAGCATAGAAATACTGTCTCAACCCATGAATCCATGTAGAGAGCTGTACAGACTTGCCCTTGAGAATGGCTTTTTCGTCTCTTAAGTTTCTTAACAGCAGCTTGATCAGCATAAATAAACAGGTTAAACTTTCAAGCATGATATATGTTTATATCATGATATATGATATATGATATATTTATATATTTATATATTTATATTTATATATATGTATATATATATGGATGGAATTATCACCTGTTCCCATCCGTAGAGCAAACTGCTACTGTTTGCACAGCAACAAGAATCAAAGTGGTGGAGCCTTCAAGTAGGTTGAGCCACAGCGTTTTTCATTTTGGAAAAGAAGTGGCTATCCACAAATACCTCAATTAATTGTAGGAGGATGGAAGGGAGATGAGCTATCTGGCTATCATCCCACAGCTAAACTCAGGGGGCGGGAATGGAGGCTGACTCCCAACTTGCATCATGAGAGATCATTAGCCAGGAGCATCCTGTGCTCTACAATTCTGTTTTAGATGGAACGATGAATTAATTTGAGATAGAACTTGAAACCACACAAAAGACAACTTATTTTTCTTCTTTTGGGGGTGGGAGTGTCCAAATTCCTGTTTGGGATGTCATTTGAATGCCTTTTATAGCAGAGCACAAAATGATTTTCACTAAGGTTACCTTTGTAGCTTGGTATCTTCTGTGTTGGAGGAGAGTCAGCCTCATCATTCCCAGTCAACAGGTCTAATATCAGATCAGAATTATAAGTCAGATCAGATTCTGAATTATAAATCAGATCAGAATTATAAATCAGTACATAAAAAGGGTGTCACAACTCTTCAGTGAATCCAATTACTTGAACAGGAGGAGCAAAAGTTGGTTCTCCTCTCTCTCTCTCTCTCTCTCTCTCTCTCTCTCTCTCTCTCTCTCTCTTTTAATTTGTCACAACATTATATATAGGAACATATATTGAAAGGAAACAATAGGACAGGAACGGTAGGCACTTTTGTGCACTTATGCACACCCCTTATAGTCCTCTTAGGAATGAGGTGAGGTCAATGGTAGACAGTTTTTAGTTAAAACTTTTAGGAGTTGGAGAGGAGACCACTGAGTCAGGTAGTGTATTCCAAACATTAACAACTCTGTTACTGAAGTCGTATTTTCTGCAATCAATATTGAAGCGGTTGACATTAAGTTTGAATCTGTTGTTTGCTCTTGTATTATTGCTATTGAAGCTGAAGAAGTCTTTAACAGGAAGGACATTGCAATAGATGATTCTGTGTGTTAAACACAGGTCTTGTCGGAGTCGGCGGAGTTCTAAGTTCTCTAATTCCAGGATTTCAAGTCTGATGGAATAAGGTATTTTGTTGTTTACAGAGGAGTGGAGAATTCTTCTTGTAAAATATTTTTGGACTTGTTCAATTGTATTAATGTCAGAGATGTGGTATGGGTTCCAGACAGATGAGCTGTATTCAAGAATGGGTCTGGCAAATGTTTTGAATGCTCTGGTTAGTAGTGTAGAGTTTTTGGAAAAGAAGCTATGCAGAATTAGGTTTACAACTCTTAGAGCCTTTTTTGCTATATAGTTGCAGTGGGCTTTGGCACTTAGATCATTTGATATGAAACTCTGAGGTCCTTGACAGGGTGGGGGGTCATCTGTAAGATAATGTTCATTAAGCTTGTACTTAGTGTTTGGGTTCTTTTTTCCAATAAGTAAGACTGAGCATTTGCTGGTTGAGATTTGGAGTTGCCAAGTTTTAGACCAATTGGATACAAAATCAAGGTCTTTTTGAAGGGTATTACTATTGTTGGTGGTGTTAAATAGTTTGACATTGTCAGCAAAGAGGACACAATAACTTGAGATATGGTCACAGAGATCATTTATGTATCATGTGTGAAGAGCGTTGGTCCAAGAACGCTACCTTGAGAAACGCCACTTTTGACAGGGACAGGATTTGATAGAGCATTGCCAATTTTGACCACTTGTTGTCTGTTTGACAGGAAAGCAGTTATCCAATTGTGAAGGGGTCCTGAAATGCCGTAGGATTTTAGTTTTAGGAGAAGTTTATTGTGTACTACTGAGTCAAAAGCTTTGCAGAAGTCTATGAAGTCTATGAAGTCTTCTCCTCATTCAAAATTAAACTGTGTTTATTTTCTACATGTATGTGTACCATTGTCTTGGAAGGAGTGACTGTGTTAGTGTGTTATATATGCACCAGCCTTATCTGCCAGAAAAGTTCTCTTAATATGATCCCCAGGAAAAAGGCTGCTGTGTCATCATTCAGGGGGATAAATAGTCAATTGGAATAGCCACCATCACTGCTTGCTGTCATATTCCTTGGCAACCAAGTGAGGAGGAGGCCCAACATGTTATGTTCTCAAAAAACATCCCCCTGTATTGGTCAAGTGGGTCACAGCTGCCTACTTGTGAAAGTACACAAATAACAGCTGATAGCTGTGTTGGCTTCAGACTCTGTCTGATTGTCCATCTGCAGGATAACTCTCCAAAGTGAATAGAAGCAAACCAAATTCAGCATAGGGGAGAAACTGGCAAAAGACAAAGTGGGTTTCAAAGTGGACTATGTCCAGCTCAGTTTAAACAACTAAGAATAAAGCCCCCTTTTGGGGAGGGCAATTGGGCAGTAGCTCACAATGTGAATGACTCCCTCTTTTCTGGTCATATGCTCCTCAGCCAAACATGCAGCTGGTCTTATACTTCCCAATGCACACATATGTATACTGTTGTGGTCCGCCAGCAGCCTGTGGAGCTGGCAGCGGAGTCAGGACAGTGAGGAGGCTGGGGAGGACAATGGGTCAGTCCTGGAGTCAGGGGAAGGCCCGGACGAGGGCTCTGCATCAGAGGCAAAGATGGGGCCAGGGCCATTTGGGAGCAATGCGTGGACTCCAGAGCCTCCAGAGGCAGACAGCAGAGAGGCAGAGGAACAGGAGGAGCCTGTTCCTAGTGCACACATGCGAAGAGCTGCCAGAAGGCAAGAGCAGCTAAAGCAAAAAGGATGACTCAGGAGTAAGGCCAAGAGATGATTGGACCCTCCCATAAGACTTAAAAGAGCAACAACAGCTCTTGGGTTCTTCATAGAAAAGCAACGTTGCTACTGTAATGTATCTTTAAGGGTTTTGGAGGGAAAATAGAGCGGGAAATAGCACGTTGCTAATTGGCTGATAGCCTCCAGCTGAACTGTATATAAGGAGGGGTTTTTACCGTTTGCGGTTGCTGGGTTCACCATATAGTAAAGAGCTGTTGTTACTCATCTGGTCTCCTGCCTCGTTATTGCCCGAATCTAACACTGGCGACGAGGGTGGGATCTCGAGGCAAAAGAGCACCAGGAACGAACCCAGCAAAATAAGGGCGGTTAGCAACGATGTCCAGCTATACACCGCCAGCGCCATTCGACCCAGCTAAAGAAAAATGGGGGTCATACATGGCTCGCTTCGAGTGTTTCCTCGAAGCCAACGAGCTCCAAGGAGTCTCGGACAACAGGAAACGGGCGTACTTCCTGAGTCACTGCGGTCCCGAGGTTTTCGACACCGCGGAATTGCTTTCTGAGCCAACGCCGGTACAGGCGGTACCGTGGCAAACTCTGCAGACCGTTTTGAAAGCCCACTATGCACCAACGCCTTCCAAGTTCGTTCAATGGTTCGAATTAAGGCAGCGCATGCAGCAAGAGGGCGAGTCCATCAGTGTGTACATGGCAGCACTGAGGAAAGCCGCGAACCATTGTGAGTACCGAGACTTGGAAGACGCGTTGCTCGACCAACTAATTTGCGGGGTCAGGGACATCCGTTTGCGATGGTGGCTGCTGTCCAGAAGCAACCTAACGCTTGCAATCGCCCTGGACGAGGCAAGGGCTCACGAGATGTCTACCCAAGCGGCAGAAACACTACAAAAGCCGGTCGCTCCAGGGGCGGCAGCGAAAACAACCCCGGTCCACAACGAGGAAGTCCAGGCCGAGTCGGAAGAGGAGGAAGAGGAAGAAGTCTTCCACACCGGGAGGCCGGAGAGGGAAGACCGGGGCGAATGCGCAAGTTGCGGGGGCCAACACCAACAGCAACATTGCAAATTTAGGGATGCCACGTGTCGGCGTTGTGAAAAAAAAGGGCACATCGCAAAAGCCTGCCGAGCGCCCCAACCTTCCCGCCAAAAATTCAAACCGACCAATCAAAGCGCAGGAACTGTGAAACGGCCCGGGATTGGTCAAGGGAAAAAAGGCGCGAAGTTGAATCAGACCGCCGTGAGAGTGGGCCAGGCATCAACACGCCTAGAAAAAAAAATCTTTGTTAAAACACTCATCGAAGGAGTGCCGTGCCGAATGGAAGTGGACACGGGATCTTCAATTACGATCATGTCCTGGAGCAACTTAGAGAAAAACTTGCCGGCTATCGCGAAACACAAACTGCGGCCACAGAAGCTACGAGTGCAGGACTATCAAGGGAACAGGATCCCTGTTCGAGGGGCGACGACCGTCCATGTCAAGTATGGAAAGTTCGAAAAAACTCTGCCCATAACCATCGTCGATGGGACCCTGCCGAGTTTGTTGGGACTAGACTGGTTCCGGGCATTGGGCATGGGAGTGACCGGAGTCTTCCGAAATGAAGTCGACCTCAAGGACGAACTCATGAAGGAGTTCGAGGACGTTTTCAAAGACTGCCTGGGCAAGTACAAGGGGACCCCTATCTCCTTCAATCTAGACCCTCAAGTTGCCCCTATCCGTTTAAAGGCTAGGAGGGTTCCCTTCGCCCTGAAGCCCAAGATTGACCGGGAACTGGACAAACTAGTAAGCCAGGGGATACTAGTGCCAGTCGATCATGCGAAGTGGGAGACGCCAATAGTCACCCCAGTGAAACCAGACGGGTCAGTCAGGATTTGCGCCGATTACAAGGCAACGCTAAACAAAGCTTTGCAAAAAAGCGCTTACCCCGTCCCTGTGGTACAACACTTGCTACACTCGTTAGGGCAGGGGCAGGTTTTTGCTAAACTAGATTTGGCCCAAGCCTATCAGCAGTTACCCGTAGATAGCAGCACGGCCGAAGCTCAAACAATCGTAACGCACAGGGATGCTTTCAAATGCACCAGGTTACAATTTGGGGTCAGTGTGGCACCAGGGTTATTTCAAAATTTAATGGAGCGGCTTCTGCAAGGGCTCCCCGGGGTGGTACCGTACTTTGATGACGTACTGGTATCCGCCGACAATATGGAAGAACTTGGGGTGCGACTGAGAAAAGTTTTAAGTATTTTCCGGTCCGCCGGTTTAAAAGTCAAATTAAACAAGTGCCAGATCGGGGTAGGATCCGTAGAATTCCTGGGCTACGGATAGACAGGAGGATCCACCCACTGAGAGCAAGGTTAGGGCAATCAGAAAGGCCCCAGCACCCCAAAACAAAACAGAGTTGCAGGCGTTTTGGGTCTGGTAAATTTTACGCGGTCTTTTTAAAAAACAAGGCTACCATAGCCGAGCCGCTACACAAATTACTAGGAAAAATGCTGCATGGTCTTGGGGAAAGGCGGAAGCTAGAGCATTCGAAGCAATAAAAAACCTCCTGTCTAGCGATAGCCTATTGATACAATACAATAGCACTCTACCATTGGTGCTAGTTTGTGATGCATCCCCTACGGGTGGGGCTGTGCTCAGCCACAGGCTGCCAAATGGCACAGAAGCCCCTATAGCGTTTACTCCCGAACAATGTCCTCAGCTGAAAGGAACTATAGTCAGTTGGATAGGAAGCCTTGGCCATAGTCAAGTAAAGAAGTTCCATGAATATGTTTTCGGTCGCGACTTCGAAATCGTCACAGACCATAGACCCTTACTAGGGTTGCTGGCGGGCGACCGCCCAACGCCCGTGGCACTTTCGCCCAGATTGACCCGATGGACTATCTTTCTGGCTGCATATTCGTACAAACTGCTACATCGGCCAGGAAAGGAGTTAGGGCATGCAGACGCCTTGAGCAGATGCCCTTTACCAGCGACTATCGAAGACCCCACTCCGGGCACACCCGTCTTGTTAATTGACTCTTTGGACTCTGGTCCAGTCACTTCCAAGGAGGTGGCTCGGGCTTCTTACAAGGACATTACATTAAGGACTGTAATGGGTTGGGTGCAAAGAGGATGGCCCGCTGCGCCGGGTGAGCGTTTTAGGGAATTTGTAAAAAAGCGCGGGGAATTGTCGGTGCAAGGGGGGTGTCTGCTCTGGGGGGATAGAGTGGTGGTCCCAGAGAAATTGCGGAAAAAAGTTCTGGAACTTCTGCACGAAGGCCATCCTGGGATCGTGAGAATGAAGGGTTTAGCCAGGAGCTATGTGTGGTGGCCCTTGATGGACATGGAGATTAGCGATAGGGTTGGGAAATGCCAAGCATGCCAGGAATCCAGACCACTACCACCAACGGCCCCAATCCGAGTGGGAGAAACCCCAGGGCCCATGGTCCCGAATCCATATCGACTTTGCCGGCCCTTCCACGGCCAAACATTCTTAGTGGTGGTAGACGATTTTCCAAATGGCTGGAAATCATTCTAATGAAATCCATGACCGCAGAGGCTGTAATTTCAGTCCTGCGGCACCTTTTGTAACACACGGGTTACCAGACACACTCGTTTCAGACAACGGGCCACAGTTCACGGCGACCCTTTTGAGGGTACTTGGCGGAGGAGGGCATCCGACATGTCCTCTCGGCGCCTTTCCACCCTGCGACGAACGGCCTTGCAGGCGTTTCGTCCGGAGCGCAAAAGAGGCATTGTCCAGAATCAGACCCGGGATTGGCAATTAAAATTGACACCTTCTTAGCGGTACAACACAGAACCCCTTGTGTAGCGACTGGCGCAGCCCAGCAGAGCTACTGATGGGGAGAAAGCTTAGATGCCCGTTAGACCGGTTAAACCCGAACTACACACCAGGCGGGTACAAAACAACACCGGGCAAAACAAGAGAATTGACAGTAGGGAGTTCCGTATGGGCACACAATTATGGTGAAGGCCCAAACTGGCAAAGGAACAATCCTAGAAACAACCGGGCCCAAATCATATCTCGTAGAAATAGAGGATGGCGGGTTTGGAAACGCCACATAGACCAGTTAAGAAAAGAATAGCCACCAGTCTAGAAACAGACGAAACAGGCCCTGACTATCCAATGATTGAATCCACAGCTAACTCAATCCGAGCAAACCGCAGGACTTATCTGAGTTCCAGCGACACCAACCGGTCCCTCCGAAGGAAAGCAGGAACGACTCTGCAAGTAATCCAAGGCCGGATGGCCTGGAGGAGGAGCTGAGAGGAACGAACAGTCCCTCCGGCCAGCTCGACTCACTCCCAGAAAATGAACTGCGCAGGTCCGAAGAGTTAGGAGGCGCCCTGCGTACGTGACTACGTTGAAAAATAATTATTCATTTTATGTAAATAGGGGTAAAAAGTTTTCTGGGAGGGGAGGAGTGTAATGTATCTTTAAGGGTTTTGGAGGGAAAATAGAGCGGGAAATAGCACGTTGCTAATTGGCTGATAGCCTCCAGCTGAACTGTATATAAGGAGGGGTTTTTACCGTTTGCGGTTGCTGGGTTCACCATATAGTAAAGAGCTGTTGTTACTCATCTGGTCTCCTGCCTCGTTATTGCCCGAATCTAACAGCTACAATTGTTTCTTGTTGGTGTTTCCTGTTTCTGAACTTCATGGGGTTCTTGCCAAGAAAAGCCTTTGGTAGGGTGCCAAAGAAGACAAAGGTTTGTGATAAGGCTGAAGGTCTTTGTTTTGGACTTAATTTGGACTATGCTGAGAATGAAGTAATTGTCCTAACAATATTAGCTGTTCTAATAAGATATGTTTGTTTAGGACTGATTGTGTCTGGTAATAATTACTTGGGCCTAGGTCACAATACATACAAGGGGAAAGTAGAAACCAGGACACAGAGAGTTAAGACATTTGTTAGACAAGAAAGTGTCTCTTGCTATGGCCAATATTGATAAAACTGTTGCATAGTATTCCAGAAACCAGGTCTCTCCTATCTGTCTGCCATTTCTCTCCATTTCTCTCCAGTCTCCTATATAGCTAAGGGGAGGCGAACACCAGCCCAGCCATAGAAATGAACCTTCACTTTTACCAACCCTCTGTAGGTCTCTTGTGAGAGGTAAGGAAATTATTAATTAATTAATCTCAGCAGCAGCAGTTCTTACGAGCGAGGACATGACTGGGTCTGTTTAGAGCAACATTGCCTTTATTTACACAATTAAGTATATTCCTGGAACAAGGGCAAACAGTTCCAGAAGAGCAGCAGAAACTGGAGCAAACTGGTGAAATTCAGCAGGTTCTGACAGGTTCTGGAGAACTGGTAGAGGAAATTTTGAGCAGTTCAGAGAAGCGGCAAATACCACCTCTGGCTGGCCTCAGAGTGGGGTGGGAATGGATATTTTGCAATATCCTTCCCCCAGGAGTGGAGTGGAAATGGAGATTTTGCAGTATCCTTCCCCTGCCATGCCCACTAAGCCACACCACGCCCACAGAACCGGTAGTAAAAAAATTTGGATTTCACCACTGCACTGGAGTGATTAATTTACCTTCAGCAGATTTGTCCATCTGGATTTAATTGAAATGATAAAAATACCTTATTCAGTTGAGATGCAAGGTCTACCCTTTGGATAAATGCATGCAACATCACCATGGCATATACCGAAGGAGCTTTCATTGCAACAGCATGCTATTTCCTGTGGCATTTGTTCTCTTCTAACATCCCCCCTCTCAATGCCTCTCACTTGAGACTTCTTTTGGCAACTCCATTGGCTTGTCCATCCTGAAATAGCAATTTCTAAATAATAATAATAATAATAATAATAATAATAATAATAATAATAATAATAATAATAATAATAATAATAAGAAGAAGAAGAAGAAGAAGAAGAAGAAGAAGAAGAAGAAGAAGAAGAAGAAGAAGAAGAAGAAGAAGAAGAAGAAGAAGAAGAAGAAGAAGAAGAAGAAGAAGAAGAAGAAGAAGAAGAAAATTTAACAATGATGGCTGGCTGTTTATTTATTTATTAGTTATAAATGCTGCCCATCTCACTATCCAAATGATTCCTGACAGCTTGCAACACTACAAAAACAAAAATATAAAAACACTCAAAACATTCAAATTGACAGGGATATATTGTTAAATATTATACTATTAATATATATTATATTATACTATATATATTATACTATTAATTTTCTCATCGTTCCCATTACCCATCTCCTTCCACTTATGACTGTATGACTATAACTTTGTTGCTTGTATCCTTATGATTTATATTGATATTGATTGGTTCCTGATTGCTTATTTGTAGCCTATGACTATCATTAAGGGTTGTATCATTAAGTGTAAAATTTGTACACTATGACTATCATTAAGTGTTGTACCTTGATGAAGGTATCTTTTCTTTTATGTATACTGAGAGCATATGCACCAAGACAAATTCCTTGTGTGTCCAATCACACTTGGCCAATAAAAAATTCTATTCTATTCTATTCTATTCTATTCTATTCTATTCTATTCTATTCTATTCTATTCTATTCTATATTGGTCAGTCCATCAAAGCCAGCAGAAGCAGTCAGATAAAGACCATTCTCTGGACTGATGTGTATTTATGTGTTTATGTATGCATCTAAATTTGTATAATCAGAAACAGAGAATACTGGATTTGATACTGTATGCATTATGAAGGATTTCTGTCATCCAGAGCTCAGAGTTATTTTGGAAAAAGAGATGATGGGGCTTTGGCTCTAGATCTTCCTGGATCTGTGTTGCTTCCATGTGTTCTTGTTTCACGGTCACCACTGGGTGGCTGAGCTGCTTTAGGATTCTGTAACTATGGTGATATGTGCAAAATCACTTCTCTTCTCTTCTTTAGCATCCAACCGTAGGGTTCTTAGCATTTGGCCAAGATTGGGGCAAACTCTCTTCCCATTTGCTAGTAATTGTTCATTTTCACACTTTGCAGTGGTTGTTTGAGAGAAAAAGAAGTATTAGGGTTAAAGAGGTTTTCTTGCAGTGAAGATTTGATTTTTTTTTAATATGAAAAATTATTGTTATTCAGATTTGGGAGGGGGGGGCAAATGGTCAGACAAATGCACCTGCTGAAAACATGAATGGAGTTGAGTTCTAGCTGATCATTTTCCTACCCATTTGCATAGGAGAGGCAGGATTTTTATTACTCCAGGAACTGTAGCAATTCAGGGCTTGAAACGAAGGTTGGCATTCCAAACTGCAGTGAAACCAGTGCACTTCTCTCTTAAGAGTCTCTCGTATTGGTCAGACGGAAAGATATTGATTCTCTGTCCTCAACCTTTTGAGGTTGGCAGAAATGGAGAGAAGTGCAGGGCTGGCTTCAAAGAAACTTAAAGGAACTAGGAAGCTGTTGTGCCTCGTCCTTCCTCCTCTCCTCAGCCGGGCCCCTCCCGTCTACACCCGGGCCTGTTATCAGACTCCGAGTCTGATAATGAAGATGAACGGCCTGTCGTGCCTCCAGCCCCTGGCCCT
This sequence comes from Ahaetulla prasina, assembly GCF_028640845.1. Classification (NCBI taxonomy): domain Eukaryota; kingdom Metazoa; phylum Chordata; class Lepidosauria; order Squamata; family Colubridae; genus Ahaetulla; species Ahaetulla prasina. The sequence goes on along the minus strand of NC_080541.1, from coordinate 151,835,168 downwards.
GGCCCCATGCCCGGAGAGGATTCCAGGAATGAACAAATAAACTTGATAAACCTCACTCCTACAGCGTGTGAGCAGGAAGCCAGCCACGTGCTGGAATTACTGACAGCAGATCCAGCTGAAGAGAATTCAAAGTGGGAGGATCCTCGCTTCCAAAGATCTGAGAGATGACGCCAGCAAAAGGAAGGGAGGGGCAGGCCTGGATAAATGCTGAGTCATGGAGCCACACCCCACAGCCTATATAAGAACCTGCTTTTGGCATTCCAACCTTGAGTCAAGCAAAGTCTCATCTAGTTTGCTGCTATCGCTGAAGTCACAACTTGGACTCCTGCCTGCCCTGAGAAACCTCGAAGGAATTTGACAAGCTGCAGAGGCTTCGTTACCACGCTTAATATGGACTTCCTAGACCCGGTCGTCGGAGGGGGAGGGGGACACGACAGAAGCAACTATGAAGGCAGTATAGAAGTCCTTAAATTAATAGTCAATACATTACCATTAATACTACTTTGGTCTAGTAGTTAGGGCACCAGGAGAAACCAGGAGCCTGTGAGTTCTGGTTCCACCCTAGTCATGAAAGCCTGCTGGATGGCTTTTGGGTCAGTCACCCTTGGCCCACAATGTCAGGCTTGGGCAACAAAGCGAGTTGGTCAATTCCTATTGTAACTACTGGATCAACACTTGATCTGGAAAAAAAAGTGAATCCTGCACTTATGGGAAAATGCTATAGGAAAAAAACCACTGCCATTATTACAGGAAAAACACACCCACATTTTTCATCCTAACTACGTTCCCTATGGGGCAAACAATGGTCCAAAAAGCATGTCATAGTGGCTCTTTTCAATCCTATCATAATCAAGGCCCTGCTTCCTTCTACGTGGTAGGCGTAGCCAGCAACACTTACTGGCTAGATTAAAAATATAAAAGCAAACCCTTAGTGATGCTACACAGTGGTTGCATTAGAAAGAAATAATTAGAAGCCTGGCGTCAATTTTGTAAAATAATTAGTGCTTTCTTAGCACAGCTTCCCAAAGCTTGTGAGACCAGTTTATACACAAACCTTGGTAAGGTTATTTTGATGGAAACCTTACATCACCAAGAAACTGTTAGTGGCTGATCAGGATCTTGGCAGGCACTACATAACTTCCTGGCAGGGGTACTGATTGGGTTTCATTAATAAGTACAAAAAGCTGCTTCTTGATGTACTTCATCTCAGCATGTGTATCTGTAATAAACAAGAAATTTACCAATGCAAAATAGAATTAAAAAAGCAGGGGTGAAATGCTCCCACCTCGGACCAGTTCGCCCGATCCGGTAGCGATGGTGGCGGGTGGTTTGGTAGCAAAAATCCCTGCCCCCCCCATGCCCAGCTGAGCCGCGCGATCATCAGAGGTGTTTTTTAAACTTTTAAAAGCATTTTTTCTTCAGCCGCAGAAGAGCCGCAGAAGAGGTTGTAGAAAAAATGCTTTTAAAAGGCTCCTCTGACGATCCCAGCTGAGTTTCCTGATTGTCAGAAGCTTTTAAAAAAATTTCGGCCAAAGAGGTTGTAAAAAAAATGCTTTTAAAAGACTCCTCTGACGATCCCAGCTGAGTTGCCTGATCGTCAGAGGCTTTTCTTTTCTTTTAAAGGCAAAAAAAATGATTTTAAGAGAAAAGAAAAGCCTCTGACGATCAGGCAACTCAGCTGGGATCATCAGAGGAGCCTTTTAAAAGCATTTTTTCTACAACCTCTTCAGCCAAAGAGGTTGTAAAAAAATCCTTTTAGAAGCCTCTGACAATCAGGCAATTCAGCTGGGATCGCCAGAGCCTAACCTCTTCGGCCAAAGAGGTTTAAAAAAAAATCCTTTTAAAACCCCCCTCTGACGATCCCGGCTGAGTTGCCTGATCGCCAGAGGCTTTTCTTTTCTTTTAAAGGCAAAAAAAATGATTTTAAGAGAAAAGAAAAGCCTCTGACGATCAGGCAACTCAGCTGGGATCATCAGAGGAGCCTTTTAAAAGCATTTTTTCTACAACCTCTTCAGCCAAAGAGGTTGTAAAAAAATCCTTTTAGAAGCCTCTGACAATCAGGCAATTCAGCTGGGATCGCCAGAGCCTAACCTCTTCGGCCAAAGAGGTTGTAGAAAAAATGCTTTTAAAAGTTAAAAAAAAATTGGCCACACCCACCCAGTCACATTAACCCTCCCCCACCAAGCCACACCCACAGAACCATTAGTAACAAATTTTACATTTCACCACTAGGATAAAGCCTGTTTAGGTCCAATTTAATGGGCTACCTAATGAAAAGGAAGGACTCACTGGAGAAGAGCCTTATGCTGGTATCGATTGAGGGCAAAAGAAGAAGGGGACGACAAAGAATGAGGTGGCTGGATAGTCACTGAAGCAGTCAACGTGAGCTTAAATGGACTCCGGGGGATGAAACATTGTCCATGGGGTCGCAATGGGTCAGACACAACTTCACAACTAACAACAACAAGGTTCAATCTAATCTATCCTTAAATTGAATAATACTTGCGCAGTTTTAAAAAAATGTAATTTTAGTAGAAGCAGGATTAGCTGTAAATGATAAACATTAATAACACTACTGTTTATCATTTACACTAGTGACACAAAAAGAAAAGAAAAAAGAAAACTAGTCTCTTGGGAAGTACAACCCCTCCCAACCTATAAATCAGAGTAAGATGATAGGAGCAACATAGTGAGAATCAATGCTTATTATACCCAGCCTTGACTATGTCACCATATCTTTATTGGGATTTGCAATATTGGTTTTTTTAGTATTTATTTACTTTTTGCAGTTTTTACTTTTTTAATCAATGTACAATGGCCAGAGACACAAACTATGATTTGGGCTACCTTATACATTATTTAAATAATTGAAAATAAGTAATAAAAATGCTATCAGAACCCCGTTCAGTCTTCCCTTCTCAAGCAAATCAGGGCCAGTTGTCTTGATCTGTTTTCATAAGACTTAGTTCCTAATCGACTGATCGTCCTCATTACTTTTCTCTCATCCATTTTTCAGTCTCTCTGAATCTTTCTTAAAGTGTAGTGGTATGAACTGAACACAAGATTTGAGGTGGGGTCTGTCTGACCAAAGTAGAATACAGAAGAATTATAATTGCTATGATTAGTAAACATATTTGTGTCAATTCAGTCTAAAAAAGCATTTGTGTGTGAGGGGGGTTTCAACCATATCACACTGCAAATTCCTACTCATTTTGTATCAATTACTATTTTAAGATTCTTTTTCGCAACTAATAACTAATATTACCAGGCTGATAATCCTCACATTTACCGTAGCTATTTCCTTTTTTAATAATAATTTTATTAAACATTACAATTAAAAGGATAAAAGCTAAAAATAAGAAGAATAAAATTTTTTAAAAGGACAGAAAATAAGGAAAAATAGAAAAGAAAGAAAAATTAAAATATAGTAAAGGAAAAAAAACCCTCAATATAACTTTCATCAGAACAAGTGTAAACTATTTTGGTAATTTGTTACCTTCTCTAAAAAAATAAAACGAATAATCTCTTTTTCCCATATACTATCTCTTAAGTATAAACAAATCCTTAAAGCCTTTTTATTCTATTCAGTCCCAGTTGGCAACAGTCCAGTAAGGGTTAATATAACATAATATATAAATAAACTTTGTAGTCCCTCCTTTGTTAAAAGTTTTTTTAAAAAGTCTTTAATTCTTTTAAATAATGGGCTACAACTTGATCTCTTTTCATTTTTTTCTTTAAATTATCCAAATATTAATTTATTATTTGGATATTTCTTTTAACTATTAAGACATCAGCTAGTTTGATTTGTGTATCCAGTGTAGCAATGGTGGAATTCAACATTTTTTACTACTAGTTCTCTGGGCGTGGCTTGATGGGTGTGGTGTGGCTTGGTGGGCGTGGCATGGGAACGATACTGCAAAATCTCCATTCCCACCCCACTCCAGGGGAAGGATACTGCAAAATCTCCATTCTCACCCCACTCTGGGGCCAGCCAGAGGTAGTATTTGCGCAGTTCTCCAAACTACTCAAAATTACTGCTACCGGTTCTCCAGAACCTGTCAGAACCTGCTGAATAGCACCCCTGCCGTGTAGCGTCTTTTTCTATTTCATTCTTGTAGCTGTATCATTTTTAAATCCACTTTCAAATCAGTCTTGTCTGCTAAAAATTATTTATCTTATATAACATCTTTTAAACACAGTCTATCTATAATGGCAGATACTCTGTAGTTAACTTCTGGATCCATAATTCACAAATCACCTTCAATATGTCCAACGTTAAAGTATTTTGCTTCACTCTGTATGAGTAAGTCAAATGTGATGTGTTCTACTCTTTTAATTGCAATCTTTAGTTCTTTCTGGTTCCCTCTAGTGTCCAAACTTTAAAGCCCCAATCAAACATTATTTTTTTAAAAAGAATTTAAAACAACAGCTGTTTCCCATGGGAAGGGTTATTATAATTAATTTTAAAATGTGATTTCAAATACATCTGGACTTTTAGTCCATTAGAAACTTTCCAAAGTCAACATTCTAAATCATCCTTTTGCTGTATATTCCAAAAAATGTTTATTAGTTATACATAACATCCAAAAAGGATCAACTGTATGCAGGCAATATGATAATTAAAGTCTTTCTATTTCTATTTGCATTTTAATAGTAATCGTGGAAGGACTTCAATTTAGGGATGAGGAATATCTTGCTTTCTATAAGCCAGTTGCTATCATACTTGATAACTGATTATGATGGCTGGTGCTTATGGAACCCAGCAGCATCTATACAATCATAGGATCTGTCTTGATTAATGAACCAACTGTTCAGTATGTATTCTTAGACTGGTGGAAATAAAAAGCAAAACTCCAAAGAGAAATTAAATGTATACTTTTATACCAGCAGCAATATATTGGAGGCATATCTCTTAAAATGTCAAGAGATGAGAAGTTGGTGGAACCAGCTGAATTGTTATCACATTCTAATTGTTGGTTGCCTGTATAACAGAGTGAGAGATCTTGGTCTATATACCAAATGAATTTCCCATTGGGATCCCCATATCAAAACAGCCTACCTTAGGTGCAGCCAGAATCTGAAAATAACTTTTAACACAGCACACTACTTAAGTAAAATGGTTTGGTTCAGATTCACATATGTGAGACTGATTGGAGTAGATTGTAGGAGTGACATCGAAATATTATTTTATCATATTTTATTTAGCTCTATATTAAATTATTGTATTTTATTCCAATTTCATTTTAAACTGTATTTTATTCCAATTTCATTTTAAATCGTTTTTAATCAGATTTTAGTAATAATTTGTGTCTGGAACTCTGCACTTTGATATGGCCCAAGGGCTAATCAATAAAGTAAACTCATATTAATTGTTAGGGTATCAAAACCTGTCTGTGCCAGTTGGGCCCCAAGGGAGGGTTCTCAGAGCTGGAGGTGGCTGATGGGCTAAGAAGACCTCATCCCCATCCCATCCATCTCTTGGATCTGGTTTCAGTATAATTTTATAATCAATGAAGTTATTACTTATTTTATAACTTGCAAACTGCCCAAGGTCACCTAATAGGGGAAATGGACACCATAACATTTAATAAATAAATAAATAGAACACTTTTCAGGGAATTCACAAGTTCAGCATTGGGACAAGGATAGAGAAACACACAAGCTGATTAATTCCCAGATCTTTAGAGACTCATTCTCTAAACTTTTTTTAATTTATTTATTTGTCACAACAGTATACACAAGTATAAGCATGAAATAACTATACGATATAGAAGCATAAATATAATCATAAGTATGTAATAACTATATGAAATTGGATACAATCAAAGGGAACTTTAGGACAGGAACGGTAGGCACATTGGCGCTCTTATGCACACCCCGTACAGACCTCTTAGGAATGGGGAGAGGTCAATAGTAGATAGTTTTTGGTTAAAGCTTTGGGGATTTTGGGAAGAGACCACAGAGTCTGGTAGAGCATTCCAGGCATTAACAACTCTGTTACTGAAGTCATATTTTCTGCAATCAAGATTGGACCGGTTCACATTAAGCTTAAATCTATTGTGTGCTCATGTATTGTTGTGATTGAAGCTGCAGCAGTCTTCAACAGGAAGGATGTTGTAACAGATGATTCTATGGGTTAAACTCAGGTCATGTCGAAGGCGGTGTAGTTCTAAATTTTCTAAACCCAGGATTTCAAGTCTGGTGGCATAAGGTCTTTTGTTGTATTCAGAGGAGTGGAGAACTCTTGTAAAATATTTCTGGACACATTCAATTGTATTGATGTCAGAAATGTGGTATGGGTTCCAGACTGGCGAGCTGTATTGGTCTAGCAAATGTTTTATATGCTCTGGTTAGTAGTGTAGTGTTTCTGGAGAAGAAGCTACGCAAGATTAGGTTTACAACTCTTAAAGCCTTTTTTGCGATGTATTTGCAGTGGGCTTTGGCACTTAGATCATTTGATATGAAAACTCCATGGTCTTTAATGGGGTGAGGGTCATCTACAAGGTAATGTCCATCGAGCTTGTATTTAGTGTTCAGATTCTTTTTTCCAATGTGTAAGACAGAGCATTTGCTGGTTGAGATTTGGAGTTGCCAAATCTTAACTTATTATTAATCTTAACTTATTATAGAGAGAATTATACAAACTTATAATAATAAAAAAATTATTATTAAAGTTGATTATTCAAATGTACATCAAACTACCATTATTGCAGAAATGGAGCAAAAAATATAAGTCAAAGAAATTAAATCCATTATTTAAGAAAAAATATAACTAAATCAGCATCATTCCTCTCCATAGTTGTCTATTCCTGTAAACTAATCTTGGTTCCATCATATCCATATACTGCTCCATACCCGTAACTCTTCTCCTTTAAACTTCTCACGTCTCTTTTTGAGGATATTCCATCCTGTCTTTCTCAGCTTTCTCTTTTTTGATATATTCATTCTTCCTTCATATAGTCATTTCACTTCACAATGATGAACAGTTGAAGGAGAATGGAGAAATAAATTCTAACTTTATTAGGGAACAGTGTAATGCTGGGAGCAGCTCTTTATATCTAAAGTAGCCTTAATTATCTACACATGGTATGGAGAATATCTAAGATGGCTTCAGCAAATGGAATATCTAATGAATTTTATTCCAAGAGTTCTTAAGGGAATAAAAATTTGGAGTAGTTCCACAGAAAACTTTTCTCCTGCAATTACATTGCCTTATTCCAGTGATTCTCAAACTTTTCTTCACCATGGACCCCCTTAAAATACCTTTTATGGCCGTAGACCATGGCCACAGACCACCAAGACTTAATTCAAGATTTAAATCATAACCTTTTTTCCAGCCATTGCGGGCACCCTGTGATGACGTTCCGCCAGATGTCCGCAGACCACAGGTTGAGAACCACTGACTTATTCAATGAATGTGATTGGCAGTCCAGATAATGTCATTTCCACTTGCATCTGCAGCAAGCTCTACAAAGTTAACACTGATAAACAAGATGGAACCCTAAATATACAGTTGCACATTTATTTCCCCTTCTCTTTGGAACTTCCTTTTGCCATATATTGCAGACAATTTTTCTTAATTCCATATCATTGAAGGAGGAGAATGGGGCCTTTCCCAGACTCAAATTATCCTTGAATTTGTGTTATTTATATACCAGTTGTTTCCTGCTGGGAGGTTCATTTGCTGCAAAGGTTTTGCTTTTTCTACTCAGGACTGTAACTTCAAAGACGGAGCATTCTATCTGAATTACTAGGAGACACACCAGTCCTCTATGCGGCTTTAATTTAGTTCTCATTTCCTTTAATTCCTTATTATATAAGTTCCCTGAATGGGATGGCTAACTTTATCTCTGCCAATTTCTATTATGGCGAGGAGTCTTTAGTGGCCACATTGTTGTGTCATCAAATTATGGTATGTTCATGAGTTTGCATTACTTTCAACATGAAAAGACTCTTGCTATTATTCTATTCAAGAGTGCTTCTTGAACAACAAAAAAAGAGGGTGGGGATTAATAGCAGATCCTTATGAATTCTTCTAGTGTTGACACCCAAGTCCATAAATTACTACAATCATTTAACAAAATTCACATTTCATGTTCTATACGTGCTCTGCATTTTGTGCGATGCAAGGAAGACAAAAGAAAAAATTTTAATAGAGAGAAAAGTAATTATGAATACATGAAATCACATCAAAAAGTATGAAGGACTAATCATCCACACGTTTATTTTATTTATTTATTTATTTATTTATTTATTTATTTATTTAGTTAGTTAGTCACAATAATATATGTAAGTATCATACAAAAAGATTATATAGTATATAAACATATATATGAGTAAATATTAGGAGGTATAAGCATATATATATATATATATATATATATATATAGAAAGAAGAAAAGAAAAACAATATGTAGTTGCAGTGGGCTTTGGCACTTAGATCATTTGACATGAAAACTCCAAGGTCTTTAACGGGATGGGGGTCATCTGTAAGGTAATGTCCATCAAGTATGTACTTAGTGTTTGGGTTCTTTTTTCCTATATGTAAGACTGAGCATTTGCTGGTTGAGATTTGGAGTTGCCAAGTTTTAGACCAAGCGGTTAGATGATCACGGTCTTTTTGAATAATAGATGTATTGTTTGTGGTGTTAAATAGTTTGACATTGTCAGCAAAGAGAACACAATTACTTGAGATATGGTCACAAAGATCATGAATGTATAGTATGAAGAGTGTTGGTCCAAGTACGCTGCCTTGAAGAACGCCACTCTTGACAGGAACAGGATTTGATAAAGCATTGCCAATTTTGACCACTTGTTGTCTGTTAGACAGAAAAGCAGATATCCATTTGTGAAGGGGTCCTGAAATGCCATAGGATTTTAGTTTTAGGTGAAGTTTATCGTGTACTACTGAGTCAAAAGCTTTGCAGAAGTCTATGTAGATTGCATCTATTGTTTTGCCTTGATCAAGATTTGTAGTCCATATGTTTTTACAGTGGAGAAGTTGTAAGTTGCATGATAATTTTTTCCTGAAGCCAAATTGTTTATTGGAGAGTAGGTTGTTAGTTTCTAAGTGTGAGGTAATGGATTGGTTGATGATTGATTCCATGACTTTGCAGGTGACGCAGCACAGAGAGATTGGTCTGTAATTTTCGACTAAGCTGGGGTCTCCTTTTTTGAAGATAGGGATGACTGTGGCTAGTGACCAAAGTTTGGGAAGGGAACTGGTAGTGAAAGCTTTATCAAAGATTATGCTTAGGGGTTCTGCAATATTAGTGGAAACTTTTTTTAAGAAGTATGCACATAGATAGATGCAATGGATGTGGAATTCTAAATACAGATAACAGGAGTAATTTGGAGAGCAGCAAATACTGCTTACTACAGCAGGCAAAATGTACAGTATACATATCAGGATTGGGGGGATACAAACATCTTAATACCAATCTGACTGCATTTAACTAAGGCTTAGACAATCGCATGAACTACTTTTATCGAACCATCCTGGAGACTGAACTAAGTAACAGCTGATTTATGTTATCTATGTTTCTAAACGCACAATCATCTCTTGGTTCTCATGGCTTATTCCTAATATCTGCAAAACCTGGAAGGAACTATCTGACCTATTCCACAATTAGTATTCTGAGAAATAGAGCATTAAGTATTTTCTTTTTCTTATCCTGTTTTTATTGCCCCTTTTGATTTATTCCTATTTTCCAACTTTGAACAGGTTGTCGTTGACTTACAATAGTTCATTTAGTGACTGTTCGAAGTTAGGACACTGAAAAAAGTGACTCATCATCTGTTTTCACACTTAGACCATTGCAGGATCCCCATGATCACATGATCAAAATTCAGGTGCTTGGCAATTGATTCATATTTATGATAGTTACAGTGTCCCGGCGTCATGTGATCCCCTTCTGACAAGCAAAGTCAATGGGAAAGCCAGATTCACTTAACAACTGCAGTGATTTACTTAACAACTATGGCAAGAAAGATCATAACATGGGGCAAAACTCAACACCAAATGTTTCACTTGGCAACAGAAATTCTGGGCTCAATTGTAGTTGTAAGGTCAAGGACTACCTTTATACTATTAGATTAAAAAGTTGTTGAGAATTTAAAAATAATTTCACTAGTCTGACACATTTTGATCAGTCCAAAGATTATTATCAAATTATGCACATTGGCTCTATTTCTCTCATGTCAATCATTATACATTCTTTAAAGAGGAATCAATGAGTAAGAGCCTTGCACAAGTAGACAGTGACCTAGGGCACAAAAGCTTGAAGGTGTGGGGCACCAACACCACCTCTTCTTCAGGAGCATTCTAAAGCAGCAGATGTCTATGGAGATTCTCAGTCATCCAGGTCATGGTTGTCCCAAAGGCGCTTTTTCAGGAAGCAACTGGACTTTCTTGTTTTGTCTTTGAAGACATTTAGCTTCTCATCCAAGATGTTTCTTCAGCTCTAATTGGATGGTGGGGAATGGAAGGATTTATATTCCTTGTTGGTCATTTGCATCCTTTTAGAGAGTCTCTGAGGGACTTGGAGGCTTATCTGCGTCCTCAGGGTCACCTAAGTAGCACAAATGGGTGTGGAGCCTTTTTGGCTGCAGGATGTTTTCCTGCCATGTGTCCCTTCACTGCTGAAGAGAAGCACAGGCTGGTGGGGATGAGTCTGTGTTGTCTACATCTCAACCTGAATTGCAACTGGTTCCTATAGTCTGCAATTTTTCCTGGAAATCCCTTCATATTCCTATACCATTCAAACACTATGCACTTTGGGATAAACACCCTTCAAAGAAAAAAAATAAGAAAGTCCAGTTGCTTCCTGAAAAAGCACCTTTGGGATAAAACCGCAGATCTTAGCATCAGCAGGAGATGGTACCATCCATCCATGTGATCTAGGGATACCATATATCTTGAGCCAACATTGTTCCTAACACACAGCATTGGAAATGGAGAGAAAAAGATGACGGCGATGTATGGTTCCTATTCCCTAGTTTTATGATAATTGAAGAGGCCTTGTTAAGCCACATCTTAATTGTTATACTAAGCAGAGTTTTCCAATATCAGGCAATTATTATTTTATCTGCTAAAATTAAATAACAAGATTAAATAGATAATAAGCTTGGGGTTTGGTACTGTAAATAAATGCAGTAAGCCTAAGTCTGGGGAGCATTCAATTCTTTATTTAGCAATTATTCTTATCTCAGAAAAATTTAATCCCAGAAGGGTGAAGGTAGTCTTCAGATTACGGAGACAATTGGGACCAGAATTGCCATTGCTAAATGACAGGGTTGTAAAGCTTGATATCACATGACTGTGTCACTTAGCAACAGTAATTCCAGGGGTCCCAATTCCAGGGGTCCCAATTGCTGTCGTTAAGTGAAGACCACTCAGGTGACCATGACTTTCAACTTCCTGCCGGCTTGCTCATTGATTTGCTCGTGGAAAGCTGGCAGGGAACATTGGAAATCGTGACCACGACTGTGGCTCACTGCAGTACCATAATTGCGACCTGTGTACCAAGCACCAGCTTCACAATTCTACGACCTCAGGGGCACAGCAACTATTGGAATTCTGAGAACCAGTCATAAATCCCCCTCATTCAGCAGTATCCAAGTTTGACTGGTTGCTGAATAAATAGTTGTCACCCAAAGCTTTCTCACATGCATAGCTCTGTCACATGACAAATAGAAATGAAAAAAAATGAACTTTTCTTAAAACTTCTCTAACGTTTGTAAGCATAATGTGTGTGTGTGTGTGTGAAAGAGAGGGGGGGGCAGAGAGATAAGAGATAAGGTAATAAATAAAGATAATAAAGACATAAGAGATAAGAGAGAGATAAGGGCATAAGAGCACAATAGTGCCTACCATTCCTGTCCTATTGTTCCCTTCATTATATCAAATTAATATAGTTGATGCATATTTTTATATATATTTTTTTTCTTCAAGATACATTGTTTTATCTATGACAATTGTTTATGTATACTGTTGTGACAAAAAGAAATAATAATAATTTTAAAAAAAATCATTCTATGTATAATCTTCCACCGCAGTTCTTGCATTGAAACAAAAATGAATTCACCCAATTTCCATAATTTCTGCCAACATGTGTTCTGTATGGTGTTACCAAGATCCCAACCTTCCTTTAAACCATGGAACGGATCACCTATTTCTAATTGCAGTAATAACCTATACTTTTTTGAGATTTGGTTGATCTAATTAATAAAGTATTGAATTCTAGAAGTTGGAAGAATGCCATGTTGCTTGAAGCTCTATTGTACTATTTCTATTACCCCGAATAGATTTGAGTTTATACCAAAAGAATCAAAAATGCTAACTTATGACTTATGCATTGCTCTATCTCATCTTTATTGAAGAGTTCCTTATTACTATAAAAATCTTATAATATATAAAGATTATATTAATTCAAAAATTTAATTTTAGCTCAGCCACAATGTTTATCCTGGTTTATATGTATTATTAAAATAATTTTTAAAATATCCTTTATCAAAGCTATGTATTTATTCTTCCACACTTGAAACATCATTTTCATAAAACCATTTTTAAACTGTTTTATTCTAGAAAAATATTTGGCTGAAAAAAATTGATTTATAAAATTATTTGGCTCTAATGTACAATAGTCTAAATCTGGATCTATTGTACATGCAAAGGAAAAAATTCTACTTGCATTTACAATTTTGTGTGTAGCAGAATATGTACAAGCTTCAGAATGGTCTGGTAAAACTCAATGACTTCCTGATTCTATCATTCAACATGGTTGTCTCACCAAACTTTGACATACAATTTCTACACATTGTATAATCTAGACATTGCATTTCTCTAAAGTTGTTAAGTGAAGATGTTTATTGAATTGTAGAAAGAATTGAAGGAATAACATTTTCAAAGTCTTCATTTAGTTCTTGATACTTCCCAGATTTACCATAATTAAAACCACTAAAACCAAAAATAGCTTTATAAAACAATAACAATTATTTCATGAAAGGTACCAATCCTTTTCATTTATTGCATCATTATATTTATATCTGAAAGCAGTGCCTTTGAATTTCATAACACACAATTATTTTTAAATATCACTTATACTTAGTCTTTCTCAAAAATTATAATTAAGATAAAATTATAAAAGATAAAATAGAATGCATTCTGGCCTGTTGGTCTGAGCTCTGAGCTTGGCAATTTGGTTGCAAATGTTTCATCACCATTTGAGGAGGCATCGTCAGTGCACTTTGAATTGTCCTCGTCTGTCAGAGCACTAGCCTTTAAATACCTCTTTATCAGAGGTGGTATTCAGCTGGTTCGCACTGATCCACGTGAACCATTGGCAGAAATTTGGCCAAGGTTGCTGAACCGGTAGCGATGGCCGGCTGGCCATGCCCCCAAACTGGTCCCCCCGGTCACCACTCGCCCGCCCCTCCCACCATGTTCATTGCTACCATGTTCTTCACGCACACGCATCCCCTTGCAAGTCCAATGGGATGCGCATGCACGAAGAACATTGCAGCATCAGCAGCAGTTTTTTCCTTGACCTCCAGTACTTTTCAGCACCCTGCGGCCAGCCACTGCCTCTTTGAGAGCCGCTTTGCAGCTGTAGTGGCTGAGTCAGGGCCACCAAAAATTCCAGTCAACTTGCCTTCCGGACTCTGGACCAGCCACCACAAAAGGTAAGAAGCCCGAACAAAGAGGTGGTGGTAGAGGAGGAAGCAGGCTAGGACCAGGGCTGCTAAAGGAGGGGAAATGGGGGCAACTGGCAAAGGGAGGGTGGGGGTAGATAGGTGGAAATTCCAAAAATTTTCCTACCTTTTTCTGTGGGCGTGGCTAGGTGGGGGGGGTCATGTGACTGAGTGGGCGTGTGTGAGTGATGTCAATTTGGTCATGCCCACTTAGTCACATGCCCCCCACCTAGCCACGCCCACTGAACCGGTAGCGAAAATTTTTGAAACCTAACATTGCTTTTTATGTGATGCAAGTTAGTGCGGATGTTGTTTCTTTGGCTATATCTGAGTTATGGTCTGACTTCGGACTGTTTTGATCAGCTGGCTGTTATTACTGAGGCATGATCTTTGGTTTTAAGTTTCATCTGTGTGATGTAAATTAGAATTGTTTGTTCAGGTATTGCTGAATTGTGGTCTGGTTTTGGTCTGTTTGTGTTGTGACCCAGGTTCCTGGACTCGGACTCCTGGACTAGGATGATTCAGAAAGTGAGGAAGAAGACCTGGCAAGGCCTGCTTCTCCTGGGCCCTCTCCCTCCCTGGCACCCACCCAAGGGGAGGAGGAGGGGCCGGCAAGGCCTGATTCCCCCGGGCCTTCTTCTGATTTGGCAATGGCCCAAGAACAATTTTGACTTGATGCAAGACTGCGCAGACGTGACCGGCGCGCGCAGCAGAGGAGGCGTTGGGACAAAGTCAAAGAATAATGAGTCACAGAGTGACACTCACAGGGGCTATAAAAGCAGGAGGCGGAACTTCCTGGCTTTTTGTCTTGGACAAAGCAGTGAATTTGCGTGGGCAAACTGTATCAATGGAGGGAAGAATATATTCGTGAGTAATTCTGGCCTTATCTATAATTTCCTAGTTATCTCCAGAGACTTGGCAGGCGCATGGGTAGATGTGGCCAGAACATTTATTGATGTAAATAAACTAGAAAAGAAGGCCTTTGACTGACTCTTTGTTGGGAGTATTGGGGGAGGGAAACAGAACAGTTTGAATGGCTGGTTATTACCGAGACATGGTCCGATTTCTTGTGAGCTGATGGGTTGTGATTTTTGTTGTTGCGTAGTACGGAGCCTGTTGGTTTTAAATGCTATCTTCGGGATCATGGTTGAGGCATTTTTTTCATTCTCAGCTGAGACCAACCATGTGGTTGGAAAGCTGCAATAACCCAAAAGAAAAGGTCAGTTTTGCTGCTGTTTGAAAAGAAAAACCTGACTCAGCTCCTCAAAAGACAACATTGTGAATATCAGTCAGGCCTATAACCAATCCCCACATTAGTGCAAAACATTACTTAAAGAGAATCAGGTTTGAGTCCTTGGGGAAAGAAACAATAGTGGAGAAATTGTCTTGAAAATGGCTATAAAATGGAAGTCTAGCCAAAGACCTAAGTGAACAATCCCTCCAGGTGTCTTCTAGATTTAGTGGCTTTTTAGAAAGGCAGTAAATGCTAGGCTTTATTTTTGTGTAATTAAGTTAAGTTTAAGTGTTATTAATTGTGTGTGAGAGTGAGAAAATGGATAGCTTCTAAGACACTGATTGTACTGAAAATAACAAGTTCTGTTCTTCCTCTTGCATCAATTTGGACATTTCTTTTCAACACAAGAATATATGTGGTATAGTTGCTGGTGTAGGAGTTGTACATGTCTGAAGACCTGGAGAAACCCATTCCCACAGAATTGCTGCTGAGGAAAGAAGAATTTTCTGGAGTTTCCTGAAAGGTCCACTTGACCACAAGAATTCTGTTTCAGATGCTTTTCTCCCTTACTGATTTTGAACAAGATGTTCTTTCTGCATGAAGAATCATTCACTTCAGATTAGAGATGGGAAGGTCTGGGGGAAAAAACTGGAAAAATGTGGGGGGGGGGACGACAGGTTTTTTTCCTATTTTTTCCCAAAGCTTTTTTTTCTGGAAAAATTGGGGGAGAAGGGGGAAGAGTATGGAATATGTTCTTTTCCAATGATAAATAATAAGTCTATGACATGGTATTCGAACTATACAATGTGAAGACCATAATGAAAGGTTTTGCTGACCGACAATGCAAATAATATGAAAGCTGCATGGGAAAACATAATGGATAAGCATCCACCTATTACTGCAATAGGATGTACATCTCATAGACTAAACTTACTTCTTAGTGACTTCATGAAACTGCACACCATTCCAAATATGTATATTGCAACTGATGTATTTCTGTTGCAGGATGCTACTGATAGAGCATATACAGGAAGCATCTTAAACAAAACATTCCAGTTAAGTCAGATTTCCCAGAGGTGCACTACCAATATGCCAACAAGGAAATATTTAAAAACTGTACAAGCAAATATTGGTGCACTATGGTGTTACAGTGTTAAAGGCACACCCATCCATCCACCCACTCATTGTCTCCCATATGCAGTACAGCAAATGAAGACTTCCTGTTCTTTTGAGCCCCAAGAGGTTGTGTTTCGTACCAAGGCTAAGAAGGGATTCTCCCTCTTCTTAGTCACATGGATGGGTTGGAAAGGTACAGAAGCTTTTGTAACCTCAGCTTTCCAGTTCTAAAGGTCTTCCTAAACAAGACAACTATCCCTGGTATACAGATATAAGACTTTTCCACATTTTCAGGGAAAATTAGCACCAGTACACTTCGTTGTAGTTTAGTCCATTTATATGCATAGTATAATAATTATTAAAACTTTAAGACAAGAAGACAAAAGCTAAACTAATTGAAACAAAGAAAAAAAAATCAATGAAAATGCTAAAGGTGCAAGAAAAAAGAAAAAAGTTAAAGGAAAATAGAAAGGAAAAAAGTATAAAGAAATGGCTTCCAATATTCTTCACAGCAGTTATAAATATATTTTAACCTCTCTTTCTAAAGTTATATATTACTCTTCTTTCTATAATCAATCCCATTCTAATCATCAAAACCACATCAGTTCATTTTTTCCATTTTTTACACAAAACCCATAAGAGACTTCCAGTCAGCAATAAATATACTGTAAATGATGTCTCTTCTGTAATCAAAAAAGTTAAAATGATCCATTTTAGCAAAATATGTCAGTTTTACATTTCTTTTACATTCCTCCGTTGTGGTTAATGTTGAATCTTTTCATCTGTGTGTACAATCTCATTGGTAGCCATGGCCCATTGAATCAAACCTGAACCCTGGTGACTATGGTTTCCTTGGCAATATTTGCAGAAGTGGCTTGCTTGTCTTCTTCCCAAGGCTGAGAGAAAATATCTGAAAAGTCACCCAGCTGGTTTTTGCACCTAAGAGAGGACTCGAACTCACAGTGCCTAGCTTCAGGACCAGGCATCTACAGGCATCTTTTAACCACTACAATCCGACCAGAGCAAACCAAATCTTCTTCCTGGATCATACAGTGCTGGCTTTATCAGGTTCCCAATTCAGTCTTCTGCCATCGTTTTGTCTCAGATTAAAATTAGTTTTTCTGTCTTAAACAACAACTATATATATGTACACTGAGAGCATATGCACCAAGACAAATTCCTTGTGTGTCCAATCACACTTGGCCAATAAAATTCTATTCTATTCTATTCTATTCTATTCTATAAAATGCTGCTTTACAATCTTATGGGCAGATAGGTTTTGGGGCATTGCCACAGTGTGGGCACATTTAGAGATATGTTTGTACCTTTTTCACTTTTCATTCACTATTGGCTTTTCTTTATCAGCATATGCACCATTAATTGGGACCAGGTCCCCCATACCTTTGCTTTTCCTTTGCTTTCTTAACCCTTATCCCAGTTTCCAACTAGGCAGAAATAGCAGATTTGAATTGACAGTCAATTATTAAAGCATGACATCTCAGGAATGCTAAAATTCCTAATGTGAAAGTATCTCAGACATTTCCTTAAAGGTTGAGATGGGGAGATTTTGAGTTAGATGTTCTTTCTTGCTCTGTTTTATATTTATTTATTTGATATTTATATTTATTTGATTTTTATACCGCCCTTCTCCCGAAGGACTCAGGGCGGTGTACAGGCAGAATACAACCAACAAAGAACAATATACAATATACAAAATTAAAATCAGTTAAAAACTTATTAAATGAGCCTGAGAAATTTAAGAAATTTACCATAAAACCAATAACCCCATTAAAATTGCTAAAAATTTAAGTTTAAAATTTCATTCAAGCCAGCCCCGCGCGAATAAAAAGATATGTTTTCAGTTCGCGACGGAATGTCCGAAGGTCAGATATCTGGCGTAAGCCCGGGGGGAGTTCGTTCCAGAGTGTGGGGCCCCACAGAGAAGGCCCGTCCTGGGGCCACCAGCCGACATTGTTTGGCGGATGGCACCGGAGGAGTCCCCCTCTGGGAGAGCGTACGGGTCGGTGGGAGGCAGGTGGTAGCAGTAGGCGGTCCCGTAAGTACCCAGGTCCTAAGCCATGGAGCGCCTTAAAGGTCGTGACTAACACCTTAAAGTGCACCCGAGAGGCCACAGGTAGCCAGTGCAGCCTGCGAGGAGAGGTGTTACATGGGAGCTGCGTGCAGCTCCTCTATCACCAGCTGCGTTCTGGACTAACTGAAGCCTCCGGACGCACTTCAAGGGAGCCCATGTAGAGAGCATTACAATAATCCAAGCGAGAGGTAACGAGCGCATGAGTGACCGTGCATAAGGAATCCCGATCAAGGAAGGGGCGCAACTGCCGAACCAGGCGAACCTGGTGGAAGGTCCTCCTGCAGACGGCCGCGACATGATCTTCAAACGACAGCGGGTGATCCACGGGGTCAACCAAGTTGCGGACCCTATCCTTTGGGGCCAATAACTGCTTCAACAGCCAGCCGCGGTTGCAGCTGGCTGAATCGGGATGCCGCATCCACAGCCACTCCGTCTTGGAGGGATTAAGCTTGAGCCTGTTTCTCCCCATCCAGACCCGTCGGCCTCCAAACACCGGGACAGCACTTCAACAGCTTCATTGGGGTGGCCCGGGTGAAAAGTACAGCTGGGTGTCGTCAGCGTACTTCTGCTATCTCACCCCAAAGCCACAGATGATCTCACGCAGCGGCTTCATATAGATGTTGCACAGCTGGGGCGAGAGGATCGACCCTGCGGACCCCACAAGTGAGGCCCTCGCGGTCGACCTCTGCCCCCGTCAACACCGTCTGCGACCGGTCAGAGAGATAGGAGGAGAACCACCGATATACGGTGCCTCCACTCCCAATCCCTCCAACCGGCGCAGCAGGATACCATGGTCGATGGTATCAAAAGCCGCTGAGAGGTCTAACAGGACCAGAGCAGAGGAATAACCCTGTCCCTGGCCCTCCAGAGATCATCCACCAATGCGACCAAAGCCGTCTCTGTGCTGTATCCGGTCGGAAGCCGGACTGGAACGGGCCCAGATAGCCATCTTCATCCAGGTACTGGGGCAGCTGTCGGGCCACAGCACTCTCTACAACCTTCGCAACAAAGCGGAGGTTGGGGATCGGACGGTAGTTACTTAAAATAGCTGGGTGCAGAGAAGGCTTTAAGGAGGGTCTCACCACCGCCTCTTTCAAGGCGGCGGGAAAACTCCTCCAACAAAGAAGCATTGATAATCCTCTGAGCCAGCCTCGTGTCACTTCCTGAGTAGCCAGTACCAGCCAGGAAGGGCACGGGTCCAGTAAACATGTCGTGGCATGGAGCCTCCCCAATAACCTGTCCACGTCCTCGGGAGCCACAGGATCAAACTGATCCCAAACAGACTCAACAAGACGTGCCTCCTCTCCCCCGCTTGGATCATCCCAAATTCGGTCCAGATCGTCCCGGAGCTGAGCGATTTTATCGTATAGATAACCACTAAACTCCTCGGCACGTCCCTGCAAAGGGTCATCCCGCACCTCCTGATGAAGGAGGGAGCGGGTCACCCGAAACAGGGCGGCCGGGCGGTTATCTGCCGACGCAATGAGGGTGGAGGCGTAAATACGCCTCGCCTCCCCCATTGCCACTAGGTAGGTCCTAGTATAGGACCTAACTAGTGTCCGATCAGCTTCGGAGCGACTGGACCTCCAAGTGCTCTCTAGGCGTCTTCGCCGGCGTTTCATCTCCCTCAGCCCCTCGGAGAACCAAGGGGCCAAACGAGACCTACGCCGGGTCAGAGGCCGCAAAGGCACGACACGATCCAAGGCCCCCGCCGCGGCCTGTTCCTAGAGCTTATTCTTTCTTTGATTGATTGATTAATATTTGACTATTAATATGGAGCTATTTTCAACTGAATAGAATGGAGGGTGGTTCTATAAGGGATTTCCAATGATCTCCCTGTGTCTCTTATTCATCCATCCAATCTCCCTCCAACCAATTGTTTTCAGAAGCTTCATTGAATGTTCCTTTTGTTCTCTGAAGAATAAATTAGAATAGCCAATCATATAGCAAAAAGAGAAACACTGACAATTTCACATAAGGCACTTTTCAAGTCATCCTGATTTTGGAGTCGTAATTAGCATAATTGTTAGCAATTCCACACTTTTCTACCTCAGGACTCTGATGAGAGACCAATTTGCAACCATTAAATTTATTAATACTTCTGGCTTTTCCTGAATTGCATATTCCAGACGTCTTGTGACACCTGATATGTTTCATCTTAGTGATAACAATATAGGAAAAACTAGAACTAACATGCAGATAAATAAAGGGCTTCATTTTGTTTTGTTTTGTTCTCTTTTAAAGTAACTCCTGGTGACTTCCTTGTCATGTAAATAAGTTGTCTTGGTAACAATGAAATGCCATTCTGCCTTCTGTGATGTTTTGATAGTCCAGTCAAACCTGCATAAAAACAGAAGAATCTCCTACAGTAAAATTCTTTCTGCTCACAGTATGTTAGCTTGCTCTCTTCCAATCCTAAAAGTAGGACCAGGAATGTCCAAGTATCGGTACATACAGACTGACTACTGTATCAAAATGATATCCCACCTAATTTATGGTGCCAGCAATACAAGTTTTGGCAATAATATTTTAATTAATTAAATAATTTAATTAATAATATTTTACAAGAAGAGTTCTCCATTCCTCTGAAAACAACAAAATACCTTATCCCACCAGACTTGAAATCCTAGGCTTAGAAAACTTGGAACTCCGTCGCCTTCTACAAGACCTAAGTTTATCTCGTAGAATCATCTATTGTAATGTCCTTCCTATTAAAGACTACTTCAGCTTTAATTGCAATAATACAAGAGCAACCAATAGATTTAAACTTAATGTCAACCGCTTTAATCTAGATTGCAGAAAATATGACTTCTATAACAGAATCATCAGTGCTTGGAATACTTTACCTGACTCTGTGGTCTCTTCCCATAATCCTAAAAGCTTTAACCAAAAACTTTCTACTGTTGACCTCACCCCATTCCTAAGAGGACCATAAGGGGCGTGCATAAGGGCACAAACGTGCCTACCGTTCCTGTCCTATTGTTTTTCTTTTCTTCTTCATATATATATATATATATATATGTAGGTCTTTGCTTGTTCGGGTTTTCTCCCGTGTAAAATTGGAAATGTCTTGGCAACGTTTCGACGAAGTCTCATTTGTCATCTTCAGGCTTCAGCTTCGTGCTTCTGGGAGCAATGTGTGATCGCAGCTGTTTCTTCCTTTTAACTGCTAGTGGGGGTTTGAACTGATTGGGTGGGAGCTTGGCTGTGCTCTGATTGGATGGAGGTGTTTTTGTGCTCTGATTGGCTGGGGGTGTGTCCTGTTTGGGTGGGGGCTTGGTTGTGCTCAATTTAGTCTGTGTTGCAGGGGTATTTGAGCTGGTGAGCTGCATAGCTGTTGTTTGGCTTTGTGGTGGTGCTACATCTTCATAGTGGGTGTCAATCTGCTGCATGTATGGATTGGAGGGGTTTGAAATGGCTAATGTTGCAGCTGCGGTCTGGCTTCTGGTCCTTGGTCGTGCTTCATGATCAGTGTGGGTTTGGGTCTGCTTTCTGGGTGGATGTGCGGTGGTGACATCCTGTGTGGACCTCGTGAGTGTGCCAAGACATTTCCAATTTTACACGGGAGAAAACCCGAACAAGCAAAGACCTACATACAAACACCCGTGAAAACCTCAGAAAACATATATATATATATATATATATATATATATATATATATATATATATATGCTTATACTCCTACTATTTACTCATATATATGTTTATATATTATATAATCTTTTTGTATGATGTTATGACAAAATTAAAAAAAATAAGCGACTGGTAAATAAAGCTCTCTGCTCTGCCATCATAAACTTAAAGCAAATTTGCTGCCCTTTTGCATAATAGGACTTTGTTCTGTTGCAGTAAAAGATAACTGAACAGTCTGGTTGGAGTTTGTAGATAAAACAGATTGAGAGAATATTATGATTGTTTCAAGATCAAAATAATTATCTGGGCCATTTTTGATCTATTGAAAATAAACTCTGTACCTACATCTTTCTTCTCCCTTTCTCGTGTTCCTATCATCTTTATTTTCATTTGTATTTTATAATTGTCATAAATGTTTATGAAAAGTAACAAACCTCCAAATAATGTTTGTGTTTCACCTTTTAGAATCCAGCTGGCATACCTCAAAGATTGAGAAGAAACTGTAGCTTGAAAGGGATGCTAAAAACTTTTTAAGCAATTTTTGTCCATCCTCTCACTGAAGTGCAGAAAGAGTGGAGTAGAGCAACGAAGATGATTAGGGGACTGGGGGCTAAAACATATCAAGAACAGTTGCAAGAACTGGGCATTTCTAGTTTAATGAAAAGAAGGACTAGGGGAGACATAATAGCAGTCTTCCAATATCTCAGGGGCTGCCCCAAAGAGGGATTCAAGCTATTCTCCAAAGCACCTGAGGATAGGACAAGAAGCAATGGGTGGAAGCTAATCAAGGAGAGAAGCAACTTAGAACTAAGGAGAAATTTCTTGATAGAACAATTAATCAGTGGAACAACTTGCTTCCAGAAGTTGTGAATGCTCCAACACTGGAAGTTTTTTAAGATGTTGGATAACCATTTGTCTGAAGGGGTGTAGGGTTTCCTGCCTAAGCAGGGGGTTGGACTAGAAGACCTCCAAGGTTCCTTCTAACTCTGTTATTCTATTCTATTCTAATGTGCAAGTATATTTCTCAGGATCCCTTCATATAAGAGTAGTATAAGTATAGAGATTTCCTGTATATTGGCTCCCTGTCTAAAGAAATTTTAAACCTTAAAGTAAAAAAGAAAAACCAGCACAAAACAATGGAAAAACATGGTCTGGGATTTTAAAAAAATGTTGTAGAATGTTTCAGAATCATATTAGCCAAATGCTTAAAAAATACTGGTTATGGATTTCAGTTCAGATCAGCAAGTCTTCTGTATATGCTCTCAAATGACCTTCAATTCCTACCTGATGTATTTCTGGTTTGAAAATTAGCATTTATGGTTTTGGGGCTGAGCTTCTGTTCAGATAATCTGATAAAACATGCTTTAAAAGCATGCCTCATTTTGCAAAACAATATTATGTTTCTTTTATTGCCTTTAATTTGATGCTCTGGTTAAGACACATTAGTTCCCGAAAAGATTTAAGAGCCCTTATCTTACAAGTCAATCAGCTGATAGGATGCTAGGACTAAATTCATTTCCCAGATACCCAGACAGGCTGTTCTTCTGGTAAGAAAATGCTGACTGAGAGAAAAGGTATTAAACAATTTTGGCTGTGGGAGTACTTTCTCATGGCTGAGTTACGGAGTGCAATTCAAATATGTGCTGCTTAAAAACATCTACAGTCATCAATACTGGCATAAGATAATGGCTTTCAAGTGATAAAGCTTTCAAATGTGTGATATCTCCCTACTTTGAAAATGAGAAGACACAATTCCCATTGAAGAGCCATTCCATTAGGAGAAACTCTTTGCTCTGATAAAGAGCCTTGGTAGTGCAGTGGTTCGAGTGCAGTACTGCAGGCTACTTCTGCTGCCTGCCGGCTGCCTGCAATTTGGCAGTTCAAGTCTCACCAGCTCAAAGTTGACTCAGCCTTCCATCCTTATGAGGTCAATAAAATGAGGACCCAGATTGCTGGGGGCAATATGGGTGTTGAATATTAATAAGGGAGTGAAGCCAAGACATGAAGGCTTCATTCAGGTCCGCCCAGGGGTGAAATCTAAATTTTTTTTGCCACCAATTGTGTGGGCGTGGCTTAGTGGACGTGTGACTGGGTGGACGTGGCCAACATGATGTCACTCATGTCTGTCTTCCTTCCTTCCTTCCTTCCTTCCTTCCTTCCTTCCTTCCTTCCTTCCTTCCTTCCTTCTTTCCTTCCTCTCCTCTCTCTCTCTCTCACACACACACATACAAACACACACACACACCTGATCTGAGCAGCGGCTGCTGTGGAAGAAGGAAGAAAGTGTCCCCCGTCATGGACTGCATGCAGGCAGCGGGACCCAAGGCGGAGGGGAAGCAAGGGGCCTGGGAGACCGCTGGGAAGGCAGCGTGGAAAGCAGTCAAGCATGGCAGGGCTTCGGGGAAGGGAGTAAGCTCCATCTCTTCCTCCTTGCCAGCAGCATCCACTCAGCCAATCTTCCTGCAAACTCGGCCGATGCTTCCACACCTCCGCACGCTTCCTTTCCTTCCCCCTCCCCACGACCTCCCATGCCTGCGCAGCATCTTGTTTTGCAGTAAGGCAGCCACGGGAATCGCCAACCCATCGGTGGGCACCGGGAGCCCAGGAGGGGAAAGCTCCACTTACAAGAAGTGGGACAGTCCTCTCTTCTTTATGGAGCTTAACTTTGCTGGACTCTTCTATTCTCTGCCCACTCTTTTTTTTGTTTGTTTACATTTATACCCCGCCCTTCTCCGAAGACTCAGGGCGGCTTACAATGTGTAAGGCAATAGTCTCATTCTATTTGTATATTTTTTTACAAAGTCAACTTATTGCCCCCCCAACAATCTGGGTCCTCATTTTACCTACCTTATAAAGGGTGGAAGGCTGAGTCAACCTTGGGCCGGGCTCGAACCTGCAGTAATTGCAGGCTCTGTGTTCTAATAACAGGCTTCTCTATTGCCTGAGCTATCCCGGCCCCTTCTTAACACCGCCGACACCTATGCTGCTGGAAAACTGGCTGGAGGCAGCCGAATGAGGCTTGCTGTCCTGCAACACTTACTAGAAAGTGCCTAGGATCCAGACTATGGTCAGGATCACAATTGCATTAGCCCGGATCCGCCTCATTGCAGGACCTCTGGGCTGCCTGGGAGCTCCAAGTCAGCTGAAAAAAGGTTCAGTTCTTGGGGAGACACTCTCTTTTCTTGTCTCCCCAGGGAACTACCAGAGATCATGAAAAGAGATCATGTGGTTCCCATCTTCAAAAAAGGGGAAAAAAGCAGACCCAGGAAACTACAGACCAATCAGCCAATCAGCCTAACATCAATACCCGGGAAGATACTGGAAAAGATAATAAAAAAACAGATCTGCCAATACCTAGAAACGAGTAAAGTAATAATTAGCAGTCAGCATGGGTTTGTTAAAAACAAATCATGCCAAACCAATCTTATTTCATTCTTCAACATAGTGACAAAATTAGTAGACCAGCAAAATACTATTGACATAAGATACTTAGACTTCAGCAAGGCATTCGACAAAGTAGACAAGAACCTACTTTTTTGTAAGCTAGAAAAAAGTGGGATAGATAGCTTCACCACCAGATGGATTCACAACTGGCGGACAAACCATACTCAACGAGTAGTCCTTAATGGATCTAAGTCTACATGGAGAGAAGTAAGCAATGGGGTGCCACAAGGTTCTGTCTTAGGCCCAGTATTCTTCAATATCTTCATAAACGACTTAGATGAGGGAATTGAAGGGGAACTCACCAAATTTGCAAATGATACTAAACTGGCAAGAAAAGCTAACACCCTAGAATATAGGCTCAAGATCCAGATGGATCTTGACAGACTTGAACACTGGGCCCTATCTAACAAAATGAAATTCAATGCAGAGAAGTGTAAAGTCCTACACTTAGGTAAGAAAAACCAAAAGCACACGTATAAACTGGGGGAAACCAGGCTTAATAGCAATGACTGTGAGACGGATCTTGGAGTCTTAGTGGACAACCAGCTAAATATGAGCCAGCAGTGTAAAGCAGCAGCTAAAAAAGCCAATGCAATCCTAAATTGCATTAACAGAGGGATACAATCAAGATCAAGTGAGGTACTAATACCACTCTATAAAGCCCTAGTAAGACCACACCTAGAGTACAACATCCAGTTTTGGTCACCACACTATAAAAAAGATGTTGAGACTCTAGAAAAAGTGCAGAGGAGAGCAACCAAGATGATTAGGGGACTGGAGGTTAAAACATACAGAGAACGGTTGCAGGAACTGGGCATGGCCAGTCTAGTGAAGAGAAGGACCAGGGGAGATATGATAGCAGTGTTCCAATATTTGAGGGGCTGCCACAGAGAGGAGGGGTCAAGCTGTTTTCCAAAGCACCTGAAGGCCAGACAAGGAATAATGGATAGAAACCATGTGTAATGTATCTTTAAATGTTTTGGCGGGAAACAAGCACGTTGCTGATTGGTTGAAGCCGCCGGTTAAACTGTATATAAGGAGAGGTTTTTCCCCAGCCCGGTTGCTGGGTTCACCATATATTAAAGAGCTGTTGTCACTACCCTGGTCTCCAGCCTCGTTACTTCCCGAACTTAACACTGGCGACGAAGGTGGGATCTCGAGGCTAAGAGCACCAGGAACGAGCTGAACGCACGGAAGAACCGAACCCAGCAAACTCAGGGCAGAAACGCGGCGATGGCCAGCTACACTCCGCCCGCGCCGTTTGACCCATCCAGGGAGAAATGGGGAACGTACATGACCCGTTTCGAGAGCTTCCTCGAGGCAAACGAACTGCAAGGAGTTCCAGACAACCGCAAAAGGGCGTATTTCCTGAGCCACTGCGGTCCCGAGGTCATCGACATCGCGGAAGCCCTGGCAGAGCCAACGCCGGTACAATCGGTATCGTGGCAAACTCTGCAAAATCTATTGAAGAACCATTTCGCGCCAACACCGTCCAAATACGTACGGCGTTTTGAATTTGGAGAGCGCAGACAGCAAGAGGGCGAATCCATCAGCGATTACATGGCCACCCTGAGAAAAGCCTCCAAGGATTGTGGGTACCGAGACTTGGATGAGGAGCTGTTAGAGCAACTCATCCGTGGGGTCAGAGACATTCGTTTGCGGAGGCGGCTGCTATCAAAAAGCAATCTAACGCTGGCAAACGCTCTGGACGAAGCCAGAGCTCATGAGATGTCCACCCAAGCGGCGGAAACCCTACAAAAGCCGCTCACGCCAACGGTGAGCGCGAAATCAACCCCGGTCCACAACGAAGAAATCCAGACCGAATCAGACGGCGAGGATGAGGAAGGAGTTTGCCTCACCGGGAGAAGGGGCAAAGAAGACCGGGATGAATGCGGAAGTTGCGGAGGGCAACACCAGCGTCAACGATGCAAGTTCAAGGACGCTACATGTCGGCGGTGCGAGAAGAAGGGGCACCTGGCTCAAGTCTGTCGAGCACCCCAACCTTCCCGCCGAAAATTCAAACCAACCAATCAGAGCGCGGGATCGGCTAGGCGACCCGTGATTGGTCAAAACAAAAAGGGCGCGAATTCAAATCGAACGACCGTGATAGTAGGCTGAGCAGCAACCCGCGTCGAGAAGAAAATCTTCACAAAGCCGAAAATCGAAGGAGTGCCGTGCCGACTAGAAGTGGACACAGGGTCAGCGATCACAATCATGTCCTGGGACACTTTTGCGAAAGCTTTGCCGAAAATCGCCAAACGCAAACTGCAAACACAGCGGCTAAGAGTTCACGACTACCAAGGGAATCGCATCCCTGTTCGAGGGACCACCTCCGTCCGCGTCGAGTACGGACCGCACAAGAAGACCCTGCCCATCACGATAGTCGAAGGGACCCTACCAAGTTTGTTGGGACTAGACTGGTTCCGTGCATTGGGCATGGGAGTGACGGGCATCTACAGAAGTGACTTTAACCTAAAAGACACACTCATGGACGAATTCGAAGATGTGTTCAAGGACTGCCTGGGCAAGTACAAGGGGACCCCTATTTCCTTCAATTTAGACCCCCAGGTAGCCCCCATACGGTTAAAAGCAAGGAGGGTCCCTTTTGCCCTTAAACCCAAGATTGACAGGGAGATAGACAAGCTCATCAGTCAGGGGATACTGGTGCCAGTCGATCATGCAAAGTGGGAGACGCCAATCGTCACCCCAGTGAAACCAGATGGGTCAGTTAGAATCTGCGCTGACTACAAGGCAACGTTAAACAAAGCCTTGCAAAAAAGCGCTTACCCGGTCCCCGTGGTGCAACACTTGCTGCACTCGCTGGGGCAAGGGCACGTTTTCGCCAAATTAGATTTGGCCCAAGCCTATCAACAACTGCCTGTAGACGCCAACACAGCCGAAGCCCAGACAATTGTGACTCACAGAGGTGCTTTCAAGTGTACCCGGTTACAGTTTGGGGTGAGTGTGGCACCTGGTCTATTTCAAAATTTAATGGAGCGACTTCTGCAAGGGCTCCCGGGGGTAGTCCCCTATTTTGATGATGTATTGGTATCAGCCGAAAATTTAGAAGAATTGGGGGAGCGTTTGAGAAAAGTTTTGGGCATTTTCCGGTCAGCCGGTCTAAAAGTTAAAGTGAACAAATGCCAAATAGGGGTAGAATCCGTAGAGTTCTTGGGCTACAGAATAGACAAGGAAGGAATCCACCCCACTGAGAGCAAGGTCAAGGCAATAAGAAAGGCTCCAGCGCCAAAAAACAAAACAGAGCTACAGGCATTCCTGGGTCTAGTGAACTTTTACGCGGTATTTTTGAAAAACAAGGCAACCGTTGCCGAGCCGCTACATAAGTTACTGGGAAAGAATACTGTTTGGTCTTGGGGAAAGACGGAAGCTAGGGCTTTCGAGGCAGTAAAAAACCTACTCTCGAGCGATAGCTTACTAATCCAGTATCATAGCACAATGCCATTGGTATTAGTTTGCGATGCTTCCCCTTACGGAGTGGGTGCTGTGCTCAGCCACAGGCTTCCAAATGGCACAGAAGCCCCAATAGCCTTCTACTCCAGAACGATGTCCTCGACAGAGAGGAACTATAGTCAGCTGGATAAGGAAGCTCTAGCTATAGTTTCAGGAGTAAAAAAGTTTCACGAATACGTCTTTGGGAGAGACTTTGAAATTGTTACAGACCATAGACCACTGTTAGGGTTACTGGCTGGCGACCGCCCAACGCCTGTGGCACTTTCGCCCCGATTGACCCGATGGACTATCTTTTTAGCCGCATACTCCTATAAACTACAGCATCGGCCAGGAAAAGAGTTGGGGCATGCGGACGCATTAAGCAGATGCCCACTACCAGGGGCGATCGAGGACCCCACTCCGGGGACGCCCATACTGTTAATTGACTCTCTGGACTCTGGCCCAGTCACGTCCAAGGAGGTGGCTCGGGCGTCATACTGGGACATTATTGTGAGAACTGTACTTGGTTGGGTACAAAGAGGGTGGCCCGCTGCGCCGGGCGAGCGTTTTAAAGAGTTTGTAAAGAAACGTGGGGAACTTTCGGCTCAAGGGGGGTGCCTGCTATGGGGGGATCGAGTGGTGATCCCAGAGAAATTGAGGAAAAGGGTGTTGGATCTCCTCCACGAGGGTCACCCAGGGATTGTAAGGATGAAGGGTCTAGCGAGAAGCTATGTGTGGTGGCCCTTAATGGACTCGGAAATTGCTGAAAGGGTAGGGAAATGCCAGGCCTGCCAGGAGTCCAGACCGCTACCCCCAACGGCCCCGGTTCGGGAATGGGAGAGACCCCAAGGGCCCTGGTCGAGAATCCACATTGATTTTGCCGGCCCCTTCCACGGCCAAACCTTCCTGGTAGTAGTCGATGCTACTCCAAATGGCTGGAAATCATTCTCATGAGATCCATGACAGCCGAGGCCGTGATCTCAGTCCTACGGCACCTATTTGTAACCCATGGGTTGCCCGACACACTAGTTTCCGATAACGGCCCGCAATTCACGGCAACCCAGTTTGAGGAGTACTTGGCAGAAGAGGGCATCCGACATGCCCTCTCGGCGCCTTTCCACCCTGCGACGAATGGCCTTGCAGAGCGTTTCGTCCGGAGCGCAAAAGAGGCATTGTCCAGAATCAAGCCAGGCGACTGGCAAACAAAAATCGATGTTTTCCTGGCCGTCCAACACAGAACCCCCTGTGTCACAACCGGCAGAAGCCCAGCAGAATTATTAATGGGCCGAAAACTCAGGTGTCCACTAGACCGTTTAAATCCAAACTATACACCGGAGGGTTACAAGGGGGACTCGAAAAAACAAGAGGGATGGAAATAGGCGACCGAGTGTGGGCACACAACTATGGTGAAGGCCCAATCTGGGTAGCAGGACAAATCCTAAACATAACAGGTCCAAAATCATACTTGGTGGAGTTAAAAGACGGCCGAGTATGGAGGCGCCACATAGACCAAATACGAAAACGCATAGCCGAACAATCCGAATTAGACGAAACAGGCCCTGACTATACAATGTTTGAATCCACAGCTGACTCAAACCCGGGAAAATCGCAGGACTTATCTGAGTTCCCGGAGGTCCAGCGATGCCAACAGGTTCCATTAGAAAACAGCAGGGACGACTCTGCAAATAATCCAGGGCCGGATGGCCTAGAGGAGGAGCTGAGAGGAGCAAACAGCCCCTCCGGTCAGCTCGACCCACTCCCAGGGAATGAACTGCGCAGGTCCGAAAGAGTCAGGAGACGCCCAGTCTATTTGCGTGATTACGTTGAAAAATAATATGTAAATATCATGTAAATAGGGGTAAAGTGTTTTCTGGGAGGGAAGGAGTGTAATGTATCTTTAAATGTTTTGGCGGGAAACAAGCACGTTGCTGATTGGTTGAAGCCGCCGGTTAAACTGTATATAAGGAGAGGTTTTTCCCCAGCCCGGTTGCTGGGTTCACCATATATTAAAGAGCTGTTGTCACTACCCTGGTCTCCAGCCTCGTTACTTCCCGAACTTAACACCATGGGTAACGATGACAGCGGGTGGTTCGGAGAACTGGTAACAAAAATCATTGCCCCCTCCCATGCCCAGCTGAGCCGCATGATCATCAGGGTTTTTTTCCCTTTTAAAAGAATTTTTCAACCGAAAAAATGCTTTTAAGTTTAAAAAAAAGCCTCTGATGATCATGCAGCTCAGCTGGGATCGTCAGAGGCTTTTAAAAGCATTTTTTTACAACCTCTTCAGCGAAAGAGGTTGTAGAAAAAAATTGGCCACGCCCACCCATTCACATTAACCCCCCCACCAAACCACACCCACAGAACCGGTAGTAACAAATTTTACATTTCACCATTGATGGAAACTGACCAAGGAGAGATTCAATCTAGAAATGAGGAGGAACTTTCTGACAGTGAGAACAATCAAACAATGGAACAGCTTGCCTTCAGAAATTGTGGAAGTGAAATTCATCACTTGAGACTTTCAAGAAAAGATTGGACTGCCATTTGTCAGTAATGGTGTAGGGTCTCTTGCTTGGCCGGGGTGCAGGGGGCGGGGGTGGGTTGAACTAGATGACCTATAAAATCCCTTCCAACTCTGTTAATCTGTTTATCCCCAAAGTAGCGAAAAGTATAACTTCCAACGTCAGGGCTCATTTCCCACACAACAGAAATTTACAGCTACAGAAAAACCCGAATTCCCCTTTAACATCCAGTTTCGTCTCGTCATTTCGCACATGCGCAAATTATCTTCCAATCCTGTCTTAGTCCATTTTCGCCAAATATGAGGACGCTTTGAGCATCCGCGTGCATATCTCGAGCCTCTGGCTAGTGGGTTTTGTTTTGTTTTCTTTTCTTTGGCGAGTTTCCCGAAAGACTATATTGAAAACGGTTGCCGTAATTTAAAAAGAAGGAACATACAAATCAATATGGAGATATTATGCCAGAAGTGTTTGGTTAAATAAACTGAGCCGCAACAGGTATGCAGTGCGTCTCAAATCGGGAGGGGTGGGAGAAAGAAACGACTAGTAAAGTTTGCACATGCGCAGTAGGCAAACGGCGGAACGCTGGATAACCCGGAAGTGGACGAAGATGTGAAAGGTTAACTATTGAAGCGACGGCATGGCGGCCGGCTCTGAGCAGGGAAAACCTATTCAGGGGAGACCTGATGCTGACGCAACGAGCAAGGTTGTTTATGGCGAGAAGGCTCATGGAAACCCCGCGGAACCCAGCCAGGCCGCGTTCCCGCCGACTTTTAGCGTCTCTGAAATTAAGAACAAGCAGCGGCGCCACTTCATGTTCCTGCGCTGGAAGCAGCAGCAGAAGAAGGTGCGAAGGAAGGGGTCGCAGAACTTTGAGTCACTTTTGCGTTTCAGCCAGAGCTTCATTAGTAAGGCGGGAGGGTGGTTGGTAGTCGTATAATTAATTGGGAAGGGCAGACGTTAATAAAATAAGAGAAATGGAGCCCTTTGAGTCTTAAATTGCTCAGTGGGGGAATCAGACATTGATAATCAAATTGTTATCCTCAGAAGCATGAGAAGAAAGGAGTTAGATAT
Source organism: Ahaetulla prasina (assembly GCF_028640845.1). NCBI lineage: Eukaryota > Metazoa > Chordata > Lepidosauria > Squamata > Colubridae > Ahaetulla > Ahaetulla prasina. Next base: position 151,802,914 of record NC_080541.1, on the reverse strand, counting down.
TTGGCACCCAGACTTGGAAATTTGTTAAAGCAGTGTGCATGGTGGGTTTTCTTCTGTATGGTGACATGTGACTAGCATTTTTTATAACCCATCTAATTTCTTTTCTTCAACTTTCTTACTCCTACAGGAAAAATTAGCCCTTAAGAAAAAGAAGAAGAAGGAACGGGAAGCCCTTGGAGATAAGGTAAAAAGGAGAAGTGAGTGACTGAGAGACTTAATCAGAGCAATTGTAATGTTTTCCGGCACTTCATTCTGCTGAGAGCCTACAAACAGAACACAATTTCATGTTTCCTGTGAATGGGTTCATCTACTCATCTATTACTAAATGTTATGTATAACTATCATAATTGGTAATCAATGATAGCCGCCTCTTCCACTTTCGCCTCTGTATGCTGTAATCATAAATTCCAATTTATGTCTGGCTATGTCAGTGCTTCTCAAATAGTGGGGCGCGAGGCTCCGTAAAGGGGGGGCGCGTTTGACCTCGTTTTTTTTAATAATGATACTATTTACAGTCGCGCGGGGGGCGCGAAAAATGTTTTCTTCTTCCTAGGGGGGCATGACAGAAAATAATTGAGAAGCACTGGGCTATGTCAAGAATGACTTTTTCTTTTGAGCCATTATACCTTTCAGTTTCTATAGTGTAAGAGAAAGACATTTTTTCTAATCCACTTTAAAATATTCATGTTGTTCAATTTCTTTTTTTGTAAGACCAAAATCCAGCTTTTTGCAGCATTCTCTGGTTTACAGTATTCTTTGTGATGTCATTAGAATTGTAATATTAACTATGGTTGCAATATTGATTTCTTTAAAGCATTAATAATAGTGAGTTTTATTTTCAGCTCCTTTAATGATCCCTAGCGAGGATTTTGCCCTTTTCAAGAGCTTAATATTTGTACTGCACTACCACTCTGAAACTTTGGCTACTAATTGGGTAATCTGCTGTTTTCCATTTATTTTGTTCTGTAATTCATACATCTTTCAGCTAATAGCTCAAATTGCCTACCTTTTTTCTAGTATTTTTGATGCTATTACTAAACTACATCAATATTCTTTAAATGGAACAGTTGTTCAATGAAATTTATTGATTTCACATCTCAACTTCTGTTTTATAGGCACCACCAAAACCAGAACCAAAAACCATTGAAAACCAGCGCGTATATGATGAAACCACAGTTGATCCAAATGATGATGAGGTAGTTTTCTGTAAGCATTTTAAAGGAAACAAATGCCAGATCATCAGGCAATGAATTTGGGCACACATTTTCACTTTTCTGTAACATATTGTAATAGTTGGCAGGATGGTTATTAGAAGTTCATGCATCAATTTCAACATTTAATTCTTCAGACTCTTCTTTCCAAAATTATTTTTTTTATTGTAACAAGTACATTATAAATGCTGACAGCTATTGATTTTTATTTTTAGATGGAAGGTCTGATTCCTGCAAATTGACTCTGTCACTGCAATTTCTTACAAATGTTATTATATATTCCCAGGTTACTTTAGATGACGCTACAGATGAATTTGCTCCTTACTTCAACAGGCAAACTGTTCCAAAAATTCTTATCACTACATCTGACAGACCTCGTGGGGTAAATTAACTTTTTAAGATTGATAATATTTTGCTTTGAGGAATTTACTAATTCAATTCAAAACTTTATTGTCAGTGCACAACATATGTACAGTGAGATTGGTTGAGCTCCCTCAATGCACCCAACACAATACAATTCACAGTGAAGACAGAAAATCCTTAACCCAATAAATCATATTAACAAAACACCCAGTCCTATTGCACCAGTGTGAACATTTTACACATTGTGCTGGCCCTGCAGTCCATCATACTATGTAGTTACGATATTAAAATATAGATTGTGGAATATATTAGCTGTAATACTGTTTTATAAAATAGTAAAATTTTTATCTTTTGTAAAGATAAAAATAATTTATCTTTAGTAAGATAAATTGGACAGTAAACATTTAATAATTATATACCAATCAGTCACTGTTGGTTTAAATTGTCTGGATGCTGATTATAGCCAAAATTGATTGAGATAGTCGCTGGTAAATTTAAAAGTTTTAAGTTTAAATAAGCATTGACTATTATTTGATTAAGTTCATCAGTGAGAGGGAAGTTTACAGGTTTTACTGCCCAAGTTGGATGTATTTGTTTCATCTTGTCAATTTGTCACTAATTTCATGAACGGCAGATAGCACTGTTTCTTTCCATATAAAGAGACGGCCTAAAGTTATACTTGAACTTTCTTTTGTTTTTGCAGAGAACTGTGAGATTCTGTGAACAGTTATCCACATGTGTTCCAAATTCACATGTTTATTATAGAAGAGGACTGGCTTTAAAAAAAATTATTCCACAGTGTATTTCAAGGGATTTTACAGATTTGATTGTTATCAATGAAGATCGTAAAATACCAAGTATCCTTCATGAAAACTATGCAGTGCTATTTGTATGCACATCTCTATTAGAGCAGCAAATTTACTGTTGGATTAGAAGAGAAGGGATTTAGTACTTGTTTCTGTATAGCACGTTTATTAAAACTGAAGCTGGACATGAAGTACGAAGTACAAAAAATGTTTTACAGTATGGATTTTCTGGGGAAATGTTTTCTGCATAAATTGCATTAATTATAATTCACATGTTTAATTATATCTTAACATAATTGAAATAGATGGGCTTGTATTAAGTCATTTGCCTGAAGGCCCAACTGCTCACTTTAGGATGAGCAATGTTCGTTTACGAAAAGAAATAAAGGTGAGTTTACTTCAATAGTCAATTTCTCTGCTTGTTACTGTTAACATTTAATACGTTTTCATTTTTAACTTTTAGCGAAAAGGGAAAAATCCCACAGAACATCAGCCTGAAATAATCTTGAATAACTTTACAACACGATTGGGCCATTCCATTGGTCGCATGTTTGCTTCTCTCTTTCCTCATGATCCTCACTTTGTTGGCAGACAAGTAGCTACATTTCACAATCAGCGTGATTATATCTTTTTCAGATTTCATAGGTAAGCAAGTGTTTGAACATTTATGCTCAAATGTTCAAAAGTGATTTTTGTATGACAGCTTTGCTAATGCTGTGTATTGCCTTTAACAGATACATCTTCAAAAATGAGAAAAAAGTGGCCATTCAAGAACTAGGCCCACGTTTTACCCTAAAATTAAGGTCTCTTCAAAAAGGAACTTTTGACTCCAAGTTTGGGGAATATGAATGGATTCACAAGGTATTATCCCTCAACAAAGCATTGCAGAATTTTATATACTGCTATTTGGCTAAATTTTGCAGTTAAAGGATTTCTTAAAGGTAAAAGTTCCCCTCGCACATATGTGCTAGTCGTTGCCGACTCTAGGGGGTGGTGCTCATCTCCGTTTCAAAGCCGAAGACGTCTCCGTGGTCATGTGGCTGGCATGACTCAACGCCAAAGGCGCACGGAATGCTGTTATCTTCCCACCACAGGTGGTCCTATTTTTTCTACTTGCATTTTTACGTGCTTTTGAAACTGCTAGGTTGGCAGAAGCTGGGACAAGTAATGGGAGCTCACCCCATTACACGGCAGCACTAGGGATCCGAACCGCCGAGCTGCCGACCTTTCGATTGACAAGCTCAACGTCCTAGCCCCTGAGCCATGGCGTCCCTTCTAAGGATTTCTTACAAAGTGTTATATGTGTGACCTATGCTTGCAGACATAGGGGCAGTCTGCCTATATAGATTAGGTGCATATGAGTGGCATTTCAGGGCTGCTTGTTTTCCTATTTGCATATCAACATAAATATTGTCAGCCCTCTCAAGTAAACCACTTAGGAAACACAACTAGATGAACTAATAATACTTTATTGTAAAGCTACATTAACAGAACCTTTCTAGTCTGAAAGTACAAACTTTCTACCACCAGTTTTGCTTGATCAAGTAGGGCGGTTCTTAGATTTCATTTTCTGACCGCTGGGAGCTCCTGTATTTCATCTGGTTGTTCCCTAGGCAGCGTCTCTTCCCCTCATTCTCCAGGGTCATCAATACATTCCATTCCAAGGTAGTCCTCAACTTATAATCAGAATTTTTGTTGCTAAGGTGATCATTAAAAAAGTTGCATCCAGTTTTACAATCTTTTTTTGCTATGGTCATTAACATTAGAGTTAAGTGAATTTAGCTTCCCCCATTGACTCTGCTTCTTGGAAGCTGGCTAGGAAGTCCATGAATAGCAATCACTGGATACCACTGCACTTCAACTGCCATAAACACAGTCACTAAGTGACTAAATTTTGGTCCTGTGACTAAGAATACTGCAATAATTGTTAATGTGAGAACCAATCATAAGTCACTTTTTGCAGTGCTTTCATAACTTCAAACTGTCACTAAACAAATGCTGTAAATCAAGTACTACCTATAATTGTATTTGGTGGACATTCAGTGAAATGGAATATTGACTACCTGGCCTTCAGTCTGATCCAGTAGAATTATTCTCATGTTCTGACTACCTATGACTATAATTGAGATATTTTTAAATACTTGATACATCAACATTTCCATAACAATTTCATTAATAAAAAAATCACTCAAAAATTGTAAGTTTAGATTACAGTAATTGCATTCTAAAGAATAGAATAATTTTGTTACCAGTATAAGTTATTTTTGGTACATTCCCCGCCCATAATAGACACAGTAGCTTTCAAAAGTACTTTTGTGGTGCCCCAATGCAGTCAGCTGTCAAAAGAAAAATATTCAAAATATTGAATATTCAAAATGGAACAGAGGTCAAAGTGCTGTGTTTAGGTGGCCTTTAATACAGTCAGAGAGCCTTGCCTATTTACAATACTGTTTTCAAGGGAGTATTGTATCCCCGCATCAATGCATTTTAAGATTACTTAATTTAAAATTATTACAAGATTAAGGCTTTAAGGTTGTCAGAAAACAGGAATGTCCCTAGATGAAGGGATGTATAAAAGTCTAATGACTGCCTGTGTGCTTAAGATCATATCCAATAAGCCTTTACTAACAGACATTCTTGTTTGGCAGTAAGAAGTCTAAAGGTCCAGACTAAACTTAGGCCGACTTACGTTTGTTGTGATATATTAACCTGTAATTACTTTCATTTCAGGCATGCCTTAAAAATCTTGTAATTTGGTATTAGTTTATTGGTCCATAATCTGAATTGTATTACAGGAATTTACAAATATTTGTATTTTTGTAGCAAACTATAATGAACATTGCTGTTTTTCAGCGCCGTGAAATGGACACGAGCCGAAGAAAATTTCATTTGTAAGAATGACCACAGAAATGCAGTTTTTGTATTTTTTACACCAACAAAAGCTTCTGGAATGCCCTTGAAGATGAATTCAAGTTGCACACGGGAACACCAGTACCTTCCCTGCAAACATGGCTATAACCCCTGCAAACATGGCTATAACCCGTTCTCTTCAGGGCTGAAAATTCAGTTACTTTTTATAAACAATAGAAGACTTCAAGTAAAAGGAAAGAGACTGCATCAGCCACTATCTCCTTTTGTTACGTCATGGACCCTTCTCAGAAATAATGCTTTAATGTAATTCTTTCATATCTTATTCTGAATTAAAGTATATCTAGTTCTGGATTTTAAAATAAGGTTTTGTGTTGAATATATTATTTGCCAAAAATAAACATTCTACATGTCAAATGATTACCATGTATTGGTGAATGTTCATACATAATGCAGAAAAACAATTTCAGATACAGATAGTGGCTATACAAACATTGTTCATATGACCTTCAGTAAGCTAAATTAAAGTTTTTTTAAAATTAGATAAGGAACTGAAATATTCTGCCAAGTGCCTATTCAAAGAATAAATGGGAAATGAATTTTATTTTTTTAACGGGAGAAGAAATTAGGTAATACCCCATTTTCTCTGTTCATATTAATGAAACTTGAGATAATGGAAATGCTGTCATCTTTAATCATAGGGCTTCCTTACAGAGTGAAAGAAAGCCAACATTCTCTTCAATATAATCTGATCAATATTACTCAATTCATATGCAATTCTAATCTACAGATTAACCTTAAATGCATTAATATTTATTTACGTACATGTAGGCACAAGGCAGTTCCCAGTTAGGACACAATGGCAAACTATACTCCCTATTTTTCACTAATTGTCCCCCAGATATCCAAAGGGAAAAAAAAAAGATTTTAGATACAAAACTTCAGTTCCTCAACAATCACAGAAATATCTGAAAAATATGGCTTGAAGCTTAACATCTCAAAAACCAAGATAATGGTCATCAGCAAACCCATTCATTTACCACAGATAACGTCCGAAGGAATACCACTAGAAAAAGTTGAAAGGATCATGTACCTTGGTTCTAATTTACATGAAAGCTGGAAAATGACCACTAAAGTAAAAACAAGGATAGAGAAAGCTTGAATAGCATTCTTCTGCACTTTTTTGTGCAGCTGTTGATAAAAATGGGATCGGCAACAGGATTGCCAACGTCTGATGACAGATGTCACAAGACGGATATAAAACTGAACTATACCTTAAAAGTCACTGTGTTCAAGTAGGTCAGAAAATTAAATCAATGGATACTCAACTAATCACCTCTGCACTTAATATAAACTGATAGCTTGGTTAACTCGGATCTTGCTTTGACCTGTCAGGCATGATAATTATGCACCTGTAAATCAGAAAAACTATATGCAGCCAGTTATTTAAGATTATGCAGAGTTTGTTCCAAAACTACTTTATAAATCTATTCTTGTTCTATGTTATGTATTTGGTAATCAATTTTAAATCTTTTGGTTTTCTTTTTTGACTAATTTATGTCTTGATGTAGAACAGAAGCTTGATGTAAAACAGAAAAGAAACAAAATTGTATTAGATTGGTAAATCATGTAAAACAAGGCATTTATTTTTTTAGCTTTATAGAAGGATATTCACAATTTAGGATGCTTCTAGAGGCAAATACAGTTTACTCCAAATTAGTTATGACTATATAACAACTAAAGTAGAAAGAACAAGAACTATACTCATTGTAAACCATTAATTTGTTTAGATAAAGATGCTATTTTGTTTCAGAAAAGCAAAATTTTACAAAATGCACTAACTTTATAGTATTTTTAGAACAATAGTGAAGCTTTGAATACACAGTTCAAAATATTAGGATAAGTTCTTTACGCTAACATTCAAACTCATGTCAACTCTTTATTGCTTGAATATAAAATTGATTCCCTCACGATACAGAGTAATAGCAACTAGCATACAGCTTGTTAAGAGAGGTAGATTTTAAGGGGGTTTGAAACAATAGCAATCTTACAAGCTCAAAGTTGGCACATTAATACAAAGTTTCTGTACAGATTCCAAGCCATCTTGTTTCATTTCCATATTCAACATAATCAGCTAGGAAAAGTTGTTAGATCTGCAAGAAACAGAATACATAATCTCATTGAACAAAGCTAACCATAATATTTAAATTGTATGTTACTTACATTCAAATGTTTAAACATGACAAAATTTTAATCGTAGTTTGCAATACAACAGAACAAATCAAAATAAGCCACAGAAATCAGTTGCTGGCCGTGTTCATTTATAATTCAAGCTAACAGAAGTGAACATTACTTTGTGGTTAAACTTATTTATTAGTTATTTAATCCCTTTATTAGCTTCCAAACCAAGAGGACACTAAAACAGCACAAAATGGGGCTCTTAAGTCCCCTTCCTAAGATTTGTTTCCATTATTGGTGTACATGTGTATTTCAGAGACAGATGGAGACAGAAAATGAGTTATTCCGTGCTGTTACAGAAATACTCATTTTTACTTCATCAAGGAACAAATTAGAAGGGGAAGACACTCCATATGGTAAAGATGATCAAAGTACCAGCCAAGATGGTTTCTTTTCAGCAAACCAGTTTGTTTGGTTGTCCAATGCTACTTTAGGTCAGGCTGAACATACTTGATAGTTACGTCTTATGTAGTAACCACATAATTTTTAAATTGCTGTTAACAAAATCCCATAAACAGGCATTAACAGAACACCCTCATATATAATTCTAATCTTTTAATAATATTCAGTAAGGGCTTATTTTTTCAGAAAAAAACACAAAGAGATTGTGCCACCTCCATTATTAATAAGTAATAAGTGAATACTCAAATTCATATTTTTATATATTTGTTGTTCAGTCCCCATGGGGGAAGGAGTATTTCTTATAATTATTTATGTATTTATGGTAATTGGAAAGGGGAATGTTAGGCTAATCTCTAAATAGATTTTGTATCATTGAGATGATTGCATATCAACAAGAACATAACATTTCTATTCTAGTAATTGACTAGAATAACAGTTTTGTAATAAAATTACATGGAAAACCAGTAATTAGGACCAATAAAGATAGAAATGAAATACAAGAAAGCCAAGATGTTATTTACTAAAGATTGTTAACTTACAAAGCTACTGTATTTTTCAGAGTATAAGACACACTCCCCCACCCCACCCCACCCCCGCACCCAGCCATAAAAGGATTGCCTATTGCCGCAGTGCCTTCACAGCTTGCTGCAAAGAGGTAAATTGCTGGGAGGCAGATTTTTTTTCTCCTTGTGCTGAAAACAAAAATGTAAGTAAAGCAGGCTGTTTGCTGTCAGGTAAAGGCAGATTTCTTGTTTCCCTCCCCAAAAAAGGTAGGTGTGTCTTATAGTCTGGATCGTCTTATACTCCGAAAAATATGGTACTTTGCAATGGTATAAAGGAAAAACTTTGTTAAAAATGATATTCATATAAAATTATCCATTTAAAATATTATAAAGTATATTATAACTATAATACGCAATATTTTATAAAATTTCTGAATTACATCATTTGTTTCTAAGTAGATTTAGGTGTAATAGTCACCTTTCATTATGTTTCCCAATAATGTAAAGTCTGAAAGAACTGTCAGTTTTAAAGATAAGTCTGAGAAAAAATGGACCACAGGATATGTTTGGTCTGCCAGGAAACTTGGAAGTGGAAGTGAATAGAGGTGACAAAATACCATCCAGAAAACTGTTAATTGGTGGCATAAAAGGACAAGAAAATAAGTGAATCATGAAATACAAAATGGGCACATTGTATAAAAACCACTATCGGGGCTCAAACTACCAATAATCCTGGACTTTCAATGGCTTTTGGGACTGGAATTTCCATTGCTAAGTGATGTCGTAAAACGCATCTGCATCACTTAATGATGGCAATCTCTGCAGTCTAGTTTGCTATGGTTAACTGAATCCCACAGTCATTAGCCTTGGCAAATATCTTCTGACTTCCCACAGCTAAAGTCAGTGGACCTACAAGACCAACCAGGCCAGCAGGCAGGTAAGTGGATGCTGCTGAGTGGGGGAAGGAGGGTCAGGGAGGATATAAGGGGACCCATGACAGACACAATACAGATCAAGGAAGGTGGACTAGGCTTGTGTGAGAGGTAAAGGTTGGGAAGGGTGCATGGAGGTGTTTTGTGGGTTGGACAGGGAGAAGAGCACAGTCAGGCAGAATGCAAGGAGTGAACAAGGTGCAGCATGGATTGGGAAGTGTGGAAGGAGGTGGTCAGAGCAAGCAGGGAGGCTGAGGGAGGATGCACAAATGAAGGAGACTGACCTCAGTGACTTGTGACCTTCCCTGTCAGCTTCCTCATTGTATTTCTGGGGAAGCTGGTAGTAAAGGCTGCAAATGACAATCACATGATTGCAGGGAGCTCCAAATGCTCCTGCTTCAGTGTGAACCTGTTACCGTGTATCCAAATTACAATCCCATGATCACGGGGCACTGAGATAGCCAGATGTCCAAGAACCTGGTCACAACTACCATTTATTCAGTGCCATTATCAAAGTTAAGATTCTAAACAAATAGTCATAGTCAAGGACTACCTATTTCCATAAAAGAGATCAGGTGATGGCATCTAGCCAAGCATGATGGATGCTGAAACAGTTAAAGAGTTAACTCTGGATACCATCTCATTGGGAAACCATCAGGAAATCCCAGGTTTTAGAATGTCTAAGAAAAAACCATCCTAGAATGCAATGTCCAACTACTTATTATAAAATATAACAGGTTATTTGGTATGTAGTTATTGGAAGTGCAAGCTGAATATTCAGGATTCTTTACCTCTTTCAGTAAGAACAAACTTTGCTGGGAAAGACTATTTCAGTATTCAAAATCGTAATAAATTGTGAAATATTGGTCATATATCTTTCAATAAAAATGATATTTTGTTAAGACTACAAATTTAAGTAAAAACTTATGGTACAATCTGAAGAAAGTAAGTGCTGAATAAAGAGGGACTTACTTCCCAGAAGTCCTGTATAAAATATGGTTCTCTAGGTTTTAAAGGAGATATGGGGAAAATGTATTTTTTAAAAATAAGCCTCTTTATTTATTTTGTGTTTATTTCCTGTTTCCAGAAACAGAATTTCTGATTACTTTTACAACTGTGACCAAGTACACATTGTGTAAGGTTGCAAAAAGAAGTCTAGAGGTCACCATCCCTGCTTTAGGTTAAGTGAAGTCATAGTTAACTTTAAAGTTTTACAAGTAAAAGATTCCAGTGGCTTACCAAATCAGAGAAAAGAACAGACTTTCTGTGGTCTGAATGGATTTGTACTTGATGAAACTCCTGTTAATAAAGGATCGTGATGTGCATTTTGAAGGCAAAACTGCTTCAGATCAGCTGCAGCTTGTGAAACCTATGAACAGAAACCCACATTTACATAATGTAATAATAGATTTTATTAATATAATTAATAACAAATGTTGAAACTGATTGGACATCAAAAAAGTGTGTTGCTTCCCCAATGACTATACAGGTGTACCTCAACTTATAACCAATAATTTAATACCATTCCAATTACAACTGACCTACCTAGAGCTAAATTTTTTGAAGTTACAGCAGCTGCAGACACACCCATGATCATTTTGAGCACTTGGCCAACTGGCTCACCTTGACAATCATTTGATTATCCTGTGATCATGTGACCATGATTTGTTTTTTGCCAGTTTCTTATGTTTATTTCCAGGTAGTGACCAAAAAAAAAAAAAAACCTGATTGGAAAAAATGGATTCAGTTAACTTATGGGTGTCAAACTCAAGGGTGATTAGATCTGGTCTGTGGGGCTGGCCTGGAAAAAATTAAAGGACTGGCCCGCAGTGCCTCTGGCAGCCAAAACGGGGCACGGGGAGGCTGTGCGCTGTCCCATGTCGGGCCTGAATGGCCTCCTGCAGCACTCTGACAGTCAAAAGGGGTGCGGGGTGCCCTGTTTTGGCCAGCAGAGTGCTGGAGGCACCCGTCCCGTCTTCCCCACCCCCCCCCAGCTGGCGGAGGACAACTATAATGCTGATCCGGCACTCAAAGAAATCCAGTTTGACATCCCTGAGTTAACTGCTGCGTTTGTTTAACAACTATCGGAAAAATGATTGTAACTTCAAATCTAGTCACGATACCTCAATTTATGATTGCAACAACTCTTGACTCTAATTTTAGGCTCAATTATGATCATAAGTCAAAGACTATGTGTACAGTAGATTAATTACAATATTGTCCAAAATTATCCCTTCAAGAGTATGTAAGAACATTTGGGATTGTCAAATGCATACCCTATCTTCATACAAAAACACCTTCACAACCAGACTATGTTTATTGTCAATGGCAGGAATTCCCCAAAATCTCATAAAATACCTGCCAATTGATATAACTCCCAGATTCAGGCTTTTAAATCAAGTCTTTCACAGTTGCAGGTGTTCTATGTCATTTCCTGACTATCTCAAAGTAATAATCAGAGACGGCAATATTTGTTCCAGAGCACATTGTTGCTGATGGAACATCAAATGAAAATTTAGTCAGTTTATTAAAGTATATTAAAAGTTCAGTAACTGCTCAACCAGCTAACTTTCAATATTAAAATTCATGTTAGGCTATTGTCAAATATGACAATACGTTTTTTTGTTCTTTAGAATTCTTGTAAAAGAATTGAAGGGTCTCAGGTGCTTAAGAAATATGCGTTAGCAAGTATTATTTTATTATGAGTTTTCCTGATTAATAGAGAAAGCAAATGTGTTAGAATTCAGGTTTTGAAGATGATGAAGATGGTAGCAAGCAGCTTTATTACAATAGTTTCTAATTAACAAAGAAAGTAAAGTATGTTTTGATTCAGGTTTGAAAACAAAACCCAGCAAAGAACTCTTCCTTCCGAAAGCTTTTCCTGGCCAATAACTCACTCCCCATTTTGCAACAAGGGTGGAGTCCCAAGCTGGTTTGCCAGATGGCGTTTATTCTTTTTTCTTCCTCTGAAGAACAAGAAAGCTCTAGATCAAGATGACAAACTCCGTCCTTTCTTTCAAAGCGATCTCTCGAACCTAAACGGGGAAACCCTAAATGAACCCGCAAAAGAATCAGAATCAGCAAAATTTGATCCAAGCAAAAAACTGGACAATGCGATTGGGACCGACTTCGGCAACACGGTGCCTACCTCCAACTCCCACAGCTTGGAGGAAAATACGATTGGGGGGGAGGTGTTGGTTCCATACATCATAAAATGTATTTATGATAAAATCAAGAGCAGCCGGGCTAAGTTTGGTTCGCCAGGGAAGGGCCGAACATACTGTGGTTAGGGCTGCTTAACCCGGAGTTAAATCGTAAGGTATTTCATAGGCTAGTGTTTCTTCAACTTTTGTCTCTAGGGATCCTTTCCCACCTTTAAAAATTATGGAGACGCCCCAAAGAGCTTTTGTTTGCGTGGGTTATTTTTATCGATTTTTACTACATTAAACTTAAAACTGGCGCATTTACTTTCCTAAGTTGCCCGATTTCAATACTGTCTTTTTTTTTTCAACCTAACTTGACGAATAATTTCGATTTCGCAGGACCCGTCTAAGAGGGTCTCGGGGGGGGGGGTGTCCCTCAGGAATCCTAGGGTCACCTTATAAGAAGTACTTTAAAAGAAAAAGCATTCTTGTACAAAGCCCCGGAGCACCCTTCCTCAGGTCTCCTCAGGCCCGAGAAAGGAAGTAAAAGTCTCTGAGGCGACCGAGCGCCCACGCAGCCTTTTCCCGATGTGCGCTAATGGCGGCCGAGCGGGCGGACGGCCGGCCTGGTCTCCGCCCCACTCCGGGGCTCACCTTCACGCGGCTCACGCTGGCCTCGAGCCGCAGCTGTTGCACCACTTTCTTCATAGCGGCGACGTTGGAGGCGCCGGACATGGCCCCCTCCCTCACTCAACTTCAACTCCGCGCGACGTCGAACCAGTAAAAGAACCGCTGCTGCTGCTGCTGCTGGCAAACGGGCGGGTAGCTGTGGGGGGGGCGGGAGGGGGTTTCTCGGAACTTTCGGGCAAGTTTCCGGCGCTTGGAAAACTCCCCCGCCCATAGACTCTGTCTAGAAGGGGTGGTGGTGGAACAGAGACTCGCGCGCAGCGCGCGCTGGCGGGCTCCCTGCGCAAACTCGGCCTCGCACTCCCCCCCCCCCTCGAAGCGGAAGTCGAAGTTGGCCGTTGAAAACTTTTAAGTTTTGAGAAGCTTGAGCGGGGCGGGGCTTCGAGTCCCGTCTCGAACGGTGGGAAAGGAGATGCGTCTCTGTTGCTGGTGGGATGCGGCCGCACGACGTGCTTTTCTCCGGCTTCCTTGCTAGTAATTTTGGAGCGTCGCCTGTGCGTCCTCGGTCATGAAGGCGGGCTTTTTACTGCCAGAATTGGGGGACGGAACTGCTGCAAAAAAGTTGCACGGAGTCTCCATATTATCGCAGTAGTGTTGGCGCGTGTGAGCGAGCCTGTAAATTCGTTCACGTTCAAGCAACGCTACCATATATGTTTAAACATTGTGCATGGTTTCTCTCCCCAGCCTCTGGTAATTAGTGCAGACAACCAGCTGGCTTTTCTATTTGCGCGCCAATTAGCTCGCACAAGGCTGGTTGATCGAGTGCTGGATTGGGACCGAGAAAAACTGGGAAAGCGCGTCTCAATAATTGCAAAACTTCGAGTCTTGGGACTGGGAAAATTACAACCGGTCACCGATAATCTGCAAATGGCTACATTTGTAGGTTTGTTGTTAAACTTCCCCCACCTTTCAGAACTACATTCGTCTACGCAGCCGGGAGAGATGCAGGGTTAAGGTGGTTTAGCGCCGCTGCCACTGCAAATATTGTCTGTAGTTGTTTTATCATAATCGCTACACTTTCATTTCCAACGGGCCCGCGGTGTTTAAGTCTGTTCTGCAAGGAAAAAGCAAGATTTTCCAAAACACGTTTAACTTAACGCTTGATCTGTAACCCAGAGGCGAGGCGGAACCAGCTGTGTAATCCACTTTTTTTCCCTGCCACCCGTCGCAGCGGGGGCCGCGCATACGTGAGCTTAATCGTAAAACGGGACCTCTGTTAATTCCTCCACCCCGTTCTAGTGGGGTTGTGTGTTTTTTTTTGTCTCCCGCAACTTTCAACGGCTCTTGGGCGCGAGCAGAGTGAAGCGAAGATACAAACCAACTTCCGGTTACGTGGGAAGCTGTCATGCTACCCTAATGGGTGAGCCGTTGTGAAGCCGGCTTTTAAAAGGAAGAGGCCTGGACTCTTCTTCGAAGTCATCGAGATGGAGTTTAAAGGCAATAAGCAAGTGCTAATAGATAAGAGTCATACGTACATCCCACCAGTGGTGGGATTCAGCCAGTTCGCACCACTTCGGGAGAACCGGTTGTTAACTTTCTGAGTAGTTTGGCAAACTGGTTGTTGGAAGAAATCATTAGGGCAGAGAACCGGTTGTTAAATTATTTGAATCCCACCACTGCTTCCCACACGTTGTAACACTTAGGGTCAAAACCAGATATTGGTAAATCACAATTTCTCTCCGCACAGTGAAGATTGCCCAAGATTTTGGGGAAGGTTTTGCTACACGTGCCTCAACAAGGAACAACTTCAAGAAATAAGCTTCACTTTTTCCCTCTTCCCCCTCTTTAGTCAGCACACTTTTTTGTTTTAGTGCAAATTGCTTAAACTTTTACCAATTTCAGTTTAAAAGAATTCACGAATGCCAAGACTGATTTATTTCTCTTCCATTGCCCAGTATAATCTTGTGCACATTTATGCGAAAGTAAAACACTGTAATTATGTACTTTTTTATCTCAGACATTTAAGATTAAGTGGCAGTTTTAACAATAGCCTTGCTGGAATAAGTCCTTCCTGGTACTATTCATCATAGCAACAAATACACCTGGATTTACTGAGAGAAAACAAACAGCTCAACCGACAGAAATGGCAAAAACAAAAATACTAAACCATAATATTAATAAACATGATTTCCACTGCCCTAAATTGAATTTTTAAAATGAAGAAAATGTGTGACCAGAAGTATATTATGTCAATAGATTGTGAGATTCATTCATTTTAGGCTTTAAACAAATTTATAGCATGATTCACAAAACATGCTAAGTCATAATGGAGTTGGCTTTAGGCTTACTGTGAATTGCATGACCATGTTGCTTGTAAATACAATTAATAGCTTAAGTGTATTGTACAAACCTATGTAATTGAGATTTAATCAGAAGATTATAGTTAATCTACAGCTAGCACAGCAAATCTAGCCTGTATATCATTTGGATTCAGTTCATAAGAAGAGCCATGCCAAGCTGATTAATTGAATATTTTGGCTCTTCATCCACCAGTCATATGGCTATGAAAAGCCTATAAACTGGGACTGTATATAGTTGAATTCTCCTACTTGTATTCCTTAACTACTTTTATTGAGAATTCTGGTATCAAATAGCAATAGCAATAGTACTTATATACTGTTTCACAGTGCTTTACAGCCCTCTCTAAGTGGTTTATAGTGTCCGCATATTGCCACCAACAACCCCCTTAGGATGGAAGGCTGAGTCACCCTTGAGCCTAGTGAGATTGGAACTGCCAAATTGCATTCTAACCACTGCGCCACCGCAGCTCGTATGTAATACATCGTGTGCTATCAAGTCAGTGTTCACTCTTGGTGATCACATAGATTTCCTCTATATCAGCCTGTCCCGAAATTGATCTTTTAGCTCTTCTAAATGTGCACTGATTACTACTGTAACTATGTCTATAAACTTTGCTGCTGGTTATCCTCTTTCCTTCCACCTTTCCCAACATTACAGCCTTCTCTAAATTAAGTCTTTACTTGGACCTTCAGTGAGAACTCAGTTAATTTGTTTGATGAGCCACTGAATTCTTTTCTAGGCTGTTCTCAGTGTTAGGAATCTTCTCAAACACCAAAGTTCAACATCAATACTCTTTTTATCCTGTTCTTCTGCCTTGTGTCACTTAATAGCTTTTGTATGGTATTCTTTAATAGGGATGCGATGGCTCCGTGGCTAAGATGCTGAGCTTGTCTATCAGAAAGGTCGGCAGTTCGAATCCTTAGCGCCGTGTAACGGCGTGAGCTCCCATTACTTGTCCCAGCTTCTGCCAACCTAGCAGTTCGAAAGCATGTAAAAATGCAAGTAGAAAAATAGGGACCACCTTTGGTGGGAAGGTAACTGTTCCATGCATCTTCGGCATTTAGTCATGCCAGCCACGTGACCACTGAGACTTCTTTGGACAACACTGGCTCTTCAGCTTTGAAACAGAGATGAGCACCACCCCCTAGAGTCAGGAATGACTAGCACATATTTGCGAGAGGAACCTTTATCTTTAGCTATGGTATTTTTTAGCTTTCTCAATTATCCAGTGTCTGTTACTAATCTCCTTTTCCATATAAAGTAGAATCTCTGATCACGACCATAATTTGTTCCATAACTTTGGTCGCAACCTGATTTTGTCGTGACCCGAACCTAATTTTGGAAATTTGACAGTTACAAAAAAAAATGGCATGGAAGCGGAAATCGGAAATTGGAAAAAAATTGTGAATTTTTTGGTCAGAACCTGATTTGGTCGTGGTCAGAAGCATTCATGAGCAGAGGTTCTACTGTAGTGTTCCAATCTACATTGGATGTAATCTACATTCTGCTTACTGAACCTTTTGGACATCATCTTGAGCAGTAAAAAAATTAATGCGTTATAAATCAACAAATAGTAGCTATTTTTAACATCTCTCAGGAATGGTCCAGTTAGTGGCCAATTTAGAGTTAAATATTTGCCTTACTACCAAGTTCTATAGCCACTTCAAACCATTCATAGGCTAGTCCAGTGATGGCGAACCTATGGCACGCGTGCCAGAGGTGGCATGCAGAGCCCTCTCTGTGGGCATGTGCGCTGCTCTCTTCCAGGTTCTGGCGCATAGCGGCCAGCTGGTCTTTGTACAAAGAATGCCAGAATGCAGAAGAGCAGCTGGCTACCGTGTATATGTACATCCAACCTTTTCGACCTCAGGGACCACCAAGTCCATAATTTTAAATCCCGCGGACCACTAATTCGAATCCAGCACACTGCTTGCTGAAGTGCCTGGACTCCCAGTGACGGGATGGGGTCCTTCAGGCACTGTCCCTCCTCTCTCTCTCTTTCTTCCCACTCCCCTCTCCCACTATTTCTCTCTCATTCTCTCTCTCATCCCTTTCTCTCTCCCCCACTTTCTCTCTCCCCCCCCCCTCTCTCTCTGTGTGTGATTCTGATTCTCCACGTGTCCCTTTCAGAGCCAGGTGGCTTTGAGCAAGAGCTGCAAAGAGAGTGGCCCTCCCGGGCGAGCAAGCCGGGTGGCGAAGTGCCCTTTGAGTGTTCCCTTGAGTAAGCAGCCCAGAGACTCCAGGAGAAAGAGGAGGAGACGGGCAGAAGCGGGAGGGGGGCAGAGTTCTCCGGAGAAATAAGGCGCACCGGAAAGGACCGCTGCCTGCTGCGCCAACCTCGCAAAATTGAGGTGGGGAGGTCAATACTTAATGCAAGACATCTCCCTTCTCCCCATCCCCGCACTTCTTCCAAGAAGGCGGTGCTCTCATTCATTCTCTCTCTGTCATTTCATGGGCCAGCCAGTGTCATGGGGCTGAGAGGAAGTCAAGCGTCTCCCCAAGAGACCAAGGTGCAGGAGCATCAACAAGGGCCAGAAGAAACAGCCACAAGATCCAGCTCCCACTCTGGAATATGGAGCGAATCTCCATCCCCCCCTCCCCTTCCCTTACCAGGCGAGGAGTGACTGGGAAGGAAAGGAGAAGGGCGGGGAAGCCACTGGTGGGTTCAGCCAACAGGAAGCTACAGCGGGGGAAGAAACAGCTCGGGGTTCCCGCCACCTGTTGCTTCGGCCTGCCTGTACTGCCATCCCCCCCCCTTGCATCATTACCTCATTCCAGCCAGCGAGGACTGTGCTGCAAAGTTACAAATTGCCCGAACCTCTCTCAACAGCGGAGATTTACAGCCCCACCATGAGCTGCCTGGCCAGTTCCATATTCCAGAGCTCTAGTCACAGGACTGGCCATTGCTTATCTGGGAGCAGCTCCTCCACCCGGGTGTGCCGCGGAGCACCAACATTTTCTCACGGACCACCGGTTGGTGACCACTGTTCCAGAGAGTGTTTGGGATTTTGGTTTAGAGTAGAATAGAATAGAATTTTATTGGCCAAGTGTGATTGGACACACAAGGAATTTGTCTTGGTGCATATGCTCTCAGTGTACATAAAAGAAAAGATACGTTCATCAAGGTACAACATTTACAACACAATTGATGATCAATATATCAATATAAATCATAAGGATTGCCAGCAACAAGTTATAGTCATACAGTCATAAGTGGAAAGAGATTTATTGCATATGTTTTTAGTAATATATGTATGCATGCACCTGAATACTGACCATGATATTTTAATTGTTATTGTATTCTTGAAAGCTATTATGAGAAGCCCCCCCCCCCCCGAAGAATGAAATATTTTGGTAAATATTTTAAAAAGTAGAATATCATATTTCCCTAAAGGAGAAGTGGAAAAACATGTTTTTAGAGGCAGAAAGCAGCCCCAAGTCTTTCTTAATAGCCCACAGCAGATGCCAGCACTTAAGGAGATAAAGAGCTTATTGAAAGAGGAAGCCAACTATCTAGATGGCTCCATTCATAAGCAAAGCAAATACTGCAGGCAAAAATCCATTAAAGACAGGATATTTCAAAACTTCTTCAAGCACAGTTTGACAGCTAACAAAAGCAGAATGGTAGAATTAGAACAAGCAGCCCCTCACCTGAGATCTAACACAGGACGAAAGCCAATAGCCACAATAGGAATTGTCCAACATACTTTTAGAAACAAAGCCCATTTTGCACAAATCCCAAACTATAAAGATCCATCCACCTATTCAGCCATTTGTTCAGCTGATCCAGAACTGCACACTGTCTCAAGCCTTTTCATTCCTTAAAGTGCACTGCCCAGATTATGGAATACTTGTTGAAACACATACCTTGATGTAAGCAGTACAAGTAAAGCAGACTTGGATTGCTGCAGCAAATCACAGGTGCACAGTCCTGGCTAGGTACTTCATCGTGTTACTAAGGTGATTTTACTTACACAGAGGGAGTGGTCACCTCAAAGGTGGTTCAGTTCCTACATTAGCAAATGTTTGGCTCCTTTGAGTTAACAAGAAACAAAAGTTTTTTCTGCCCTGAAGCTTTTCCCTGTTTTATATCCAAATTTGCAGGACATGGAAACAATTCTAAAATGTGGAATATTGCAACTTAAAAACCTATAGGATTTATCATTACAGTGTTAAATAATACTTGGAATTCAATATGTGATTTTAAAAAAACAATATCCAGAATTCTGTATAAATCAGAAATGACATCAAGGAATATGCTATCCAATCAAAACAGGCCATGTACTTCAGAGGTAAGAAATAATGGATTGTAATAACCATTGATAAATTTTATGTATGCTATACTGCAATATTTTCTGTTGTTGGTTGATAAGAATAAAAATATATTTAAAAACTTGTTAGATCTTTCTAATCCTTATTGTCAATAGTGGAGTTACATATAGGCTAATTTTAAACTATAATTAATATTTGAAAACATTATTAGTATTTAGTTTGCTAATTACAGACAAAGGCAGTGATCAAGATTTAATCGTTTTTACTCAGGTGATTACCATAATTTTCTTCCATCGAGATTGTATGAACAATTGGTTTCATAGCTGTTCTTTTATTTGGTGCCATTTTAATTTTAAGCACAGGGTCATGGTCCTACAATCAGAAAAAATTCAATTAATACGGTTGCACCTGCTACTCGGTACACACAGGAATGATTCCAGTGCTCTTTAACTAATAGAGACAAAAATATATTAATAACAGAAAGTTGTAAGTGTCAGGTTCTCTAGCACCACACTGAACAGTTACCCTATTGCTGGGTTTTTATCACTACCAATTTGTCCAAAGTAGAGCAAACTGGTAGCATTTCACACCTGATTGGAGAGCTTTAGTTGGGTTATGTGCTACGGTGATGCCATGTGGTTATAGTTAGTCTTGGTTGTTTCTGCCTATGGTAGTGTCATCCTTTTC